>NC_041386.1:583196038-583234651 GCF_002162155.2 Triticum dicoccoides
TGTTCGCCGAGCTGTGCAATTTGTTTCCCAGCTCGTCGTTCTTTCAGCCTTTGATCACTGACAGTACTTCCCGACCGCTCCACTTCGGCAAATTCCTTTCCAATAATGCGCTCATAGTTTCCTTTCAGCGGAGACTTGGGTGGTTTTGTCAGGGCAGCCAGAGTGCGCTTCGCTTTCACCGGATCTACCTTCTCCTCCGGAGGTGGATGTTTCTTTGCTTTCACCCCTTCAAAGAAGTTCCTCACTTCTTCTCGCGCGATCTCGGTGTTCTCCTCCGGGTTCCTCTCGTATGGTAACTTCTCTGGAGTCTTCAGAGAAGGACCGAATCTGTATTTCCTCCCGCCTCTGGCTGTACTGCTAGACGCCGGCAGAGCAGACGGAGCGGTTGTCTTCTTTACTTGCTTACGAGGCGGAGGAGAAGGACTACGACGCACCGGAGCAGCCGGAGCGGCGGCAGGTCTCTTCCTCCCTTGCTGACGAGGTGGAGAAGGAGGAGGCTGGCTGCTCAGGCGCGTCGGTGCAGGCGGAGAAGGAGGCGGAGTGCCGCCACGCACCGGAGAAGGAGTCGGCCGAGTGCCCTGATTGTCACTCGCCGGAGGAGGAGGCGGTGGAGGAGGCAGAGTTCCCTGACTCGCCAGAGGAGGAGGAGGAGGCGGAGGCGTCCAGTTCGGAAGGTTGATGAGCTCCTTCCGCCATAGGCATGGAGTCTTCAGAGCAGAACCCAGCCGAGTCTCCCCTTCACCGGTAGGGTGGTCAAGCTGGAGGTCCTCAAATCCCTCCGTTATTTCATCCACCATCACCCTAGCATATCCTTCTGGAATCGATCGGCAGTGAAAAGTTGCGCCGGGTTCAGTAGGAAAAACAGAGCCAACAGCCGCCTTGACCTTCATATTAATCCATTGCGTCATAAGGTGGCAATTTTGAGACTCCGTGATAGCATCCACGGGATAGCTGGCCCTAGGAGTTCATCTATCAACGAGTGATCGGATTGCATCTACATACCTTTGTAGATCACGCGCGGAAGCGTTCAAAGAACGGGGATGAGGAAGGCGTACTCGACGTGATCCAAATCACCGGAGATCCTAGCGCCGAACGGACGGCACCTCCGCGTTCAACACACGTACGGTCAACGTAATGTCTCCTTCTTCTTGATCCAGCAAGGGGGAAGGAGAGGTTGAGGAAGATGGCTCCAGCAGCAGCACGACGGCGTGGTGATGATGGAGCTGCAGTACTCCGGCAGGGCTTCGCCAAGCACTATGGAGGAGGAGGAGGTGTTGGAGAGGGAGAAGGAGGCACCAAAGGCAAGGGTAAGAAGTCCTCCATCTCCCCACTATATATAGGAGGGCCGAGGGGGGGGGGCGCCGGCCCTAGGAGATCTAATCTCCTAGGGGGGTGCGGCCAAGGGGAGGAATCCCTCCTCCCCAAGGCACCTAGGAGGTGCCTTCCCCTCCTAGGACTCTTCCTCCCTTGAAACCCTAGGCGCATGGGCCTCTTGGGGCTGGTGCCCTTGGCCCATGTAGGCCAAGGCGCACCCCCTACAGCCCATGTGGCCCCCCGGGACAGGTGGCCCCACCCGGTGGACCCCCGGGACCCCTCCGGTGGTCCCGGTACAATACCGGTGACCCCGAAACTTGTCCCGATGGCCGAAATAGGACTTCCCATATATAAATCTTTACCTCCGGACCATTCCGGAACTCCTCGTGACGTCCGAGATCTCATCCGGGACTCCGAACAACATTCGGGTTACTGCATATACATATCCCTACAACCCTAGCGTCGCCGAACCTTAAGTGTGTAGACCCTACGGGTTCGGGAGACATGTAGACATGACCGAGACGACTCTCCGGCCAATAACCAACAGCGGGATCTGGATACCCATGTTGGCTCCCACATGCTCCTCGATGATCTCATCGGATGAACCACGATGTCGAGGATTCAAGCAACCCCGTATACGATTCCCTTCGTCAATCGGTATGTTACTTGCCCGAGATCTGATCGTCGGTATCCCAATACCTCATTCAATATCGTTACCGGCAAGCACTTTACTCGTACCGTAATGCATGATCTCGTGACCAGACACTTGGTCACTTTGAGCTCATTATGATGATGCATTACCGAGTGGGCCCAGTGATACCTCTCCGCCATACGGAGTGACAAATCCCAGTCTTGATCCATGTCAACCCAACAGACACTTTCGGAGATACCCGTAGTATACCTTTATAGTCACCCAGTTACGTTGTGACATTTGGTATACCCAAAGCAATCCTACGGTATCTGGGAGTTACACGATCTCATGGTCTAAGGAAAATATACTTGACATTAGAAAACTCTAGCAAACGAACTATACGATCTTGTGCTATGTTTAGGATTGGGTCTTGTCCATCACATCATTCTCCTAATGATGTGATCTCGTTATCAATGACATCCAATGTCCATAGTCAGGAAACCATGACTATCTGTTGATCAACGAGCTAGTCAACTAGAGGCTTACTAGGGACATGTTGGTGTCTATTATTCACACATGTATTATGATTTCCGGATAACACAATTATAGCATGAATAAAGACAATTATCATGAACAAGGAAATATAATAATAATGCTTTTATTATTGCCTCTAGGGCATATTTCCAATAGTCTCCCACTTGCACTAGAGTCAATAATCTAGTTACATTGTGATGAATCGAACACCCATGGAATTCTGGTGTTGATCATGTTTTGCTCTAGGGAGAGGTTTAGTCAACGGATCTGCTACATTCAGGTCCGTGTGTACTTTACAAATATCTATGTCTCCATCTTGAACATTTTCACGAATGGAGTTGAAGCGACGCTTGATGTGCCTTGTCTTCTTGTGAAACCTGGGCTCCTTTGCAAGTGCAATAGCTCCAGTGTTGTCACAGAAGAGCTTGATCGGCCCCGACACATTGGGTATGACTCCTAGGTCGGTGATGAACTCCTTCACCCAAATTGCTTCATGTGCTGCCTCCGAGACTGCCATGTACTCCGCTTCACATGTAGATCCCGCCATGACGCTCTGCTTGCAACTGCACCAGCTTACTGCCCCACCATTCAAAATATACACGTATCCGGTTTGTGACTTTGAGTCATCCAGATCTGTGTCGAAGCTAGCGTCGACGTAACCCTTTACGATGAGCTCTTCGTCACCTCCATAAACGAGAAACATTTCCTTAGTCCTTTTCAGGTACTTCAGGATATTCTTGACCGCTGTCCAGTGTTCGTTGCCGGGATTACTTTGGTACCTTCCTACCAAACTTACGGCAAGGTTTACATCAGGTCTGGTACACAGCATGGCATACATAATAGAACCTATGGCTGAGGCATAGGGGATGACACTCATCTCTTCTATATCTTCTGTCGTGGTCGGACATTGAGCTGAGCTCAATTTCACACCTTGCAACACAGGCAAGAACCCCTTCTTAGACTGATCCATATTGAACTTCTTCAATATCTTATCAAGGTATGTGCTTTGTGAAAGACCTATGAGGCATCTTGATCTATCTCTGTAGATCTTGATGCTTAATATATATAAGCAGCTTCTCCAAGGTCCTTCATTGAAAAACTCTTATTCAAGTAGGCCTTAATGTTGTCCAAAAGCTCTATATCATTTCCATCAAAAGTATGTCATCTACATATAATATGAGAAATGCTACAGAGCTCCCACTCACTTTCTTGTAAACACAGGCTTCTCCATAAATCTGCGTAAACCCAAACGCTTTGATCATCTCATCAAAGCGAATGTTCCAACTCCGAGATGCTTGCACCAGCCCATAAATCGAGCCTTGGAGCTTGCACACCTTGTCAGCATTCTTAGGATCGACAAAACCTTCCGGCTGCAGCATATACAATTCTTCCTTAAGGAAACCATTAAGGAATGCCGTTTTGATGTCCATTTGCCATATTTCATAATCATAGAATGCGGCAATCGCTAACATGATTCGGACGGACTTTAGCTTCGCTACCGGTGAGAAAGTCTCATCGTAGTCAACCCCTTGAACTTGTCGATAACCCTTAGTGACAAGCCGAGCTTTATAGATGGTCACATTACCATCCGCGTCTGTCTTCTTCTTAAAGATCCATTTATTTTCTATGGCTCGCCGCTCTACGGGCAAGTCAGTCAAAGTCCATACTTTGTTTTCATACATGGATCCTATCTCAGATTTCATGGCTTCCAGCCATTTGTCGGAATCCGGGCCCGCCATCGCTTCTTCATAGTTCGAAGGTTCACCGTTGTCTAACAACATGATTTCTAAGACAGGGTTGCCATACCACTCTGGTGCGGAACGTGTCCTTGTGGACCTTCGAATTTCAGTAGGAGCTTGATCAGAAGTATCTTGATCATCATCATTATCTTCCTCTCTTGTCGGTGCAGGCACCTCAGGAACATTTTCTTGAGTTGCGCCATTTTCCGGTTCAAGAGGTAATACTTCATCAAGTTCTATTTTCCTCCCACTTACTTCTTTCGAGAGAAACTCTTTCTCTAGAAAGGACTCATTCTTGGCAACAAAGATCTTGCCTTCGGATCTGAGGTAGAAGGTATACCCAATAGTTTCTTTAGGGTATCCTATGAAGACGCATTTTTCCGACTTGGGTTCGAGCTTTTCAGGTTGAAGTTTCCTGACATAAGCATCGCATCCCCAAACTTTTAGAAACGACAGCTTAGGTTTCTTCCCAAACCATAATTCAAACGGTGTCGTCTCAACGGATTTCGATGGAGCCCTATTTAAAGTGAATGCGGCAGTCTCTAAAGCATACCCCCAAAAAGATAACGGTAAATCGGCAAGAGACATCATAGATCGCACCATATCTAATAGAGTGCGATTACGACGTTCAGACACACCATTACGCTGAGGTGTTCCAGGCGGCGTGAGTTGTGAAACTATTCCACATTTTCTTAAGTGTGTGCCAAACTCGTGACTCAAGTATTCTCCTCCACGATCTGATCGCAGGAACTTGATTTTCCTGTCACGTTGATTCTCAACCTCACTCTGAAATTCCTTGAACTTTTCAAAGGTCTCAGACTTGTGTTTCATTAAGTAGACATACCCATATCTACTCAAGTCATCAGTGAGGGTGAGAACATAACGATAGCCACCGCGAGCCTCAACGCTCATTGGACCGCACACATCAGTATGTATGATTTCCAATAAGTTGGTTGCTCGCTCCATTGTTCCTGAGAATGGAGTCTTGGTCATTTTACCCATGAGGCATGGTTCGCATGTGTCAAGTGATTCGTAATCAAGAGACTCTAAAAGTCCATCAGCATGGAGCTTCTTCATGCGTTTGACACCTATGTGACCAAGGCGACAGTGCCACAAGTATGTGGGACTATCATTATCAATCTTACATCTTTTGGTACTCACACTATGAACATGTGTAGCATTACGCTCGAGATTCATTAAGAATAAACCATTCACCATCGGAGCATGACCATAAAACATATCTCTCATATAAATAGAACAACCATTATTCTCGGATTTAAATGAGTAGCCATCTCGTATTAAACAAGATCCTGATACAATGTTCATGCTCAAACTTGGCACTAAATAACAATTATTGAGGTTCAAAACTAATCCCGTAGGTAAATGTAGAGGTAGCGTGCTGACGGCGATCACATCGACCTTGGAACCATTCCCGACGCGCATCGTCACCTCGTCCTTCGCCAGTCTCCGCTTATTCCGCAGCTCCTGTTTTGAGTTACAAATGTGAGCAACTGGGCCGGTATCAAATACCCAGGAGCTACTACGAGTACTGGTAAGGTACACATCAATTACATGTATATCACATGTACCTTTCGTTTTGCCGGCCTTCTTGTCTGCTAAGTATTTGGGGCAGTTCCGCTTCCAGTGACCACTTTCCTTGCAATAAAAGCACTCAGTCTCGGGCTTGGGTCCATTCTTTGGCTTCTTCCCGGCAGCTTGCTTGCCGGGCACGGCAACTCCCTTGCCGTCCTTCTTGAAGTTCTTTTTACCCTTGCCCTTCTTAAACTTAGTGGTTTTATTGACCATCAACACTTGATGTTCCTTCTTGACTTCTACCTCTGCTGATTTCAGCATAGCAAATACTTCAGGAATGGTCTTTTCCATCCCCTGCATATTGAAGTTCATCACAAAGCTCTTGTAGCTCGGTGGAAGCGACTGAAGGATTCTGTCAATGACTGCGTCATCCGGGAGATTAACTCCCAGCTGAGTCAAGCGGTTATGCAACCCAGACATAGTGAGTATGTGCTCACTGACAGAACTGTTTTCCTCCATCTTACAGCTAAAGAACTTGTCGGAGACTTGATATCTCTCGACCCGGGCATGAGCTTGGAAAACCATTTTCAGCTCTTCGAACATCTCATATGCTCCGTGTCTCTCAAAACGCTTTTGGAGCCCCGGCTCTAAGCTGTAAAGCATGCCGCACTGAACGAGGGAGTAGTCATCGGTACGTGCCTGCCAAGCGTTCATAACGTCTTGTTCTGTAGGGAGAACAGGTGCGTCACCCAGCGGTGCTTGTAGGACATAATCTTTCTTGGCAGCTATGAGGATGATCCTCAGGTTCCGGACCCAGTCCGTATAGTTGCTGCCATCGTCTTTCAGCTTGGTTTTCTCTAGAACGCGTTGAAGTTGAGGACTACGTTGGCCATTTGCTCTACAAGACATATTGTAAATATTTTAGACTAAGTTCATGATAATTAAGTTCATCTAATCAAATTATTCAATGAACTCCCACTTAGATATACATCCCTCCTGTCATCTAAGTATAACATGATCCGAGTTAACTAGGCCGTGTCCGATCATCACGTGAGACAGACTAGTCAACGTCGGTGAACATCTTCATGTTGATCGTATCTTCTATACGACTCATGCTCGACCTTTCGGTCTTCTGTGTTCCAAGGCCATGTCTGTACACATGCTAGGCTCGTCAAGTCAACCTAAGTGTTTGCATGTGTAAATCTGTCTTACACCCGTTGTATGTGAACGTTAGAATCTATCACACCTGATCATCACGTGGTGCTTCGAAACAACGAACTGTCGCAACGGTGCATAGTTAGGGGGAACACTTTCTTGAAATTATTATGAGGGATCATCTTATTTACTACCGTCGTTCTAAGCAAACAAGATGAAAAACATGATAAACATCACATGCAATCAAATAATAATAGTGACATGATATGGCCAATATCACATAGCTCCTTTGATCTCCATCTTGGGGCTCCATGATCATCTTGTCACCGGCATGACACCATGATCTCCATCATCATGATCTCCATCATTGTGTCTCCATGAAGTTGCTCACCAACTATTACTTCTACTACTATGGCTAACGCGTTTAGCAATAAAGTAAAGTAATTTACATGGCGTTTCTCAATGACACGCAGGTCATACAAAAAATAAAGACAACTCCTATGGCTCCTGCCGGTTGTCATACTCATCGACATGCAAGTCGTGATTCCTATTACAATAGCATGAACATCTCATACATCACATATAGATCATTCATCATTCATCACAACTTTGGCCATATCATATCACAAAGCACTTGCTGCAAAAACAAGTTAGACGTCCTCTAATTGTTGTTGCAAGTTTTACGTGGCTGAAGTAGGGTTCTAGCAAGAACGTTTTCTTACCTACGTGAAAGCCACAACGTGATTTGTCAACTTCTATTTACCCTTCATAAGGACCCTTTTCATCGAATCCGCTCCAACTAAAGTAGGAGAGACAGACACCCGCCAGCCACCTTATGCAACTTGTGCATGTTAGTCGGTGGAACCGGTCTCACGTAAGCGTACGTGTAAGGTTGGTCCGGGCCGCTTCATCCCACAATACCGTTGAAGCAAGATAAGACTAGTAGCGGCAAGAAAGTTGACAACATCAACGCCCACAACAAATTGTGTTCTACTCGTGCAAGAGAACTACGCATAGACCTAGCTCATGATGCCACTGTTGGGGAACGTTGCAGAAAACAAAAAATTTCCTACGGTTTCATCAAGATCCATCTAGGAGTTCACCTAGCAACGAGTGATCGGATTGCATCTACATACCTTTGTAGATCATGCGCGGAAGCGTTCAAAGAACGGGGATGAGGAAGGCGTACTCGACGTGATCCAAATCACCGGAGATCCTAGCGCCGAACGGACGGCACCTCCGCGTTCAACACACGTATGGTCAGCGTAATGTCTCCTTCTTCTTGATATAGCAAGGGGGAAGGAGAGGTTGAGGAAGATGGCTCCAGCAGCAGCACGACGGCGTGGTGATGATGGAGCTGCAGTACTCCGGCAGGGCTTCGCCAAGCACTATGGAGGAGGAGGAGGTAATGGAGAGGGAGAGGGAGGCACCAAAGGCAAGGGTAAGAAGTCCTCCATCTCCCCACTATATATAGGAGGGCCAAGGGGGGGCCAGCCCTAGGAGATCTAATCTCCTAGGGGGTGCGGCCAAGGGGAGGAATCCCTCCTCCCCAAGGCACCTAGGAGGTGCCTTCCCCTCCTAGGACTCTTCCTCCCTTGAAACCCTAGGCGCATGGGCCTCTTGGGGCTGGTGCCCTTGGCCCATGTAGGCCAAGGCGCACCCCCTACAGCCCATGTGGCCCCCCGGGACAGGTGGCCCCACCCGGTGGACCCCCGGGACCCCTCCGGTGGTCCCGATACAATACCGGTGACCCCGAAACTTGTCCCGATGGCCGAAATAGGACTTCCCATATATAAATCTTTACCTCCGGACCATTCCGGAACTCCTCGTGACGTCCGGTATCTCATCCGGGACTCCGAACAACATTCGGGTTACTGCATATACATATCCCTACAACCCTAGCGTCACCGAACCTTAAGTGTGTAGACCCTACGGGTTCGGGAGACATGTAGACATGACCGAGATGACTCTCCGGCCAATAACCAACAGCGGGATCTGGATACCCATGTTGGCTCCCACATGCTCCTCGATGATCTCATCGGATGAACCACGATGTCGAGGATTCAAGCAACCCCGTATACGATTACCTTCGTCAATCGGTATGTTACTTGCCCGAGATCTGGTCGTCGGTATCCCAATACCTCGTTCAATCTCGTTACCGGCAAGTCACTTTACTCGTACCGTAATGCATGATCCCGTGACTAGACACTTGGTCACTTTGAGCTCATTATGATGATGCATTACCGAGTGGGCCCAGTGATACCTCTCCGTCATTCGGAGTGACAAATCCCAGTCTTGATCCATGTCAACCCAACAGACACTTTCGGAGATACCTGTAGTATACTTTTATAGTCACCCAGTTACACTGTGACGTTTGGTATACCCAAAGCAATCCTACGGTATCCGGGAGTTACACGATCTCATGGTCTAAGGAAAAGATACTTGACATTGGAAAACTCTAGCAAACGAACTATACGATCTTGTGCTATGTTAAGGATTGGGTCTTGTCCATCACATCATTCTCCTAATGATGTGATCTCATTATCAATGACATCCAATGTCCATAGTCAGGAAACCATGACTATCTGTTGATCAACGAGCTAGTCAACTAGAGGCTTACTAGGGACATGTTGGTGTCTATTATCCACACATGTATTATGATTTCCGGATAACACAATTATAGCATGAATAAAGACAATTATCATGAACAAGGAAATATAATAATAATGCTTTTATTATTGCCTCTAGG
Organism: Triticum dicoccoides; assembly: GCF_002162155.2. Lineage (NCBI taxonomy): Eukaryota > Viridiplantae > Streptophyta > Magnoliopsida > Poales > Poaceae > Triticum > Triticum dicoccoides. The sequence goes on from NC_041386.1 coordinate 583,205,694, forward strand.
GCATATTTCCAACATTGCTGACATAGAAATTTGCAAAATACTTACGGATCTAAATGTGGCAGACCCGTTGACTAAACTTCTCTCACAAGCAAAACATGATCACACCTTAGTACTCTTTGGGTATTAATCACATAGCGATGTGAACTAGATTATTGACTCTAGTAAACCCTTTGGGTGTTGGTCACATGTCGATGTGAACTATGGGTGTTAATCACATGGTGATGTGAACTATTGGTATTGAATCACATGGCGATGTGAACTAGATTATTGACTCTAGTGCAAGTGGGAGACTGAAGGAAATATGCCCTAGAGGCAATAATAAAGTTATTATTTATTTCCTTATATCATGATAAATGTTTATTATTCATGCTAGAATTGTATTAACTGGAAACATAATACATGTGTAAATACATAGACAAACAGAGTGTCGCTAGTATGCCTCTACTTGACTAGCTCGTTGATCAAAGATGGTTATGTTTCCTAACCATAGACATGAGTTGTCATTTGATTAACGGGATCGCATCATTAGGAGAATGATGTGATTGACTTGACCCATTCCGTTATCTTAGCACTTGATCGTTTAGTTTGTTGCTATTGCTTTCTTCATGACTTATACATGTTCCTATGACTATGAGATTATAGAACTCCCGTTTACCGGAGGAACACTTTGTGTGCTACCAAACGTCACAACGTAACTAGGTGATTATAAAGGTGCTATACAGGTGTCTCCGAAGGTACTTGTTGGGTTGGCGTATTTCGAGATTAGGATTTGTCACTCCGATTGTCGGAGAGGTATCTCTGGGCCCACTCGGTAATGCACATCACTATAAGCCTTGCAAGCATTGCAACTAATGAGTTAGTTGCGGGATGATGTATTACGGAACGAGTAAAGAGACTTGCCGGTAACGAGATTGAACTAGGTATTGAGATACCGACGATCGAATCTCGGGCAAGTTACATACCGATGACAAAGGGAACAACGTATGTTGTTATGCGGTCTAACCGATAAATATCTTTGTAGAATATGTAGGAGCCAATATGGGCATCTAGATCCCGCTATTGGTTATTGACCAGAGAGGTGTCTCGGTCATGTCTACATAGTTCTCGAACCCGTAGGGTCCGCACGCTTAACGTTCGTTGACGATATAGTACTATATGAGTTATGTATGTTGATGACCGAATGTTGTTCAGAGTCCGAGATGAGATCACGGACATGACGAGGAACTCCGGAATGGTTCGGAGATAAAGTTTGATATATGGGACAGTAGTGTTTGATCTCCGGAAGGGTTCCGGAATTCACCGGAAGGGGTTCCGGATGTTTCCCGAAATGTTTGGGCACGAGAACACTTTATCTGGGCCAAAGGGGAAAGCCCGCGAGGCTTTTGGAAAGTGCAAAAGGAAGTTTTGCGGAGACCAGAGGCTAGACGCCAGGAACCCTGGCGTCTAGGGGTAGACGCCGGGAACCCTGGCGTCTAGCCCTGGAGTCCGAGAAGGACTCTTACCTTTCGGGCAAAACCGACTTTGAGGAGGTTTTTGCTCCAAGTTTCGACCCCATGGCTCAACATATAAATAGAGGGGCAGGGCTAGCACCAAAGACACATCAAGAAACACTAAGCCGTGTGCCGGCAACCCTGTCTCCTCTAGTTTATCCTCTGTCATAGTTTTCGTAGTGCTTAGGCGAAGCCCTGCGAAGATTGTTCTTCACCAACACCGTCACCATGCCATCATGCTGCCGGAACTCATCTACTACTTCGCCCCTCTTGCTGGATCGAGAAGGCAAGGACGTCACCGAGACGAACGTGTGCAGAACTCGGAGGTGCCGTGCTTTCGGTGCTTGGATCGGTCGGATCGTGAAGACGTACGACTACATCAACCGCGTTCATATAACGCTTCCGCTTACGGTCTATGAGGGTACATAGATAACACTCTTCCCTCTCGTTGTTATGCATCACCATGATCTTGCGTGTGCGTAGGAATTTTTTTGAAATTACTATGTTCCCCAACAGTGGCATCCAAGCCTAGGTTTTATGCGCTTATGTTGTGCACGAGTAGAACACAAGTGAGTTGTGGGCGATATAGGTCATACTGCTTACCAGCATGTCATACTTTGACAGGACTTTGACAAGATAGATCAAGACGCTTGATAAGTTTTTCAATGAGTACATACCTTGACAAGACTTTGAAGTAGTTCAAAATGGAACAGTCAAAAAGGAGTTCTTGCCTGTGTTACAAGGTGTGAATTTGAGTAAGACTCAAAACCCGACCGCGGCAGAAGATATAGAGAGAATGAAAGGCATTCCCTATGCCTCAGGCATAGGTTCTATAAAGTATGCCATGCTGTGTACCAGACCTATTGTATACCCTACCCTGAGTTTGGTAAAGGAGTACAATAGTGATCTAGGAGTAGATCACTGGACATTGGTCAAAATTATCCTTAGTGGAATAAGGATATGTTTCTCGATTATGGAAGTGATAAAAGGTTCGTCGTAAAGGGTTACGTCGATGCAAATTTTGACACTTATCCAGATGACTCTAAATCTCAATCTGGATACATATTGAAGGTGGGAGCATTAGCTAGAGTAGCTCTGTGCAGAGCATTGTTGACATAGAAATTTGCAAAATACTTACGGATCTGAATGTGGCAGACCCGTTGACTAAACTTCTCTCACAAGCAAAACATGATCACACCTTAGTACTCTTTGGGTATTAATCACATAGCGATGTGTGAAGGAAATATGCCCTAGAGGCAATAATAAAGTTATTATTTATTTCCTTATTTCATGATAAATGTTTATTATTCATGCTAGAATTGTATTAACTGGAAACATAATACATGTGTGAATACATAGACAAACAGAGTGTCACTAGTATGCCTCTACTTGACTAGCTCGTTAATCAAAGATGGTTATGTTTCCTAACCATAGACAAAGAGTTGTTATTTGATTAACGGGATCACATCATTAGGACAATGACGTGATTGACTTGACCCATTCCGTTAGCTTAGCACTCGATCGTTTAGTATGTTGTTATTGCTTTCTTCATGACTTATACATGTTACTATGACTATGAGATTATGCAACTCCCGTTTACCGGAGGAACACTTTGTGTGCTACCAAACGTCACAACGTAACTGGGTGATTATAAAGGAGCTCTACAGGTGTCTCCAAAGGTACATGTTGGGTTGGCGTATTTCGAGATTAGGATTTGTCACTCCGATTGTCGGAGAGGTATCTCTGGGCCCTCTCGGTAATGCACATCACATAAGCCTTGCAAGCATTGCAACTAATGAGTTAGTTGCGAGATGATGTATTACGGAACGAGTAAAGATACTTGCCGGTAACGAGATTGAACTAGGTATTGAGATACCGACGATCGAATCTCGGGCAAGTAACATACCAATGACAAAGGAACAACGTATGTTGTTATGCGGTCTGAGCGATAAAGATCTTCGTAGAATATGTAGAAGCCAATATGAGCATCCAGGTTCCGCTATTGGTTATTGACCGGAGACGTGTCTCGGTCATGTCTACATTGTTCTCGAACCCGTAGGGTCCACACGCTTAAGGTTTCGATGACAGTTATATTATGAGTTTATGAGTTTTGATGTACCGAAGGAGTTCGGAGTCCCGGATGAGATCGGGGACATGACGAGGAGTCTCGAAATGGTCAAGACGTAAAGACCGATATATTGGACGACTATATTCGGACATCGGAAAGGTTCCGAGTGGTTCGGGTATTTTTCGGAGTACAGGGAAGTTACGGGAATACGGCAGAAGAAGTATATGGGCCTTATTGGGCTTTAGGGGAGAGGGAGAGGCAGGCCGCGCGCCCCCCTAAGGCCTAGTCCGAATTGGACTAGGGGAGGGGCTGCGCCCCCTCCTTCCTTCTCTTCCCTCTTCCCCTTCCTTGTCTCCTACTCCCACTACATGGAAGGACTCCTAGTTGGACTAGGAAAGGGGGAATCCTATGAGTAGGACTCCCCTAGGGCGCGCCATAGAGAGGGCCGGCCCTCCCCTCCTCCACTCCTTTATATACGGGGGCAGGGGGCACCCCATAGACACACAAGTTGATCCTCGTGATCGTTTTCTTAGCCGTATGCGGTGGCCCCCTCCACCATACTCCTTGGTAATATTGTAGCGGTGCTTAGGCGAAGCCCTGCGACGGTAGAACATCACGATCGTCACCACGCCGTCGTGCTGACAGAACTCTTCCCCGACACTTTGCTGGATCGGAGTCCGGGGATCGTCATTGAGCTGAACGTGTGCTAGAACTCGGAGGTGTCGTAGTTTCGGTGCTTGATCGGTCGGGCCGTGAAGACGTACGACTACATCAACCGCGTTGCCATAACGCTTCCGCTTCCGGTCTACAAGGGTACGTAGACAACACTCTCCCCTCTCGTTGCTATGCATCACCATGATCTTGCGTGTGCATAGGAAATTTTTGAAATTACTACGTTCCCCAACAGTGGCATCCGAGCCTAGGTTTTATGCGTTGATGTAATATGCACGAATAGAACACAAGTGAGTTGTGGGCGATATAAGTCATACTGCTTATCAGCATGTCACATTTTGGTTCGGCGGTATTGTTGGATGAAGCGGCCCGGACCGACATTACGCGTACGCTTAAGCGAGACTGGTTCTACCGACGTGCTTTGCACACAGGTGGCTGGCGGGTGTCAGTTTCTCCAACTTTAGTTGAACCGAGTGTGGCTATGCCCGGTCCTTGCGAAGGTTAAAACAGCACCAACTTGACAAACTATCGTTGTGGTTTTTGATGCATAGGTAAGAACGGTTCTTGCTAAGCCCGTAGCAGCCACGTAAAACTTGCAACAACAAAGTAGAGGACGTCTAACTTGTTTTTGCAGGGCATGTTGTGATGTGATATGGTCAAGACGTGATGAGATATAAGTTGTTGTATGAGATGATCATGTTTTGTAGAAGTTATCAGCAACTGGCAAAATCCTTATGGTTGTCTCTCTATTGCATAAGATGCAAGCGTCCAATAATTGCTTTACTTTATCGCTATGCGATAGCAATAGTTGCAAGAGCAATTGTTGGCGAGACGACCACGTGATGACACATTGATATAGATCAAGATGATGGAGATCATGGTGTCATGCCGGTGACGATATAGATCATGACAGTACTTTGGAGATGGAGATCAAAGAAGCAAGATGATGATGGCCATATCATGTCACATATTTTGATTGCATATGATGTTTATCTTTTATACATCTTATTTTTGCTTAGTTTGATGGTAGCATTTTAAGATGATCTCTCACTAATTATCAAGAAGTGTTCTCCCTGAGTATGCACCGTTGAGAAAGTTCTTCGTGCTGAGACACCACGTGATGATCGGGTGTGATGGGCTCTACGTTCAAATACAACGGGTGCAAAACAGTTGCACACGCGGAATACTCAGGTTATACTTGACGAGCCAAGCATATACAGATATGGCCTCGAAACACGGAGACCGAAAGGTCGAGCGTGAATCATATAGTAGATATGATCAACATAGTGATGTTCACCAATGAAACTGCTCCATCTCACGTGATGATCGGACATGGTTTAGTTGATTTGGATCACGTGATCACTTAGAGGATTAGAGGGATGTCTATCTAAGTGGGAGTTCTTAAGTAATATGATTAATTGAACTTAAATTTATCATGAACTTAGTCCTGGTAGTATTTTGCAAATTATGTTGTAGATCAATAGCTTGCGTTGTTGCTTCCCTGTGTTTATTTTGATATGTTCCTAGAGAAAATTGTGTTGAAAGATGTTAGTAGCAATGATGCGGATTGGATCCGTGATCTGAGGTTTATCCTCATTGCTGCACAAAAGAATTATGTCCTTGATGCACCACTAGGTGACAGACCTATTGCAGGAGCAGATGCAGACATTATGAACGTTTGGCTAGCTCAATATGATGACTACTTGATAGTTTAGTGCACCATGCTTAATGGCTTAGAACCGGGACTTCAAAGACATTTTGAACGTCATGGACCATATGAGATGTTCCAGGAGTTGAAGTTAATATTTCAAGCAAATACCCGAGTTGAGAGATATGAAGTCTCCAACAAGTTCTATAGCTAAAAGATGGAGGAGAATCGCTCAACTAGTGAGCATGTGCTCAGATTGTCTGGGTACTACAATCGCTTGAATCAAGTGGGAGTTAATCTTCCAGATAAGATAGTGATTGACAGAATTCTCTAGTCACCATCACCAAGTTAGTAGAACTTCGTGATGAACTATAATATGCAAGGAATAACGGAAACAACTCCCAAGCTCTTCGTGATGCTGAAATCAACGAAGGTAGAAATCAAGAAAAACATCAAGTGTTGATGATTGACAAGACCACTAGTTTCAAGAAAAAGGGCAAAGGGAAGAAGGGGAACTTCAAGAAGAACGGCAAGCAAGTTGCTGCTCAAGTGAAGAAGCCCAAGTTTGATCCTAAGCCTGAGACTAGGTGCTTCTACTTTAAAGGGACTGGTCACTGGAAGTGGAACTGCCCCAAGTATTTGGCGGATAAGAAGGATGGCAAGGTAAACAAAGGTATATTGGATATACGTGTTATTGATGTGTACTTTACTAGTGTTTATAGCAACCCCTCGGCATTTGATACTGGTTCAGTTGCTAAGAGTAGTAACTCAAAACGGGAGTTGCAGAATAAACAGAAACTAGTAAAGGGTGAGGTGACAATGTGTGTTGGAAGTAGTTCCAAGATTGATATGATCATCATCGCACACTCCCTATACTTTCGGTATTAGTGTTGAAACTAAATAAGTGTTACTTGGTGTTTGCGTTGAGCATGAATATGATTTGATCATGTTTATTGCAATAGGTTATTCATTAAAGTCAGAGAATAATTGTTGTTCTGTTTACATGAATAAAACCTTCGATGGTCATACACCCAATGAAAATAGTTCGTTGGATCTCGATCGTAGTGTTACACATATTCATAATATTGAAACCAAAAGATGCAAAGTCAATAATGATAGTGCAACTTATTTGTGGCACTGCCGTTTAGGTCATATCGATGTAAAGCGCATGAAGAAACTCCATACTGATGGACTTTTGGAACCACTTAATTATGAATCACTTGGTACTTGCGAATCATGCCTCATGGGCAAGATGACTAAGACTCCGTCTCCGGAAGAATGGAGCGAGCAACAAACTTGATTGGAAATAATACATACTGATGTATGCAGTCCAATGAGTGTTGAGGCTCGCGGCGGGTATCGTTATTTTCTGACCTTCACAGATGATTTGAGTAGATATGAGTATATCTACTTGATGAAACATAAGTCTGAAACATTTGAAAAGTTCAAATAATTTCAGGGTGAAGTGGAAAATCATTGTGACAAGAAAATAAGGTTTCTACGATCTGATCGCGGAGACAAATATTTGAGTTACGAGTTTGGTCTTCAATTAAAACAATGTGAAATAGTTTCACTACTCACGCCACCTGGAACACCACAATGTAATGGTGTGTCCGAACATCATAACCGTACTTTATTAGATATGGTGCGATCTATGATGTCTCTTACCGATCTACCACTATCGTTTTGGGGTTATGCATTAGAGACAGCTGCATTCACGTTAAATAGGGCACCATCTAAATCCGTTGAGACGACACCGTATGAACTATGGTTTGGCAAGAAACCTAAGTTGTCGTTTCTTAAAGTTTGAGGTTGCAATGCTTATGTGAAAAAGTTTCAACCTGATAAGCTCAAACCCAAATCGGAGAAGTGCGTCTTCATAGGATACCCAAAAGAAAATGTTGGGTACACCTTCTATCACAGATCCGAAGGCAAGACATTCGTTGCTAAGAATGGATCCTTTCTAGAGAAGGAGTTTGTCTCGAAAGAAGTGAGTGGGAGGAAAGTAGAACTTGATGAGGTAACTGTACCTGCTCCCTTATTGGAAAGTAGTTCATCACAGAAATCTGTTCTTGTGACTACTACACCAATTAGTGAGGAAGCTAATGATGATGATCATGTAACTTCATATCAAGTTACTACCGAATCTCGTAGGTAAACCAGAGTGAGATCCGCACCAGAGTGGTACGGTAATCCTGTTCTGGAAGTCATGTTACTAGACCTTGACAAACTTGCGAACTATGAGGAAGCGATGATGAGCCCAGATTCCGCGAAATGGTTTGAAGCCATGAAATCTGAGATATGATCCATGTATGAGAACAAAGTATGGACTTTGATGGATTTGCCCGATGATCGGCAAGCCATAGAAAATAAATGGATCTTCAAGAGGAAGACAGACGCTGATAGTAGTGTTACTATCTACAAAGCTAGACTTGTCGAAAAAGGTTTTTGACAAAGTTCAAGGTGTTGACTACGATGAAATTTTCTCACTCGTAGCGATGCTTAAGTCTGTCCAAATCATGTTAGCAATTGTCGCATTTTTATGAAATCTGGCAAATGGATAAACAAAACTACATTCCTTAATGGATTTAAAGAAGAGTTGTATATGATGCAACCAGAAGGTTTTGTCAATCCTAAATGTGCTAACAAAATATGCAAGCTCCAGCGATCCATCTATGGACTGGTGCAAGCATCTCGGAGTTGGAATATACGCTTTGATAAGTTGATCAAAGCATATAGTTTTATACAGACTTGCAGTGAAGCCTGTATTTACAAGAAAGTGAGTGGGAGCACTACAGCATTTTTGATAAGTATATGTGGATGACATATTGTTGATCGAAAATAATGTAGAATTATTCTACAAAGCATAAATGAGTGTTTGAAAGGATTTTTTTTCAAAGAAAACCTCAGTGAAGCTGCTTACATATTGAGCATCAAGATCTATAGAGATAGATCAAGACGCTTGATAAGTTTTTTCAATGAGTACATACCTTGACAAGATTTTGAAGTAGTTCAAAATGGAACAGTCAAAGAAAGAATTCTTGCCTGTGTTACAAGGTGTGAAATTGAGTAAGACTCAAAACCCGACCACGGCAGAAAATAGAATGAGAATAAAAGTCATTCCCTATGCCTTGGCCATAGGTTCTATAAAGTATGTCATGCTGTGTACGAGACCTATTGTATACCCTACACTAATTTTGGCAAGGGAGTACAATAGTGATCTAGGAGTAGATCACTGGACAGCGGTCAAAATTATCCTTAGTGGAATAAGGATATGTTTCTCGACTATGGAGATGACAAAAGGTTTGTCATAAAAGGGTTACGTCGATACAAGTTTTGGCACTGATCCGGATGACTCTTAGTCTTCATCTGGATACATATTGAAAGTGGGAACAATTAGCTAAAGTAGCTCCGTACAGAGCATTGTATACATAAGAAAATTGCAAAATACTTACGGATCTTAATATGGCAGACCCGTTGACTAAACTTCTCTCACAGGCAAAACATGATCACACCTTAGTAATCTTTGGGTGTTAATCACATAGCAATGTGAACTAGATTACTGACTCTAGTAAACCCTTTGGGTGTTGGTCACATATCGATGTGAACTATGGGTGTTAACCACATAAAGATGTGAACTATTGATGTTAGATCACATGGCGATGTGAACTAGATTATTGACTCTAGTGCAAGTGGGAGACTGAAGGAAATATGCCCTAGAGGCAATAATAAAGTTATTATTTATTTCCTTATTTCATGGTAAATGTTTATTATTCATGCTACAATTGTATTAACCGGAAACATAATACATGTGTGAATACATAGACAAACAGAGTGTCACTAGTATGCCTCTACTTGACTAGCTCGTTAATCAAAGATGGTTATGTTTCCTAACCATAGACAAATAGTTGTTATTTGATTAACGCGATCACATCATTAGGAGAATGATGTGATTGACTTGACCCATTCCATTAGCTTAGCACTCGATCGTTTAGTATGTTGCTATTTCTTTCTTCATGACTTATACATGTTCCTATGACTATGAGATTATGCAACTCCCGTTTACCGGAGGAACACTTTGTGTGCTACCAAACGTCACAACGTAACTGGGTGATTATAAAGGAGCTCTACAGGTGTCTCCAAAGGTACATGTTGGGTTGGCGTATTTCGAGATTAGGATTTGTCACTCCGATTGTCGGAGAGGTATCTCTGGGCCCTCTCGGTAATGCACATCACATAAGCCTTGCAAGCATTGCAACTAATGAGTTAGTTGTGAGATGATGTATTACGGAACGAGTAAAGAGACTTGCCGGTAACGAGATTGAACTAGGTATTGAGATACCGACGATCGAATCTCGGGCAAGTAACATACCAATGACAAAGGGAACAACGTATGTTGTTATGCGGTCTGACCGATAAAGATCTTCGTAAAATATGTATGAGCCAATATGAGCATCCAGGTTCCGCTATTGGTTATTGACCGGAGACATGTCTCGGTCATGTCTACATTGTTCTCGAACCCGTAGGGTCCACACGCTTAAGGTTTCGATGACAGTTATATTATGAGTTTATGAGTTTTGATGTACTGAAGGAGTTCGGAGTCCCGGATGAGATCGGGGACATGACGAGGAGTCTCGAAATGGTCGAGACGTAAAGATCAATATATTGGACGACTATATTCGGACATCGGAAAGGTTCCGAGTGGTTCGGGTATTTTTCGGAGTACCGGGAAGTTACGGGAATACGGGAGAAGAAGTATATGGGCCTTGTTGGGCTTTAGGGGAGAGGGAGAGGCAGGTCGCGCGCCCCCCTAAGGCCTAGTCCGAATTGGACTAGGGGGAGGGCCTGCGCCCCCTCCTTCCTTCTCTTCCCTCTTCCCCTTCCTTGTCTCCTACTCCCACTACATGGAAGGACTCCTAGTTGGACTAGGAAAGGGGGAATCCTATGAGTAGGACTCCCCTAGGGCGCGCCATAGAGAGGGCCGGCCCTCCCCTCCTCCACTCCTTTATATACGGGGGCAGGGGGCACCCCATAGACACACAAGTTGATCCTCGTGATCGTTTTCTTAGCCGTGTGCGGTGGCCCCCTCCACCATACTCCTCGGTAATATTGTAGCGGTGCTTAGGCGAAGCCCTGCGACGGTAGAACATCAAGATCGTCACCACGCCGTCGTGCTGACAGAACTCTTCCCCGACACTTTGCTGGATCGGAGTCCGGGGATCGTCATTGAGCTGAACGTGTGCTAGAACTCGGAGGTGCCGTAGTTTCGGTGCTTGATCGGTCGGGCCGTGAAGACGTACGACTACATCAACCGCATTGTCATAACGCTTCCGCTTCCGGTCTAAAAGGGTACGTAGACAACACTCTCCCCTCTCGTTGCTATGCATCACCATGATCTTGCGTGTGCGTAGGAAATTTTTGAAATTACTATGTTCCCCAACAATGTGAACTAGATTATTGACTCTAGTAACCCTTTGGGTGTTGGTCACATGTCGATGTGAACTATGGGTGTTAATCACATGGTGATGTGAACTATTGGTATTAAATCACATGGCGATGTGAACTAGATTATTGACTCTAGTGCAAGTGGGAGACTGAAGGAAATATGCCCTAGAGGCAATAATAAAGTTATTATTTATTTCCTTATATCATGATAAATGTTTATTATTCATGCTACAATTGTATTAACCGGAAACATAATACATGTGTGAATACATAGACAAACAGAGTGTCACTAGTATGCCTCTACTTGACTAGCTCGTTGATCAAAGATGGTTATGTTTCCTAACCATAGACATGAGTTGTCATTTGATTAACGGGATCGCATCATTAGGAGAATGATGTGATTGACTTGACCCATTCCGTTAGCTTAGCACTTGATCGTTTAGTTTGTTGCTATTGCTTTCTTCATGACTTATACATGTTCCTATGACTATGAGATTATGCAACTCCCGTTTACCTGAGGAACACTTTGTGTGCTACCAAACGTCACAACGTAACTGGATGATTATAAAGGTGCTCTACAGGTGTCTCCGAAGGTACTTGTTGGGTTGGCGTATTTCGAGATTAGGATTTGTCACTCCGATTGTCGGAGAGGTATCTCTGACCCCACCCGGTAATGCACATCACTATAAGCCTTGCAAGCATTGCAACTAATGAGTTAGTTGCGGGATGATGTATTACGGAACGAGTAAAGAGACTTGCCGGTAACGAGATTGAACTAGGTATTGAGATACCGACGATCGAATCTCGGGCAAGTAACATACCGATGACAAAGGGAACAACGTATGTAGTTATGCGGTCTGACCGATAAAGATCTTCGTAGAATATGTAGGAGCCAATATGGGCATCCAGGTCCCGCTATTGCTTATTGACCAGAGAGGTGTCTCGGTCATGTCTACATAGTTATCGAACCCGTAGGGTCCACATGCTTAACCTTCATTGACGATATAGTACTATATGAGTTATGTATGTTGATGACCGAATGTTGTTCGGAGTCCGAGATGAGATCACGGACATGACGAGGAACTCTAGAATGGTCCGGAGATAAAGTTTGATATATGGGATAGCAGTGTTTGATCTCCGGAAGGGTTCTGGAATTCACCGGAAGGGGTTCCGGATGTTTCCCGAAATGTTTGGGCACGAGAACACTTTATCTGGGCCAAAGGGGAAAGCCCACGAGGCTTTTGGAAAGTGCAAAAGGAAGTTTTGCGGAGACCAGAGGCTAGACGCCAGGAACCCTAGCGTCTAGGGGGTAGACGCCGGGAACCCTGGCGTCTAGCCCTGGAGTCCGAGAAGGACTCTTACCTTTCGGGCAGAACCGATTTTGAGGAGGCTTTTGCTCCAAGTTTCGACCCCATGGCTCAACATATAAATAGAGGGGCAGGGCTAGCACCAAAGACACATCAAGAAACACCAAGCCAGTGTCGGCAACCCTGTCTCCTCTAGTTTATCCTCCGTCATAGTTTTCGTAGTGCTTAGGCGAAGCCCTGCGAAGATTGTTCTTCACCAACACCGTCACCACGCCGTCGTGCTGCCGGAACTCATCTACTACTTCGCCCCTCTTGCTGGATCGAGAAGGCGAGGACGTCACCGAGCCGAACGTGTGCAGAACTTGGAGGTGCCGTGCTTTCGGTGCTTCGATCGGTCGGATCATGAAGACGTATGACTACATCAACCGCGTTGATATAACGCTTCCGCTTACGGTCTACGAGGGTACGTAGACAACACTCTCCCCTCTCGTTGCTATGCATCACCATGATCTTGCGTGTGCGTAGGAATTTTTTTTGAAATTACTACGTTCCCCAACACTTCACGTGATGCGGTGCGCGATGAGGAGAGGGAGGAAGATACATCTTCGGAGGCGGAAGAATCGTCTTCCGAAGAAGAGGACGAGGACGAAGACGAGGACGAGGACGTGGAATGATGTGTCTTTCCTTTGTGTATTGAACTTGATTTGCATTTTGAACTTGGTTGGATGAACTTGTGAGCATGATTTTAAACTTGTGGACATGAACTTCATCAACTTGTTTGTGTGAAATTTTTATTGTGTTAAAAATATTCATCATTTTGTGTTGAAAAATGCCATATGCAATGCACCGGCGAGTCGCGCGCGCTGCATTTTGGCGCGCTGCTGGAGCGACGCGCGCGCGCTGCATTTTAGCGCGGCCGCTGGAGTCAGCGCTGCGCGCCGCGCCAAACCAGCCGATGCGCGCGCGGCATATGTGTTTTTTGCGCGCGGCACGACCGGCGCCTATTGGAGATGCTCTTACTTACACCTCGCGGCCCAATAAATGCAAAAGAGCCAAGTCGGTGAGTATGTACATGCATCACTCAATGCGCATGTATGCCACATTATTTAAACCCGTTGATTGTCTAAAAAAATGTAAACCCATCGAACAATTTTCCCCTAACTTGTTCTTTTTTCTTAAAAGAAATTTCCCCTTACTCGTGTGAACAGGAATTATAAAACAGCATAAGTGGTAGTCATAGTGAAATCCGATCTATGACAAATGAGCTAAGAGGCTAAAAGGTGTGCAAAATCATTGTGTGTCAGTGAAGAAAATATTGAATTAGTTTAACTGAATTATAGTATAGTGTGTGACTGATAAAGAGTAAACACATTTAGTGAAAATAATATAGTTCAAACCGTTCGAGACACGCGATACTACTGAAACATGTTGTCAATTACATGGTTCTTGTTAGTTGTATCTCTGGCCACTGCATTGAGAAGAAAGATAGAGTTAAGATACGTGATACAATAGAAACAACAGAGCTGAAAACCATTTACTTTCATCGCAAAAAATTAGCACTCGACCTTTATAGGATATAAACATGCACTTGTTAGGAAGACACATAGTATTATCTAGCTTATTTTCTTTGCATTTGTTCGAAAGACGCACAATGCAATAGAGATAATGCAATTGAAAACAATTTATTCTCTTCGCACAAAAGAACACGGTCTACTCAAATTTCACAGGATAAACATGCACTTGTTAGCAAGACAAATAGTTTCATCCGACTTGTTTTCTTTGCGTGACTTTATAACGCTGACAGGGCAGGGGGAGGTTGAGGGAGCACTTGAATGAGGTTTCTATGATTATAAATCGGCAACATCATGCATGCGTCGTACGATGATATGATTATTTGGATAGGTATAAGTAGTGTGAGTGTTGGCCAAATCGATCGGTTTTAATTTCGTGGGGGGATCCATGTTTCATGCTCTACTCGCTATCATCTCAACCGATCAAGAAAAGTAATTTGCAAGTACTCGAATCGAGGCTCGTCTTTGCCATCCATCCCCAATTAATACTGTACCTTCACGGTCTTCATAAGAACAAGACAAGATGTCCATCATGTCCATGCATTATCTCGTTAGGCTGGTCACAATAGGCAAGAACATAGTCTAGTAACTTACACACTTCCCTAGACTATGTTATTATCTTCACAGTGGGTAGAAACATCTATGTAGTGTCATACAACAATGTATTTATTATGTTATAGACTCATTGTTTCTTGAAGTGTGTGATGTTCCGGTAACTTAGCTAGTTACCACAAGCACCTCTCTCTTCATTAAATATGTGACACATAAGCAAAGTTGTATTAGAGTGTATGATGTTACTCCTAAGTTCCTCCCCATTGTGACCAGCCTTAGGCTGCTTTCAATGCATGGGTGCTTAGATAAGCATATTAAAAAGTTTAGCAACTAATGTCCACAATGCATAGGTGCTTCACTTGTTGGTGCTAAGCTCCCCTCATTTAATGCTTTAGCAACTAAACTATTTTATGCATTGGTGAATTTCTTTCATTTAATTGCTTTTGCCTATGTTCATGTGCTTAGCATTGGTTCTTCCTGAGATCATCAAACTCACCTCTCTCCTCTTTATTACCTTGCCACATCAGTTTTTTTTTTTTGCCTACGTGGCAGTCTTAGCACCTGTACAAGGTGGAGCATTAGCAGGGGCCTTATACGGAAAAGAGTCTAGCATACGAGCTTTCCTTCTCCCAATTTTGCCGGGATACAACAAGTTGGCCCTCGCCGCTTCACCGCTTCATGTTTGTTGGTAACATGGTTGGGGTGCCTGTAGGGCCCTTTTGGCATCCCATCCAAATTCAGTTCTTTGCCAGTCACCTTATCCACTAACACAGCCGATCAAGCAACTTTGTCTGCTGCCAGATGGTTGCTTGGCAGTTGCTTGGGTCTTCCTGGAGGCACAGTCTGGGGAGTAGCATGGTTACTTGCTTGTGCAGATGGAGGTTCTTCCTCTTCCTCATCCTCATCTTTGCAAGTGCTGTTAGTAAGCTTTTGCAGACTGGCCTGAATCTTCTGAAAATTGCGCTGGATGCTGGCAAAATTCTTGTTAACTGACGCCGTGAATTTGTAGAATTCTTTCTTGTCCTCTTCCCTGTCTTGCCGCAACGTCTTGATGTCCAATTGCAAGGATTCCAATTCCAGAGCGCCAGTATCGATAGTGTCTTCAGGTTTTGACATGTTGGGTAACAGAGATGCTCAACCCGCAAAAGAACACTCGTCTCAGCTCCTGGGTGGGAGAGGAGGGATTTTACGACCGGTGCCCCAGTAACCAGGGCTCACCGACCAGATCTCCCGCTGCCGCAACCTGTAGGCCGCCGAGAGAGTAGCACTAGAAGGGTGGGTTGGGTGGGATTTTACTTTGAAGAAGTGTTCTTCAGAAACCTCCGCCGCAGACCTCCTTGCTACGGATCGATCTACCGCCGCAGTACGCCTCCCTGCTGCTCACCGCCGCCTTCAGCCCGCATCCAGATCGGATCTGGCCCCAATTCGCCACCGCCGAGGTCAATAACCTGGCTCTGATTACCACTTGACAGGATCGAACTAAGGGCTGTCGCCAGAATTCAAAAAACAGAGGAAAAACACAGAATTTCACGGGATGTTTGGAGGATTTTCATTTCATATCTGGAGGGGTTTTAGCTAGGGTTAGCCAGCCGGAACACGGCGGCTTCAAGGGCACAGCCCGGAATTACAATAATCTGCCTCTACTCCACAAGCGGTGCGGCTTAAGAAGGCTACAGAAAGTGCAAAAGAATTTCACTGGTTTGTGCTGCATTTTTTTTAATTTGGTTTCCTCGTCATCTATTTTGCTCATGCAGATCACATATGAGCCAAGAGAACTTCACATACATCGCTGTAGTGTTAATCAGCTAATTTCCCGCAGGAAAAAGTTCAGTTAGTGCCAAAACCTTGCCAAATGAACATAAAGAGTACGTATGTGATGAGAGCTTGCAAGATTCCATATGCAACCAAAATTTGGACAACCAACCAACCAAGAGCCAAAATGCCATGAGCTGCCAAAATTTTGGGTGGGCAAATTTTGGCACCAGCCAACACATACAGACAGACAAACCAAAAAGGAAAAAGGGTAGCTAGTGGAAGCTCCACACATCAGCATGCAAATAGATGCTCACCAAGACTAGCTAGATCATCACATTGTTTGTTTCTTGCATTGCATCTCGACACGGACAGCACTTGGCAGTTTACATACATTGCACGCATGCACTACAGCACTAGCATAGTGAGCGTTTTCTGCCTTGAGAAAATTGGCTTGTTGCAGAGGAAGCTTCGTTCATATGCCGGACGGAATGCTCGGCAAGGCGGCGCTCGCCGTCCTTCTCGCGCTCGCCGGCCTTGCGGCCGGGACCAGGCCGCCCCCGCCGCCGGTGTCGGAGGACACGCTGGAGAAGGTCGCCGGCTCGCTGGAAATGTACGTCGACAGGCTCCCCCAGATGCCCAAGGTACGCGGCTACTCCATGGAACGCGGCCGCGCCACGCCGGTGCACCTCGCCGTCGGGATGTACCGAAAGAAATGGGTACGCTGTTCTTCTATTTGTGTATGTATGTACGGCGTGATTACTTCACTTGGTCACCTCGCCGGCTCACCTCGTGTGCGTGGACTGCGGACGCATGCGTGCAGAAATTCCACCGCGACCTGCCGGCGACCACCGTGTTCGTGTTCGGAGAGTCGGCGGAGAGCGCCACGTTCCCCGGGCCGACCATCGAGGCGCTGCAAGGGGTCCCTCTGTCGGTGACGTGGGAGAACCACCTGCCGGAGAACCACATCCTTCCGTGGGACCCCACCGTGCCCGTCGCCATCCCCAGGCACGGCGGCGTCCCGACCGTCGTCCACCTCCACGGCGGCGTCCACCCGCCGCAGTCCGACGCCAGCGCCTTCGCATGGTTCACCGCCGGCTTCCGCGAGACCGGCGCCAAGTGGACGACGCCGACGTACGTGTACCCGAACGTGCAGTCCCCCGGTGTCCTCTGGTACCACGACCACGCCCTCGGCCTCACGCGCGCCAACCTCCTCGCCGGCCTCCTCGGCGCCTACGTCATCCGCAATCCGGCGGTGGAGTGGCCGCTCGGCCTCCCTTGCGGCGACGAGTTCGACCGCGTGCTCGTGCTCGCCGACCGCAGCTTCTATGCCAACGGCTCCCTCTACATGAACTCCACCGGCGACAACCCGCACGTCCACCCTCAGTGGCAGCCTGAGTACTTCGGCGACGTCATCACCGTCAACGGCAAGGCGTGGCCGTTCCTTCCCGTCGCCCGGCGCCGCTACCGCTTCCGCGTCATCAACGCCAGCAACGCGCGCTACTTCAACCTCTCGCTGAGCAACGGCCTCCCCTTCCACGTCGTCGGCTCCGACACCAGCTACCTGGCCCGGCCGGTCGCCGCCACCCACGTCGTCGTCGGCGTGTCCGAGTCGTTCGACGTCGTCATCGACTTCTCCGACGACGAGTCCAACACGCCCGAGGTGGAGCTGGTGAACACGGCGCCGTACCCGTTCCCCGACGGCAACGCGCCGGGCCGCCTCTCCAGCAAGGTGATGAAGTTCGTCATCGAACCAGCGAAGACAAGGGACCACTCCAGGGTGCCGGCGAGGCTGCTGGAGTACCACGCGAAGGTCGCCGAGGAAGAGGCGACAAGAAAGCGATACATCGTGATGTACGAGTACGACGACGGCGCGACGGGCGGCCCGACGCACCTGTACATCAACGGGAAGCGGCTGGAGGACCCGGCGACGGAGACGCCGCGCGTGGGGGCGACGGAGGTGTGGGAGGTGGTCAACCTCACGCCGGACGACCACCCGCTCCACCTCCATCTGGCCACGTTCCAGGCGGTGCGCGCCCGGGGGCTGGTCGGGCTTGACGAGTTCAGGCGCTGCATGGCCAGGCTCAACGACGCGGCCAGGTGCAACGTGAGCCAGCACGCCGCTGGGGACGCGGTGGGCGTGCCGGAGCACGAGAGGACGTGGAAGAACGTGGGGAAGATGGCGCCGGGGCACGTGACGACGGCGGTGGTCAAGTTCCTGATGGTGGACACCGGCGAGGACTACCCGTTCGACGCCACGGCCGAGCCTGGCTACGTCTATCACTGTCACGTACGTATTAATCACTTACAAAGTTACAAGTACAATAATTACTTGCCAATGAAAAACAAAACTTGCCAAGACGTACACCATTGACGTTTTGTTGCTTTTACTCGCAGATTTTGGATCATGAGGACAATGCCATGATTCGCCCGCTAAAGCTCATCAGATAATTATCGCCTCGGTTTTGCTATTTTTCTAAGACAAATGAGAAATAGCCACTTCTGCAGCAAAATCGTAGTACAAATCTGACTTTAAGACACATACAGTTGCAAATAATAAGAAAACAGTCGTCTTCAAGAGGGAGTTGCGTATGACAGATGAGCTCAACCTTGCAAAAATCTATTGCGGTGACAGAAAGTGGAAAAATCTTTTATTGTGTAGTTGCCACTAAGATAAAAAAAGATGATTGTGCAGTTGTCTTTTAAACCTAAGGGTGAAAACCTAAAAGTCACAGGGGCACGCACCTGCCAAGCCCTCCCCGGCCACCCGATTGCATCTCGATCCACAAAGTAGTCGGATCCCGCACGAGGGAACATTAAGTTTTAATTTTTTTATTGTTGAAACTTACGATTTTGCATCTGGAACTTGTGATTTTCTCGGTCACTCGTACCAAGTTTCATAGTTGAAAATTTAATCTTTTTATTTGTTCAAAAATTGTGATTTTGTCGATCTCTCATAATAAGTTTCAAAGGTTGAAACTTAATAGGATTTTTTAAAACTCCTAAAGATGTACTTAAAATGGATCTTATTTGAAAGTCCTCATCACAAGAAACACGAACATGAAAACATAATTTAAATTGGACATTTCATTCAAAAATTATAAAAGATTGAAAATCAGAAGCCAAAAAGAAAAAGCACACGTGCGGGACTCGGTGCCCCCGCACGCCCGTGCGATAACTCCTCTTCTAGATGAAGACAATATATCATCCACTTCATATCATCATACTTGATGCAATATTCTATTTTTACTTGATGCTTTAAGATGCATGTTGGTTAGTGGTCTTGGATGAAGTATTAGCAATACATGCAGTTGAATAATGCAATTGAATAATGGTTTATACATGTTCCTATGACTATGAGATTATGCAACTCCCGTTTACCGGAGGAACACTTTATGTGCTACCAAACGTCACCACGTAACTGGGTGATTATAAAGGAGCTCTACAGGTGTCTCCAAAGGTACATGTTGGGTTGGCGTATTTCGAGATTAGGATTTGTCACTCTGATTGTCGAAGGGGTATCTCTGGGCCCTCTCGGTAATGCACATCACATAAGCCTTGCAA
This sequence comes from Triticum dicoccoides, assembly GCF_002162155.2. NCBI lineage: Eukaryota > Viridiplantae > Streptophyta > Magnoliopsida > Poales > Poaceae > Triticum > Triticum dicoccoides. The sequence continues at coordinate 583,225,763 of NC_041386.1, forward strand.
GCATTGCAACTAATGAGTTAGTTGTGAGATGATGTATTACGAAACGAGTAAAAAGACTTGCCGGTAACGAGATTGAACTAGGTATTGAGATACCGACGATCGAATCTCGGGCAAGTAACATACCGATTGCAAAGGGAACAACGTATGTTGTTATGTGGTCTGACCGATAAAGATCTTCCTAGAATATGTAGGAGCCAATATGAGCATCCAGGTTCCGCTATTGGTTATTGACCGGAGACATGTCTCGGTCATGTCTACATTGTTCTCGAACCGTAGGGTCCGCACGCTTAAGGTTTCGATGACAGTTATATTATGAGTTTATGAGTTTTGATGTACCGAAGGAGTTCGGAGTCCCGGATAAGATCGGGGACATGACGAGGAGTCTCGAAATGGTCGAGACATAAAGATCGATATATTGGACGACTATATTCGGACATCGGAAAGGTTCGGAGTGATTCGGGTATTTTTCGGAGTACCGGGTAGTTACGGGAGAAGCAATGGGCCTTGATGTGCTTTAGTGGGAAGAGGAGAAGGGGCCAAGGGGCTGCTGCGCCCCCCTCCCCTCTGGTCCGAATTGGACTAGGGAAAAGGGGGCCGGCCACCTTTCCTTCTCCTCCACTTCCTTCTCCCTTCCTCCCCTCTTGGTGGACTCCTACTAGGACTTGGAGTCCTAGTAGGACTCCACATCCTGGCCGCACCAATTGCCTTGGCCGGCCTCCTCCTCCTCCATCCTTTATATACTGAGGCAAGGGGCACCCCATGGACAGAAGTTGATCTTCGTGATCGTTCCTTAGTCGTGCGCGGTGCCCCCCTCCACCATATTTCACCTCGGTCATATTGTAGTGGTGCTTAGGCGAAGCCCTGCGACAGTAGAACATCAAGATCGTCACCACGCCGTCGTGCTGACGGAACTCCTCCCCGACGCTTTGCTGGATCGGAGCCCGGGGATCGTCATCGAGCTAAACGTATGCCAAGAACTCGGAGGTGCCGGAGTAACGGTGCTTGGATCGGTCGGATCGTGAAGATGTACGACTACATCAACCGCGTTGTCACAACGCTTTCGCCGTCGATCTACAAGGGTACGTAGATCACACTCTCCCCTCTCGTTGCTATGCATCACCATGATCTTGTGTGTGCGTAGGAAAATTTTGAAATTACTACGTTCCCCAACAGTGGCATCCGAGCCTAGGTTTTATGTGTTGATGTTATATGCACGAGTAGAACACAAGTGAGTTGTGGGCGATATAAGTCATACTGCTTACCAGCATGTCATACTTTGGTTCGGCGGTATTGTTGGACGAAGCGGCCCGGACCGACATTACGCGTACGCTTACGCGAGACCGGTTCTCCCGACGTGCTTTGCACAAAGGTGGCTAGCGGGTGAAAGTTTCTCCAACTTTAGTTGAACCAAGTGTGGCTACGTCCGGTCCTTGCGAAGGTTAAAACAGCACCAACTTGACAAACTATCATTGTGGTTTTGATGCGTAGGTAAGATTGGTTCTTGATTAAGCCCGTAGCAGCCACGTAAAACTTGCAATAACAAAGTAGAGGACGTCTAACTTGTTTTTGCAGGGCATGTTGTGATGTGATATGGTCAAGACATGATGCTAAATTTTATTGTATGAGATGATCATGTTTCGTAACCGAGTTATCGGCAACTGGCAGGAGCCATATGGTTGTCGCTTTATTGTATGCAATGCAATCGCGCTGTAATGCTTTACTTTATCACTAAGCGGTAGCGATAGTCGTGGAAGCATAAGATTGGCGAGACGACAACGATGCTACGATGGAGATCAAGGTGTCGCGCCGGTGACGATGGTGATCATGACGGTGCTTCGAAGATGGAGATCACAAGCACAAGATGATGGTGGCCATATCATATCACTTATATTGATTGCATGTGATGTTTATCTTTTATGCATCTTATCTTGCTTTGATTGACGGTAGCATTATAAGATGATCTCTCACTAATTATCAAGAAGTGTTCTCCCTGAGTATGCACCATTGCGAAAGTTCTTCATGCTGAGACACCACGTGATCATCGGGTGTGATAGGCTCTACGTTCAAATACAACGGGTGCAAAACAGTTGCACACGCAGAATACTCAGGTTATACTTGACGAGCCAAGCATATACAGATATGGCCTCGGAACACGGAGACCGAAAGGTCGAGCGTGAATCATATAGTAGATATGATCAACATAGTGATGTTCACCATTGAAACTACTCCATCTCACGTGATGATCAGACATGGTTTAGTTGATTTGGATCACGTGATCACTTAGAGGATTAGAGGGATGTCTATCTAAGTGGGAGTTCTTAAGTAATATGATTAATTGAACTTAAATTTATCATGAACTTAGTCCTAGTAGTATTTTGCAAATTATGTTGTAGATCAATAGCTCGCGTTGTTGCTTCCCTGTGTTTATTTTGATATGTTCCTAGAGAAAATTGTGTTGAAAGATGTTAGTAGCAATGATGCGGATTGGACCCATGATCTGAGGTTTATCCTCATTGCTGCACAGAAGAATTATGTAATTGATGCACCGCTAGGTGACGGACCTATTGCAGGAGCAGATGCAGACGTTATGAACGTTTGGCTAGCTCAATATGATGACTACTTGATAGTTTAGTGCACCATGCTTAATGGCTTAGAATCGGGACTTCAAAGACGTTTTGAATGTCATGGAGCATATGAGATGTTCCAGGAGTTGAAGTTAATATTTCAAGCAAATACCCGAGTTGAGAGATATGAAGTCTCCAACAAGTTCTATAGCTAAAAGATGGAGGAGAATCGCTCAACTAGTAAGCATGTGCTCAGATTATCTGAGTACTACAATCGCTTGAATCAAGTGGGAGTTAATCTTCCAGATAAGATAGTGATTGACAGAATTCTCTAGTCACCATCACCAAGTTAGTAGAACTTCGTGATGAACTATAGTATGCAAGGGATGACGAAAACGACTCCTGAGCTTTTCATGATGATGAAATCGATGAAGGTAGAAATCAAGAAAGAGCATCAAGTGTTGATGGTAGACAAGACCACTAGTTTCAATAAAAGGGCAAAGGGAAGAGGGGAACTTCAAGAAGAACAGCAAGCAAGTTGCTGCTCAAGTGAAGAAGCCCAAGTCTGGTCCTAAGCCTAAGACTAAGTGCTTCTACTGCAAAGGGACTGGTCACTGGAAGCGGAACTACCCCAAGTATTTGGCGGATAAGAAGGATGGCAAAGTGAACAAAGGTATATTTGATATACAGATTATTAATGTGTATTTTACTAGTGTTCGTAGCAATCCCTCGGTATTTGATACTGGTTCAGTTGCTAAGAGTAGTAACTCGAAACGGGAGTTGCAGAATAAACAGAGACTAGTTAAGGATGAAGTGACGATGTGTGTTGGAAGTGGTTCCAAGATTGATATAATCATCATCGCACACTCCCTATACTTTCGAGATTAGTGTTGAACCTAAATAAGTGTTATTTGGTGTTTGTGTTAAGCATGAATATGATTTGATCATGTTTATTGTAATACGGTTATTCATTTAAGTAAGAGAATAAATTGTTGTTTTGTTTACATGAATAAAACCTTATATGGTTACACACCCAATGAAAATAGTTCGTTGGATCTCGATCGTAATGATACACATACATTGAAACCAAAAGATGCAAAGTTAATAACGATAGTGCAACTTATTTATAGCACTGCCGTTTAGGTCATATTGGTGTAAAGCGCATGAAGAAACTCCATGCTGATGGGATTTTGGAATCACTTGATTATGAATCACTTGATGCTTGCGAACCATGCCTCATGGGCAAGATGACTAAGACTCCGTTCTACGGAGCGAGCAACTGACTTATTGGAAATAATACATACTGATGTATGCGGTCCGATGAGTGTTAAGGCTCAAGGCAAGTATCGTTATTTTCTGAACTTCACAGATGATTTGAGTAGATATGGGTATATCTACTTGATGAAACATAAGTCTGAAACATTTGAAAAGTTCAAAGAATTTCAGAGTGAAGTGAAAAATCATCGTGACAAGAAAATAAAAGTTTCTACGATCTGATCACGGAGACAAATATTTGAGTTACGAGTTTGGTCTTCAATTAAAACAATGTGGAATAGTTTCACAAACTCATGCCACATGGAACACCACAGCATAATGGTGTGTCCGAACGTCATAACCGTACTTTATTGGATATAGTGCAATCTATGATGTCTCTTACCGATCTACCACTATCGTTTTGGGGTTATGCATTAAAGACAGCTGCATTCACGTTAAAAGGGCACCATCTAAATCTGTTGAGACGACATCGTATGAACTGTGGTTTGGCAAGAAACCAAAGTTGTCGTTTCTTAAAGTTTGGGTTGCAATGCTTATGTGAAAAAGTTTCATCCTGATAAGCTCAAACCCAAATCGAAAAAGTGTGTCTTCATAGGATACCCAAAAAGTTACTATTGGGTACACCTTCTATCACATATCCAAAGGCAAGACATTCGTTGCTAAGAATGGATCCTTTCTAGAGAAGGAGGTTCTCTCGAAAGAAGTGAGTGGAAGGAAAGTAGAAAACTTGATAAGGTAATTGTACCATCTCCATTATTGGAAAGTAGTTCATCACAGAAATCTGTTCTTGTGACTACTACACCAATTAGTAAGGAAGCTAATGATGATGATCATATAACTTCAGATCAAGTTACTACTGAATCTCGTAGGTAAACCAGAGTGAGATCCGCACCAGAGTGGTACGTAATCCTGTTCTGGAGGTCATGTTACTTGACCATGACGAACCTACGAACTATGAAGAAGCGATGGTGAGCCCAGATTCCGCTAAATGGCTTGAGGCCATGAAATCTGAGATGGGATCCATGTATGAGCACAAAGTATGGACTTTGGTTGACTTGCCCGATGATCGGCAAGCCATAGAAAATAAATGAATCTTTAAGAGGAAGACGGACACTGATAGTAGTGTTACTATCTACAAAGCTAGAATTGTCGCAAAAGGTTTTTCGACAAAGTTCAAGGTGTTGACTACGATGAGATTTTCTCACTCGTATCGATCCTTAAAAGTCTGTCCAAATCATGTTAGCAATTGCCGCATTTTATGAAATCTGGCAAATGGATAACAAAATTGCAATCCTTAATGGATTTCTTAAAGAAAGAGTTGTATATGATGCAACCAGAAGGTTTTGTCAATCCTAAAGGTGCTAACAAAATAAGCAAGCTCCAGCGATCCATCTATGGACTGCTGCAAGCATCTCGGAGTTGGAATAAACGCTTTGATAGTATGATCAAAGCATATAGATTTATACAGACTTGCGGTGAAGCCTGTATTTACAAGAAAGTGAGTGGGAGCACTACAACATTTCTGATAAGTATATGTGAATGACATATTGTTGATCAAAAATAATGTAGAATTATTCTACAAAGCATAAAGGAGTGTTTGAAAGGAGTTTTTCAAAGAAAGACCTCGGTGAAGCTGCTTACGTATTGAGCATCAAGATCTATAGAGATAGATCAAGACGCTTGATAAGTTTTTTTTCAATGAGTATATACCTTGATAAGATTTTGAAGTAGTTCAAAATGGAACAGTCATAGAAAGGGTTCTTACCTGTGTTACAAGGTATGAAATTGAGTAAGACTCAAAGCCCGACCACGGCAGAAGATAGAAAGAGAATGAAAGTCATTCCCTATGCCTCAGCCATAGGTTCTATAAAGTATGTCATGCTATGTACCAGATCTATTGTATACACTACACTGATTTTGGCAAGGGAGTACAATAATGATCTAGGAGTAGATCACTGGACAGCGGTCAAAATTATCCTTAGTGAAATAAGGATATGTTTCTCGATTATGGAGGTGACAAAAGGTTCGTCGTAAAGAGTTACATCGATGCAAGTTTTGACACTGATCTAAATAACTTTAAGTCTCAATCTGGATACATATTGAAAGTGGGAGCAATTAGCTAGAGTAGCTCCGTGCAGAGCATTGTTGACATAGATATTTGCAAAATACATACGGATCTGAATATGGCAGACCCATTGACTAAAATTCTCTCACAAGCAAAACCTGATCACACCTTAGTACTCTTTGGGTGTTAATCACATAGCGATGTGAACTAGATTATTGAATCTAGTAAACCCTTTGGGTGTTGGTCACATGGCGATGTGAACTATGGGTGTTAATCACATGATGATGTGAACTATCGATGTTAATCACATGGTGATGTGATCTAGATTATTGACTCTAGTGCAAGTGGGAGATTGAAGGAAATATGCCCTAGAGGCAATAATAAAGTTATTATTTATTTCCTTATATCATGATAAATGTTTATTATTCATGCTAGAATTGTATTAACCGGAAACATAATACATGTATGAATACATAGACAAACAGAGTGTCACTAGTATGCCTCTACTTGACTAGCTCGTAAGATGGTTATGTTTCCTAACCATGGACAAAGAGTTGTCATTTGATTAACGGGATCACATCATTAGTTGAATGATCTGATTGACATGACCCATTCCATTAGCTTAGCACCCGATCGTTTAGTATGTTGCTATTGCTTTCTTCATGACTTATACATGTCCCTATGACTATGAGATTATACAACTCCCGTTTGCCGGAGGAACACTTTGTGTGCTACCAAACGTCATAACGTAACTGGGTGATTATAAAGGAGCTCTACATGTGTCTCCAAAGGTACATGTTGGGTTGGCGTATTTCGAGATTAGGATTTGTCGCTCCGATTGTCGGAGAGGTATCTCTGGGCCCTCTCGGTAATGCACATCACATAAGCCTTGCAAGCACTGCAACTAATGAGTTAGTTATGAGATGATGTATTATGGAACGAGTAAAGAGACTTGCCGGTAACGAGATTGAACTAGGTATTGAGATACCGATGATCGAATCTCGGGCAAGTAACATACCGATGACAAAGGGAACAATGTATGTTGTTATGCGGTCTGACCGATAAAGATCTTCATAGAATATGTAGGAGCCAATATGAGCATCCAGGTTCCGCTATTGGTTATTGACCGGAGACATGTCTCGGTCATGTCTACATTGTTCTCGAACCGTAGGGTCCGCACGCTTAAGGTTTCGATGACAGTTATATTATGAGTTTATGAGTTTTGATGTACCGAAGGAGTTCGGAGTCCCGGATGAGATCGGGGACATGACGAGGAGTCTCGAAATGGTCAAGACGTAAAGATCAATATATTGTACGACTATATTCGGACATCAGAAAGGTTCCGAGTGATTCGGGTATTTTTTGGAGTACCGGGTAGTTACGGGAGAAGCAATGGGCCTTGATGGGCTTTAGTGGGAAGAGGAGAAAGGGCCAAGGGGCTGCTGTGCCCCCCCTCCCCTCTGGTCCGAATTGGACTAGGGAAAAGGGGGTCGGCCACCTTTCCTTCTCCTCCACTTCCTTCTCCCTTCCTCCCCTCTTGGTGGACTCCTACTAGGACTTGGAGTCCTAGTAGGACTCCACATCCTGGCCGCACCAATTGCCTTGGCCGGCCTCCTCCTCCTCCATCCTTTATATACTGAGGCAAGGGGCACCCCATGGACAGAAGTTGATCTTCATGATCGTTCCTTAGCCGTGTGCGGTGCCCCCCTCCACCATATTCCACCTTGGTCATATTGTAGAGGTGCTTAGGCGAAGCCCTGCGACAGTAGAACATCAAGATCGTCACCACGCCGTCGTGCTGACGGAACTCCTCCTCGGCGCTTTGCTGGATCGGAGCCCGGGGATCGTCATCGAGCTGAACATGTGCCAAGAACTCGGAGGTGCCGGAGTAACGGTGCTTGGATCGGTCGGATCATGAAGACGTACGACTACATCAACCGCGTTGTCACAACGCTTCCGCTGTCGATATACAGGGGTACGTAGATCACACTCTCCCCTCTCGTTGCTATGCATCACCATGATCTTGCGTGTGCGTAGGAAAATTTTGAAATTACTACGTTCCTCAACAAATAGATCAATCAGTGATGGCACTATACTCATTACTCGGCCTCTTCACAATATCTTGTTGCCATCGAGATCCGTAAAATCGACTCCAGTATCCAAGCAGTTTTGTAATTGATGTGTGCAAATATTGATCATTGATTGTATCGCAAATTCTGGTTCGATAAAATCTTAAGGTCATCCACTTGACGAAAATTGCTGCTTACTACACCCTTGCACTTGGGGGGGGGGGGAGCAGCACCTTCTTAGATCAGAGGAAGCAGACGACTCATATCATCACAACTACACAAGCCACAACATTAGTCTATCTTTGCATTTCCCCCTTAAAACATGTACAAATATAACCTACAAGCAGTAATATGGATGATCATGCAATTTATATGCATATGTAAATATTATATTTTGGTCATAATTCATTGTGAGATCCACAAGACAACAAAATGACCATCTACAAGATATCTATGAAAATCCTACCATGTACACGAATGTTTCTCTCCTTTCTCCACGTCACTAAAATTGTACTTTGTATGTGCGGAACCCCTTGCAATCCTTGAAAAAGACATAGTTGCAACAACAACTCTAGCAGATTCGACCAGGGGGGAGGGAGGACTCTATAATAACCGTCAATATGAAGGCTAGAGTTAGGAAAAATGTCTATCATAAGTGCCCGAACCTCCGGAAATGAATGGAGTGTACTTCAAAAATTGGATCGTAGCCTCCATATTTGGAGGTAGGGGTCTGTTTTAGAGTCGTGTCCTAAACCCAACTAATGTGGCACGAGTGACATTTCAGCCTTGTCCTCCTCGCTTAATGATAATGTCGCATGTACCAGTCCTACAAGCATCGGGGAACATGTCCATTGACATCGTCTGTCGTATTTTCACCTTCCCACACTCATTCATTCCCCAATTTCATGTTGCACGC
>NC_041386.1:583235042-583292935 GCF_002162155.2 Triticum dicoccoides
ACGCATTATTGTCGCAGACACCATGCGCCTCGCTGCCCCTCGGGAGGAGGAGCACCCCATGGCTCCACCGGCCCCAAACAGAGAACGAGCAGCGGGACATGGCCACCATCAAAGCCCTAGCCACAACTACCACCATCAATGGAGGAGGAGGATGCCACCCATGAGGCACAAGCCACTACCGATGAGCAAGATGCTTATTAGGAGGGCCATGTCATCGATGACAAGATGGTCGGCATCATGTTCCCAGAGGAGGACAATGCTTACTCACGGAGTCCCACGAGTCGGACGCCAGGGATGATGCACGTCATCACATCAAAGCAATGACAAGGTCGCACCAACATCACTCCCTCGCTGTTTGGGAAGCTTGGGAAGCCTGCAACACTAACCACTTCGTCGTCCCGCCCCTTCGGCCTTAGTATTTTGACAAGAACGTGGGTTGGACGGAGTGCTTAGCCGGCGGCATCTCATGCGATGGACGGCATGAGGGAGCCCAGCCCCACTCGATAAGCCACCCCCACCCCCACCCCCCTCGTGCGTTGATGCTGACAATGCATGGGTGACATGGGATGCATATGAACTTTCCTATTTTTGCATTTGTCCGCACTCCAAAGCCGTAGCTTGCATCGACAAGTCTTGCACCAGCTCGTCCTGCCTGCTCTAAAATGCACTAATAAACGACTAATTTTTCCATCATATATGCCAGTACTAAGTGATCGAGCGGTTATCTTTTTGCCCTTATATAAGTGAACCCTTCGTTCTAGAATATAAGGTGCATCGGTTTTCGTGGAAGTCAAACATATGTTTTTTTGTGAATGGTCAAACATATGTTTATTAGAATAAAATGTCAATATCTACAATACAAAATAAATAAAATATGAAAGTAATTTTGGTAATGGATCTAATGATACAAATGTGGTATTGCAGATAATGCTACTTTTTTTATTAAAGCGTGATAACGCATGTACATGTTTGACTTTTGAAAACCCGAGTATTTGTGTTTGGTGTTAAACTAGACGAAGTTTGGCTTGAAAATCTATGTCAGATAGAAGCGCAGAAACTTGACACAAAATAAATAACAACGACGTCCTAATTACATGAGCCGTCGTCCCTGGCTTATGGAGTAAGTGTATGCCAACTAGCCAAAAACAGACTTGTGACCGTGGTAGATATGACTTGGAAAACAATGGAAACTAACCAGGCCCAAATCCTCTAAAATAAGGAACTACGTACTCATGCGATGAGTTTCGAGTTGTGGCAAAAAATGAGAGATGTTTCCCCCTTCTTATAATACAAGAACGCTTTTTACAGTAGTGTAGTGTCAAAAATAATCTTATGTTATGTTATGAGACGGAGGATTTTTTTTTTTTTTTTTGAGTCTGTTATGAGACGGAGGAAGTCCTTATGAATCTGAATGCACATCAAGCCCACGGGCCACGGCAGCCTTCCAAGTGCCCTTTGCCCTCGTCGCAGATCCGGACCATCCTAGCCGTACATCGCAGGAAGCCTCTTCCTGGTTCCAACCCGACCCGCACAAACGAATCGGAAATCCGGATAGAGCGCCGCCCCCGCCCCGCTCCGCCACGAGATTCCGCCGCCGCCGGAAGCCGAGGACGGGAGGGAGACCATGACGACCATTCGCCGGTTCTGCTGCGACGATCTGCTCCGCTTCGCCTCCGTCAACCTCGACCACCTCACCGAGACCGTAAGCCATCCCCAAGAGATCCATCTCTCGCTCCCTTTGTTGCTACTGTTTCTCCACGACGCCGTCCGGCCGTCCTCTTCCCGGTCTGATACGTCGATTCGCTCGCCGCAGTTCAACATGTCCTTCTACATGACGTACCTGGCTCGCTGGCCCGACTACTTCCACACCGCCGTCAACCCCGGCGACCGCGTCATGGGATACAGTATGCCTCCAGCCCTCATACCATTGGTCGACTTGTGATTCTGCTTCTTTGTTTCTCAGATTAGCTGAAGCTGTAGAGTGTGAACCCCCTCGATTTCGCTCTGGAGAGTTGAAGGGTAGGAATTTTTAGGGATAGGTTTATCTGTCTGTTTAATTTGCGCACAAGTAATGGTTTCTGGAGGTGCATATTCATTTCAATCCTGTGAATCTTGGTAGAGTTTATGACATTGTTCTCCAATTTGGCCTTGCTCTGTGCCTCTCAGTGGTGAAAGCGGCACTTGTGATTGTGTGAGATTTGAAGGCTATTTATTTACAAATGTTGCCAATTGACAGTATAACTGTAGTTAGCTTATGGGTTTGAACTTGAATGAAAAGGGAATGAACATCATCATATTAGAGAGACGATGCCTTTTTGTGGTGTCAATTAGACGAATACAGTCTTTTCATGTTATATCTGTTCCATTTCTGCCTTGTCCACTCTCTCATAGTTTAGGAGGATCTTTACTTATTAAGTTGGGTATCGGCTGCAGTTATGGGGAAGGTTGAAGGACAAGGTGAATCTTGGCATGGACATGTTACGGCAGTGTCCGTTGCCTCAGAATTTCGCAGACAGAAATTAGCCAAGACGCTCATGCACTTGCTGGAGGAAATCAGTGATAAGATGTAAGTACCTAGTTTCCTTCTGACTGAATCACCAGTATTATACTGTTGTCATATATTATAATGATTTCTGCTTTATCCCCCATTGAAAGCTTTCATCACTCTCCACAATTTTAGCCGCCAAAAAGCTTGTACTTCCTGATTCCAGCATCTCGCAACTTGATCTGTATAACCAACCTAGTTCAAGTTTGGAAGGTCTTCTGTGTGTCCTATGGGTGGGGGGGGAGGCGTGATGGCTGACCAGTTGGACAGTAACAATTATCAAGAAAATATGATCAGAAACACATCTTGGCAGAATTTTGTATAGTAGTAACTGTGCCGTGGCATTACAGTTCTGTGCTTGCTAGCTCCCCTTACAGCTTCTTATCAGTTGCATTCTCAAGAGCATCTCTCCCAGGCACATTTCCTCCTACTAGGCACCACAACCTCTCACACATCATAGAATTGGATGATTGAATTAAATATATCAACTCTATTGATGCCGTACTGCAGTTTACTCTTCTCTCTGTTAATATACCATTTTAAAAATACCAACATTTGGAATCCATAACTGCTGTAATCTGTTGAACCTTGTACTAGACGTTACTCCATATTACACTAAGGCTATTCTTCTGTTCAGGGATAAGGCCTATTTTGTGGATCTCTTTGTAAGGGCGTCCAACATGCCGGCAATAAGGATGTATGAAAAGGTACGCCTGCAAACTTCATGTTCGATATCTTTCTGCTGCTGTATAGTACTGATAACTGATTAGTCAATCCCCAGTTCTTGAAACCAGCAATTTCTTATGCTTCCAGTGAACAAAAATTATTATAATGTTTGGCAACGAAACCAAGAAACGATATGCGAAGCTTGCATCATAGCATGTATATTTTAGTTCAAGATGAAAGTATCCTGAGCAAACGTATCTAATTATGCTCATTGTTCTCGTAGCTGGGCTATGTGGTTTATCGAAGGGTGCTTCGGTACTACTCAGGGGAAGAAGATGGCCTTGGTAAGTACTTGAGTGTCATACTTATGTCGTCTCATACTCAGATTATTTGCTCCGATGCTATTGCTCACATTTTTATTTTATTTGTATTTTCTTAGATATGAGAAAGGCATTATCACAAGATGTTGACAAGAAGTCCATCATACCACTCAAGAGACCAATTACACCGGACGAACTTGAATACGACTGATGCTAAATTCTAACTAGCACTCTTGCGTGGTTGTGTTCCCATTGATCTGCACGACTTCTATGGCAGCTCAACAAGTTATTATCTCTAGTGTTGTTGAATGAGTGATCCTGAATTTTTCTATTCGCACATTCCTGTTAAGATTTGACGCAGTTTTCATGGTGAGCCGACTGGTGCATGCTGAAGTGGAACACCAATGATTTCTAGCTTGCTATTTTTATCTGGGCATGTCAATTTTATTTTTATTTTGAATTGGCAAGTTAAAATTCGTTTGACCATGCCCATGGCGAAATTCTAACATCTGCAGCGTTGGTTGAGTACTAGCTGCAGTAGTAAATAGATGGTTGAAGCCACAACTCTGAAGAGATAGCTTCGTGGCTTACTTTTCACATATTTCAGTATAGAAAAGAAGAAAATGAAACCATTCGTCCCAGCGTAATTGATAGGGCATTCGAGCATCTCATCACACTGAGACGGCGTTTTCATGCGTGTGGTTCCGGTGGGGTATTCACCCATTGATCATCAGATTGGGTTGTGTCTTCATTTGCACAATGTTGGAGCTGAACTCCATTGAGGATTCCGGAATCCCTACGTCCTCCAGTCAGCTACTATACCATGGCATCAAGCTCTACTAAACTCCAGTCAGCAAATGTCTTTGGTAGAAGCAGTAAAGGACGCACTTGGGTTGAATCATTTGCTCAAATGCGGATCTTGTATAGATAATAAGAGACATGTCTGACAAAATCCCCTATTTGTATATGAGAGCATCACGCCCAGGTCCGACACCGATGTAATGGACAGGGATACCAACCAGCTCCTCTATCCTCTCCACGTACAGACGCGCGGTCTCCGGGAGATCATCGTAGTCCCGCACCGACGAAATGTCCTCCTCCCACCCAGGCAGGGCCTCGTACTTGACCTACACCAGCAGAGACCACCGTCAAGCCAAGCAAATCACACGAGTATCAGAAGCTGGTCTTCGTTCTTCGTTACCTTTGTTTGCTCCAAGATATCGAGGTCTGCCGGGAACGACTCGATCGCTTTGCCATCTTCGGTGCAGTAGGAAGTGCCCAGCTTGATCTCCTTCAGCCCGGTCAGCACGTCGAGTTTCGTCAGGTTCAGGGAGGAGAAGCCGTTGATTTGGCAGCAGTATCTGAGCGCGACTATATCGAGCCAGCCACAACGCCTGGGCCGACCTGTTGTGGTCCCAAACTCCATTCCCGATGCGCGGAGCAAATCGCCCGTCTTGCCCAGCAGCTCCGTTGGGAATGGGCCAGATCCAACCCTGGTTGTATAAGCTTTTACCTGCAGGTAGAAATATGTTCGGTTTTGGAGCGGAAGACGAGTTGGACGATGAAGAGAACGTTAAGAGGTTCAGAGGTAACTGAGCCCACCACTCCGATGATATCGCCGAGGGTTCTTGGAGCAATGCCGAGGCCAGTACAGATCCCCCCAGCTGAAGGACTTGAGGAAGTAACAAATGGATATGTCCCAAAGTCAATGTCTAACATGGTAGCCTGACCACCTTCAACCAAAATTTTCTTCTTCTGCAAGATCGACTCATTCATGAAATGCACGGTATCAGTAATGTACGGTCCCAGACGTTCGGCGAACCTTTCGTACTTCTCGACCTCCTCTTTGAGGGTCTTGCTGCTATATTCAAATCCTTTGAACCGCGTCGCTGCATCTTTCAGCAGGGTGTTAAGCTTGGCACCAAAGGTGTCCATATGCCGCAGATCACTGACCCTGAGCCCGTTCCTGATGACCTTGTTCGAATAGCACGGTCCGATTCCCCTCTTTGTTGTTCCTATGAAGGAGTTCCCGAGCTCCACCTCTCGAAGCCCATCGACAACCTGATGGAAATCAAACAGAAGATGGGCACGGTCTGATACCAGAATTCTCCCTTTGCATGAAACCCCGTTGGACTCCAGTCCGTCGATTTCTTTGAAGAACCCAGGGAGGTGAACCACCGCTCCGTTACCAATCACGCACTGTGTGTTCTCGTTGAGGATACCCGACGGGACGAGGTGCAGCGAGAACTTCTTCCCCTCGGAATTATATATGGTGTGTCCAGCATTGGCTCCACCCTAAGAAGTGATGTAAAACACCCTACACGTTAGGAAGAAGGTAAAACATGCAACATCAAATCTTATTGCAGAAAGTAAGAGCAGGCAATAGAACCAAATTAAGCTAACTGGCTACAAACGCGCAGAAGGAACGGTCAGTTGAGTGAACTCGACGAGCTACGATGTCGGAAACAGGGACATTGTAAAAGAGCTAGAGAACTGTGAGAATTTACAACATTTTTAACAAGTCGAAGCTGAATGGTCCCATTTCTGATTGCACGATCACCGAACCAGCGACGGCATTGAGCAATTTCGGATGGCGCTTGACCGGAGAACTGTGGGGCAATTCATCGAACACCATCCGGACTAGACAAGCGAAGGCATTAAGCAGCAGCAACGAGAGAGCGCGCGCGAGAGAGTGGGAAGTGGGAGACCTGGCAGCGGGCGACGACGTCGAAGCGCTGGGCGAGGATGTCGACGAGCTTGCCCTTGCCCTCGTCCCCCCACTGGGTGCCGAGCACGCCGGCCACCTGGCTGAGCGACTCGAGCCGCCCCCGCGCGGCCGCGGCAGCAGAGGACTCCTCCGCGACGGCGGAGACGGAGGCGGCCCTGAGCACCACCAGCCGGCGTAGGCGCGGGCGCGGCCGCGCGGCGGGGAGGAGGTGGTGGGCAGCGGCGGGGTCCAGGGACGGGAAGGCGGAGACGGGCATGGCGCCGATGGAGGGAGAGGACGATCAGGTTGAATGCGATGGCTGTGGAAGCGCCGTTATCCCCTCGGCTCAGTCCAGAAAATAATAGTCTGAATTGTCTCCAGTTTTAAAAAAAAAGGTCTGAATCATCTCAAGTTTCAGAAAGAGGTTTGAGTTGTCTAATAAGGTTTCAAAAGAAAGAAGTCTGAATTTTTCTAACGTAGAAACTGTATTGTAGCAATGCACAGATTCAGAAAATGGAAAAAACTATGACTATGCAACAGTTTCATCACATAAAGTTGCTTTTGCTTTCTTGCTATACTGCATCCATTTGATTAGAGTTGCATACTTCAGTTGCTACAAACAGCCACTTGCGTACACACCACACACACATTTACGCAAATTTGGTATGAAACCATCAGAGAGTTTTATTTGAAATCCAAATCTTAAAACATATTTCTAACCATTCTTCTAGTGAATAGGCAGAATAAACACGGACCAGTTGCTTTCACCCCAGGGGAACATCAGGTTACGAAAGCTGAGAAATGGAGCCCACCAGGGGGCAGTTCTCAATCCAATCTCGCTGAAGAATGCACACCGATAAACAAAATCAGATTTGGTCACGATCAACTAGGTGAGCACAATGATCGCAGATCAAAATTTTCCTTTCAGGTATCTCGGTACATCCAGTCAATGCAAACAACATAAATACCACAAAGGCGGATACTCATCACTAGTACAAGTGTATCATCGATACGGATACTACAACATAATATGCCGTCCCCTGATGAATTCGGTGCATCAGCGACGTTTGGCAGAAGCACTGGACTCGGCCGCCTTCTTCCTTTGCTTGAGCAGCTCCACTTTGCTCTTCTTCCTATCATTGCTAATCTGCAAGATCACAAACAGTACCGGATTAGTTATACATCTCAAAAATGCAACATCCAGAATGGCAGGTATTAGCGTCGATGCAACTTGATCAGCATTTGTATCAGAAAAGCAAGGATCCAGCTGGGCATTTGTATGCGTCGAGGATTTAGTGGCACTAGAAACGTGACCAAGAATCACCAAAGAACCCATGGTGAGATGGGTCACCGTATGGCCATGGTAAAAAAAAGCCACTCTATAAGATGAAAAGGACAAGGTGGTAATACAGGACGAATTTCATGTAAATAAAGTGTGGCCAAGTATTTATATATACTTACCAACAATGAACCTACAGTAATGCACGGGTAGAGAAATAGCAAAGATAAGTTTATGGGCAAAAATAATTTACGGGGTAGATAAAGATGCTGCACAAACAGGTGTTCGTGTATCTTGTACAAACGACCCAAGTGGTGTGGTATCAGCTATCAACTTCAATCCAATGGCTAATACTAATATTCCACTGTATCGGTATGAAACTTTCTCATTTAAACCCACAGAACAAGGCATTAAAATTTTGAATATAGTTTGACAAAGGGAACAAATGAGATCTCATTCAAAAAGACTAAATTATAAACAAGAAGAACAATACGATAATGCAATTAAAGAGTACAGTAGTAGCTATAGTACAAGGAGATGTACCTTCATTGCTTCCATAAGGCCTCTCTTCCTCCTGGAAACGACAGACTTGGCAATGTCGTTAGCATCCTTCTCAGCTTGTTCAATAGCTGCCTTCTCATCTTCGTCAGCAACATCGGCTGCGCTATCAGCCTTCTTATTTGACAAATTAGAGAAAGTAGTTCCCTCAATTTCCATCTTCAGCTCCTCGTGGTATTTCTTCTCTTGCATCTCCAACTTTGAAATAGAAGGGGGATGGCGACATTACACAAAGTGCATGAATGTGCAAAAAAATAAATAAGACAGAAGTACAAGAGACTAGTATACTGAAATGGGAAGGAGCTCACCTCCCTCTTCTTTTGAGCAAATTCATTATGCTCAGATTTTGCCTCTACTATCGAACTGCCCAGATCTTCATCACCTAAACCTGGCAGAGGCATAACTTGGTTTTGACCAGCAGATTTATATCCCTCCAAGGTCACTGCATAGTCAGGTATATGACCCTCTTTATCGTTGTCCACAAAAGGTGATATATGTGGTGGAGGCACCCTAAGATCAAAAAAAAAATATCAGCATCATGACTGCTGCGTGAGTTAAGCTACTTGAAAACATATTTTGCATAGCACACGAATAGGCAGTAGACAAAAGCTATCAGTTCAGTTACAAGCGTAAAGAATACTAAAGAAGGAAGGCAGAAAATATCCTCATTGTGTAACAGTGTTTAAACACAATTTGATGAATTTGATGTGGACAAGCATTCAGCTAAGCTAACAAGTACTCCCTCCCTTCCTAAATATAAGTCTTTTTAAATATTTTCATATAGACTGCATACAGAGCAAAATGGATGAATCTACACTCTAAAATACGTCTACATACATCCGTATGTAGTCCATATAGAAATCTCTAAAAAGCCTTGTATTTAGGAACAGAGGGAGTACAACGGTGTCAATATTACATTGCACACATCACAATTTTAATGATGCGACACACAAAACCATCAATTAGTTTAGCTAGAGACTTTAAACACATAACACACAGTCCTGATTCGTAACTTCAGCAACAGGAATGTGCATATTTAAGTGATGTCATGTGTACCAGCATATACATATGATACATAACCTGGGATACATACCTTCCAACAATATAGTCATCAGTGGGAATTACTTTGAGAATGTTTACACAATCAAAAATCCATTGTGGTTGAACATAATGCCTGGAGAGGAAAACATGGCTCTGGGTTGGCCTGTCAACAATCTGCAAAACAACATGACGATACTTAATAGTCAGCAGATAAACTACAATGAGAGGGCATGTGTGCACTGGAATGAAGTGGGATGGTATCTTGTGTAGAGGAAATTTAGACCAATCTTGATACCCCTGGTAAAAGCTCATGGGCAAGCAAAATCTACCTGATGGGTGATATCTTCATCTGTTTCATCAAATGGAGCTCCTTCTCCTTCCCACGAAACAGTTCCTCCAAATGCCGGAATTATAAACAAGAGAGACTCCCTAGGAACCTGAGAATGAAGAGGAAGATAATAAAAGGATATAAGATATTGAAGCCGAGGCAATTAGTTCAAAAACAATAGCTTTGCAGTGATAACAAATTCACTACCTCACGACTTAAGTAGAACTTCAGATCTTTGAATAAAGTCCTGCACTCTTTAACGCTTTCCTCCTCTGTATCATCAGCAGTTGATTCTTCTACAAGATGCATTAATGCACCAGGTTCATTAGCAGGTAGCTGATGTTGAAGCTGTGCCAATCTGAGCTCAGACTCGTCAATTTTTGAGCTCTCTTTATTATTTTCAGTCTCTTTGCCTTCAATAAACCCATTAGACTCTGGATTTCCTGGCAGTCTTCCAGAAGACATATACCGGGACAACGCATAGAGCTCTGGTACGAACATCAGTGTGAATGTCAAACAAAGAAGAGTCAAGAGAAATGTAGCAAAAAGAATCCTAAAACAAACATGGTACATAGTATGAGCACGAGCACATAAAGGAAACAAACATGCTAGCTAGCATGACTATAACAAGCACCAGTACTTACCCGCAGCCAAAGCTTCTAGACGAGGATCCAGAATAGGCGGATAGTTCACATTTATTGAATGGTAAAGCTTGAAGTTCACAAATCCTAGAAGAGTCTGCAGGCAGAACAGGATTTGGTAAAGCTTGCAGTTATGTCTATCCACTAAACTTATTTAAATGGATGTGATACTGCTAAGCAGGAATGCACGATAACTGACGAGTATCCACAATCTCGCCTACCTCGTAGAATTCCAAAAAGGTAAGCATCACATTGAAGTCGACATCATCAGTTAAAACTTGCTGAAGAGCATGTGGAGTAAGCCAGGTGATCTTTTGCCCTTGAACTTCAGCCTTCAAAACGTAGTATAAAATTATAAACATCGACTATAAATGACTAAATGTGCGCAAAGATATGCAGATACACAACTCCACAAAACCTACCTGGTAGTATATGCCCTTGACAGATATGAATGTCTTCCGCAGGGAATTAGTTCGAGAAATATATGCTTGCCATTCATGGCTTAACCTACAATGTACAAGGATGTATATTAGTAGTGCAAAATAAATCTCTGAAAGAAGCAAGCACCAATTTGCCTCTGCATTTGCATTACAATATTCTGACATTCAACACAGGTGGTCCACAAAACAAGGTGAGAATATGGATTTTAGCAAAATCCAGGTATTTCATGGCTGCTGGAAAAACTGTTACAACTTTCACATCCTCAAATTCTTAAGGCCCCAACAAAACAGGCCAGGCACAGAGGTGCATTGTAGTTGCTAGAAAGGTGAGGAATAACAGAATCTCTGGGAGCAGGAATCTAAACACCGTGTGGGGGTTATGTGTGTGAGGTTCTGAGAGAGGATTCACTAATCCAGAAGAGGGCATACCTGCGGCAGTTATGGATTCGCTGTACTTGCACACGTTCGCCTTCAATAGCAGGTAAAGCCGCAAATAAATGCACCATCGTTAGGCAATCATCCAAGTCTCTGAGAGCATCAACAAAAGATGGATATCTGTACAAAACAAAAACAAAGACACGCATGTGAGAGACCAGTCTGGATAAAGACCAAAAGAATCAAACTTGAACTCACTCATTACCTTTCAATGATAAGTCTATCAAGTTTGTAAGTCGGTGGTCGATTCAACAATCTGTCCGCCAGATCCCTGTTTTTCTTAGCCATAGCCTTTTTAACTTTCTTTCTGTGAACCTTGATTTCTCTGATAACATGAAATAACAAACCGATTAGGAAATCATAAACTATCAACGAGCAATTACTCATTGTACCGTAAAAATATAACCCAGCAACATCATTGTCATATACTCACGATGTATTTACTCCAAGCAAAAAAAAGTGCAGTTAGATACCATAAGTCAATATTGCCAATGATACAAACAGATAAGCCAGGCTTTTCATGAGCAGCGATCAAGTAACCACAGATTGCTAGTCTGTATTACAGTTATCAAAATTTCATTAACGACGTACTAAATACAGAAGGTGCAAATTGAATAGGTGATGGCGCATTGATTGACTAGCTAAGTTTGTTTTGAATTATTTTTCCGCTGATGGACACCAGCACTCTAGTGAAACTATAGCTTCCCACTTAAGGCCACTATTTCCTCTGCCGCATGCTCCATTCAACAAGGAGCTGACAGTTACCAGGAGCAAATAAATCACACAACTAAGAAATAACTCATTCAGAAAGCTTTCGAGATACTTCCATCCAGGTCACCTCAATACAAACAAAAAATCAAGAGTCCCTACCAGTAGGACAGTATAGATCAGACCATCCATGGCGCAATTACAAAACACAGGGTAAATGGCGTCTATTTAATATGGAACATAAAATTGCAACCAAATTCAATTCCTGAGACACTTAGCCCCTGATGGTACAGAACGAAGTGCAGCTAAGCAGAAAAGAGAGCGCAAGAAACCTCTTTTACAGTTATATATCAACCATGTGGCAGACTTTGGCAAGGAAGCTAGCCAAGTACCTGAACTTCTCAATCAAAGGGTCATGGGCAAGGAAGGCGATGTCCTTCATGTGGTAATAGGTCTTGTGGTTCCCCTCCACCTTCTTCTTGGGCTCCCGGGGAAACACTCCCTTGAGAATGCATAGTTTCCTGCAACAATTCGTGAAAAAAAGTTAACCCAAAACCCTGGTGACTTCGCATATAAAATCCACCATCCTAAATCTCGCAGCACGCGAGCCGGACAGAACACGATGAATTGGAAAAATCAGCTCCACGATGATTCTAAGTTGGTAGCAGCACGCACTGTAAACCACGGTAAATTTAACTACTCGGTGAACCACGATGACAGGGGCACTGTCGGCTAGATGGCTTAATGAAGCGCCTTCTAGCCGATAGATACAGTGGTTAAAAATTCCCCACGGGGTTGATTAACATCAGCTACACAAAGGAATTGGCCAAAGAAAATTAACAGTTCCTGAATGACCAGTCGTCTCGTCAGCGCTGAGCGGTGGTAGCAGGGAGCGAAAGGGGGACCTGAAGACGGCGAGGCTGATCTGCAGGTACTTGACCGCCTTGGTCCTGGTGATGTACTTGGCGGCGTTCCCCTCCTTCTTCTTGCCCTGGAGCACAGCAGAAGAAGCAACTGGTAAGGGACTCTGCCGGCGGCGCGGAGAAGGAGGGCCTTGGGAGAGAGGCGGGGGAGGGGATTACCGCGGGGCGGTAGTGCTTCGGCATGGCGGGGGAGGCGGCGGCGGCGGCGGGAGCGGTCGCCCTTCGGGGAAGGGGTGGGGGAAAACGAGAGGGGGCGAGATGGGTTTTAGGGTTTTGGGTTATATGGCTGGACCGCTGGAGCGAGTGCGGTCGGCTCGGTCGTGTCTGCTCCAACGCAGATATTTTCTTCCCGTAGCTTTGCTTTGCCTTGGCTCTCTTAAATTAAATAAAACCCTACTAATTTCACTTCTTTTTCACCTCTGTTTATTGCCCGTGTGAACCAAAATGCTCCCTTTTTTCTCCAGATAGTTTGGGTTGCTTACCACCTGCGTCACTTTGTACAATGCCCCTGCTAACTAATGTAAAATCCCTGTTTCGGACACGTAGTGAAAATGACAACTGACACGATGTACTTGTCTTTTACTCCCTCCGTTCCAAAATAGATGACTCAACTTTATACTAACTTTAGTACAAAGTTGGGTCATCTATTTTGGAACGGAGGGAGTATGTTATTAAAAGGCCTTATTCAAAGCTGAGCAGATTCGTTGCTGCCGTTATGTGTGAATGACATCCGAGGTTCTTCGAATTGGAGAAAATAATGAATACACACTGTTTTCTTTCATCAATCTTAAAGTGCAAAAGGCATTTTAAGAGTACCTTAATGACGTTGGGCAAAAATATTTCGTGGTTTTTAATTCTTGTGTGAGCTGTGTTTTTTCTAGCGGCTGATGAATGAAAGCAAAGCTTCGAGGCAATACTTACAATAGTTGGCTTGATATACCGCATGAGCGGGCAACGCTATTTCTGTCGACACATGAAAACAAGCAGATCGATTATAACATGTGGATTGTTTCTTTGTCACTTGAGTAAATGAATCATGACAAGGAACATGTCTCACTTTTATTGTGTTGGGAGGGATAGTACCCCCCCCCCCAACCGGTGATTCACATAGTCCTACCCACTAAGAAGATAAGCTAACCAATGTTTGAAAAACTAGCCATGGTCAACAAGTCAAGGAGAGGAGGAGAAATACCCCTTGGTTTCAAAATATTCAAACTTCACCCACAAGAATGTGTTCCAGTTTTCACCAAGACAAACTGAAGGATCAAAGATGTCGATAACGCCTACCGCCAGTCCGGAAATATAAGTTGTCTATAAATGCATTAGCTCCCTTCCACCAGGGATAACTCTTAGGGTGTGCTCCAAACCCTGGGCACAACCACACGACTTGGAAGCTCCGGGGAAACTAAACCATCTAGAGTTCCCCCACAAACCCAGGAGCAACAAGAGTTGCAATGATCTCGTGAGGAATCGACGAACTCGAGTTTTGGTTGGATGGAGAGTATAGATTGGGTGTTCCTCTTTCTCTCTCTAAAATATGGAATGGATTGGGTGGCTGGAGAGGGAGGAATCGAAGGTGTAAGCTTTTGGATAAAATGGTGTCAGCAGTAGTGAATTCATCACCTTCCAAAGGTGGAAGAAGAAGCGTTATATAGCCAACCCTAAAATTTGACAGTTATGACCTTCTTAATAAAGTCAAATGTCCCGACCAAGTCGGATGTTCTGACGTATGCTCCGAGGCTATTCAGTAGCAGTTGGACATAAGTCGGATATTACCTCAGAGTGTCCAGACCCCCGACTGGTCGGATACTAAGTTGGACATTCCGACCCAATGCCTAACACGGGCAAAAACAGGTGGATTTTTAGGTACTCTTTCTCATATAAGTTGTGGGGGGTATTTGGCTGCATTGTACGAATATTCCACACAAGCATGTCCCATCTTAATATCACGACATACCTATAACTCAAAACGAGGAATCACTATTGAGCAAATGACATGTCGTCTTCCTTTATCCTTTTTGCTTAGGGGGTTGCCAACCAACGAAATGTTTCACTCCCATAAAAGTGCAAACTAAAAGTATGCTCGAAACATAGTTAGTTAACTAATTGTTATTGCCATTAATACTAAAAACCACATTAGGGGCAGATGTCCTTTCATAATCTTTTTAAGAGTTTGACCAAAGCCTATATATAAGGAAATGTGTTAATATGTACAATATCAAGGACACGAATACATAATGTGCAGAAATATACTGCATGATGATCAAATGAAACTAATTAGGTGTGGTACACTAAGATGTATTTTTTGTAGACTTGTTATGATTTGCAAAAGTTTGACGCTCGATAGCGGCAGAACTTCAAGTACTTTAAACGAGAGGGGATAACAAATAAAACAAAGTCACATGAAATAAATCCATAAAAGCCTAGCAGGTGGCACTAAAAATGGCTTTGTAGTTGACCCGCAAGGGCCTATATACAAGGGATGGTGATCTTAGGGGCCTTCGCGGTCATGGGAACAGTCGCCTGATACGTCTTCCTCGTATCTATAATTTTTTATTGTTCTATGTCAATATTCCACAACTTTCATATACTTTTGGCAATTTTTCTACTATTTTTGGGACTAACGTATTGATCCAGTGTCCAGTGCCAGTTCATGTTTGTTGCATGTTTTTTGTTTCGCAAAATATTCATATCAAACGGAGTCCAAACGGGATAAAAACTGATGGAGATTTTTTTTGGAATATATATGATTTTTGGGGGAAAAAATCCACGCGAGACGATGCCCGAGGGAGGCACAAGGCAGGGGCGCGCCCCACCCCCCTGGGCGCACCCTTGACCCTCGTGGCCACCCCGTAAGGCGGTTGGTGCCCTTCTTTCACCGAAAGAAAGCTAATATCCAGATAGAGATCGTGTTAAAATTTCAGCCCAATCGGAGTTACAGATCTCCGGAAATATAAGAAACGGTGAAAGGGCAGAATCAGAGAATGCAGAAACACAGAGAGACAGAGAGACAGATCCAATCTTAGAGGGGCTCTCGCCCCTCCCACGCCATGGAGGCCATGGACCAGAGGGGAAACCCTTCTCCCATCTAGGGAGGAGGTCAAGGAAGAAGAAGAAGGAGGGGGCCCTCTCCCCCTCGCTTCCGGTGGCACCGGAGTGCCACCGGGGGCCATCATCATCACCGCAATCTTCACCGACAACTTCACCGCCATCATCACCAACTCTTCCCCATTCTATGCAGCGGTGTAACCCCTCTTTTACCCGTTGTAATCTCTACTTAAACATGATGCTCAACGCTATATATTTATTTCCCAATGATGTATGTCTATCATATGATGTTTGAGTAGATCTGTTTTGTCCTGTGGGTTATTTGATGATCGTGATTGGTTTGAGTTGCATGTTTTATTACTGGTGCTGTCCTATGGTGCTCTCTGTGTCGCGCAAGCGTGAGGGATTCCCGCCGTAGGGTTTGCAATATGTTCATGATTTGCTTATGGTGGGTGGCGTGAGTGACAGAAGCGCAGACCCGAGTAAATAGGTTGTTTGTGTATGGGATAAAGAGGACTTGATACTTTAATGCTATGGTTGGGTTTTGCCTTAATGATCTTTAGTAGTTGCGGATGCTTGCTAGAGTTTTAATCATAAGTGCATATGATCCAAGTAGAGAAAATATGTTAGTTTATGCCTCTCCCTTAAATAAAATTGCAATAATGATTACCGGTCTAGTTATCGATTGCCTAGAGACAAATAACTTTCTTGTGTGACAACAAGCTCTCTACTAAACCTAATTTAGTTGTGTGTTTATCTAAACAGCCCCTACTTTTTATTTACATGCTCTTTATTACCTTGCAAACCTATCTAAAAACACCTACAAGGTACTTCTAGTTTCATACTTGTTCTAGGTAAAGCGAACGTCAAGCGTGCGTAGAGTTGTATCGGTGGTCGATAGAACTTGAGGGAATATTTGTTCTACCTTTAGCTCCTCATTGGGTTCGACACTCTTACTTATCAAAAACTGTTGCGATCCCCTATACTTGTGGGTTATTAAGACCTTTTTCTGGCGCCGTTGCCGGGGAACAATAGCGTGGGGTGAATATTTCTCGTGTGTGCTTATTTGCTTTATCACTAACTAGTTTTTATTTGCTGTTCTTAGTTGTTCTTTATCTTTAGTCATGGATATGGAACACGAAATACCAAAAAAATAGGTGTATTTGCTGCTCATGGAGATGGGGAACCTCCTAAAACCCTCGATGATCATTGTGTGAAAAATATTTTATACCACTTTGATAATCCTGAGAAAACCTCATTCAATTATGTAATGGGAGACACGTTGGACCAACGTGAATACTTTAGGGATTATCGCTTGACTCAAAAAGGGAAACTATTATGGGATCAAATTTATATGTTGAAATGGTATGCTAGGCAACTATGCTTGAGATATGATTATACTTGTTGCTCTAGGATGAAGGCTCCACACCTTCCCTTTTTATGCAAATTTAATGATAATGAAACATTGGCTTCTTATGCTAGAGGTATATATGACTACTATGATGTGGAACAAATAGAATAATTTGTTGCTTTTAAGGGTGCTTATGAAATTGAATCTTTGTTTGAAAAGTATGAAGCTTTTGATGATGATGTTTATAGGCCTGCAAATTTTGCTGTATTGAAATATTGCTATGAGAATTATGAATACAATTCCTATATTGATGCACTTATTGAGAAAGTCTCCGCTGTCCAAGAACAGACTAATATTTTGCAAGAGTCTATGGAAGAAGAAATTGATGAAACTGTAAGCTCATTGTGTTGGGGAACGTAGTAATTGTTGGGGAACGTAGCAGAAATTCAAAATTTTCCTACGTGTCACCAAGATCTATCTATGGAGTCATCTAGCAACGAGGGAGGAGTGGATCTACATACCCTTGTAGATCGCGCGTGGAAGCGTTCAAGAGAACGGGGTTGATGGAGTCGTACTCGTCGTGATCCAAATCACCGATGATCCTAGCGCCTAACGGACGGCACCTCCGCGTTCAACACACGTACGGAGCAGCGACGTCTCCTCCTTCTTGATCCAGCAAGGGGGAAGGAGAGGTTGATGGAGATCCAGTAGCACGACGGCGTGGTGGTGGAAGTAGCGGGATTCCAACAGGGCTTCGCCAAGCGCTCCGGGAGGAGGGAGATGTGACATGGGAGGGAGAGGGAGGCGCCAGGGCTTAGGTTGGGCTGCCCTCCCTTCCCCCCACTATATATAGGGCCAAGGGAGAGGGGGGAGGCACAGCCTTGGCCCTTCCTCCAAGGAAGGGTGCGGCCAGGGAGGAGTCCCACCTCCCCAAGGCACCTAGGAGGTGCCTTCCCCCTTTAGGACTCTTCCTTTCCCTCTCTCTTGGCGCATGGGCCTCTTGGGGCTGGTGCCCTTGGCCCATATAGGCCAAGGCGCACCCCCTACAGCCCATGTGGCCCCCCGGGGCAGGTGGCCCCACCCGGTGGACCCCCGGGACCCTTTCGGTGGTCCCGGTACAATACCGGTGACCCCGAAACTTGTCTCGATGGCCGAAATAGCACTTCTTATATATAATTCTTTACCTCCGGACCATTCTGGAACTCCTCGTGACGTCCGGGATATCATCCGGGACTCTGAACAACTTTCGGGTTACCGCATACTAACATCTCTATAACCCTAGCGTCACCGAACCTTAAGTGTGTGGACCCTACGGGTTCGGGAGACATGCAGACATGACCGAGATGACTCTCTGGTCAATAACCAACAGCGGGATCTGGATACCCATGTTGGCTCCCACATGTTCCACGATGATCTCATCGGATGAACCACGATGTCAAGGACTTAATCAATCCCGTATACAATTCCCTTTGTCTAGCGGTACGATACTTGCCCGAGATTCGATCGTCGGTATCCCGATACCTTGTTCAATCTTGTTACCGGCAAGTCTCTTTACTCGTTCCGTAACACATCATCCCGTGATCAACTCCTTGATCACATTGTGCACATTATGATGATGTCCTACCGAGTGGGCCCAGAGATACCTCTCCGTTTACACGGAGTGACAAATCCCAGTCTCGATTCGTGCCAACCCAACAGACACATTCGGAGATACCTGTAGTGTACCTTTATAGCCACCCAGTTATGTTGTGATGTTTGGCACACCCAAAGCACTTCTACGGTATTCGGGAGTTGCACAATCTCATGGTCTAAGGAAATGATACTTGACATTAGAAAAGCTTTAGCATACGAACTACATGGTCTTGTGCTAGGCTTAGGATTGGGTCTTTGTCCATCACATCATTCTCCTAATGATGTGATCCCGTTATCAATGACATCCAATGTCCATGGTCAGGAAATCGTAACCATCTATTGATCAACGAGCTAGTCAACTAGAGGCTTACTAGGGACATGGTGTTGTCTATGTATCCACACATGTATTTGAGTTTCCTATCAATACAATTCTAGCATGGATAATAAACGATTATCATGAACAAGGAAATATAATAATAATCAATTTATTATTGCCTCTAGGGCATATTTCCAACAGTCTCCCACTTGCACTAGAGTCAATAATCCAGTTCACATCGCTATGTGACTAACACTCAAGGTCACATCCCCATGTGACTAACACCCAAAGAGTTTACTAGAGTCAATAATCTAGTTCACATTACCATGTGATTAACACTCGATGAGTTCTGGGTTTGATCATGTTATGCTTGTGAGAGATGTTATAGTCAACGGGTCTGAATCTTTCAGATCCGTATGTACTTCGCAAATTTCTATATCATCTTGTAGATGCAACTACTACGCTACATTTGGAGCTATTCCAAATAACTGTTCTACTATACGAATCCAGTTTACTACTCAGAATAATCTGGATTAGTGTCAAAGTTTGCATCGGCGTAACCCTTTACGACGAACTCTTTTACCACCTCCATAATCGAGAAAATTCCTTAGTCCACTAGTTAATAAGGATAACTTTGACCGCTGTCCTGTGATCCATTCTTAGATCACTCTTGTACCCCTTGACTGACTCATGGTAAGGCACATTTCAGGTGCGGTACACAGCATAGCATACTGTAGAGCCTATGTCTTAAGCATAGGGGACGTTCTTCGTCCTTTCTCTCTATTCTGCCGTGGTCGAGCTTTAAGTCTTAACTTCATACCTTACAACTCAGGCAAGAACTCCTTCTTTGACTGATCCATCTTGAACACCTTCAAGATCATGTCAAGGTATGTGCTCATTTGAAAGTACCATTAAGCGTTTTGATCTATTCTTATAGATCTTGATGCTCAATGTTCAAGTAGCTTAATCCAGGCTTTCCATTGAAAAACACTTTCCAAATAACCCTATATGCTTTCCAGAAATTCTACGTCATTTCTGATTAACAACATGTCAACAACATATATTCATTAGAAATTCTATAGTGCTCCCACTCACTTCTTTGGAAATACAAGTTTCTCATAAACTTTGTATAAACCCAAAATCTTTGATCATCATCAAAGCATACATTCCAACTCCGAGATGCTTACTCCAGTCCTCAGAAGGATTGCTAGAGCTTTTGCATACTTATTAGCATCTTTCAGGATTGACAAAACCTTCCGGTTGTATCACATACAACCTTTCCTCAAAAATCATCGAGGAAACAATGTTTTGATATCCTATCTGCAAGATTTCATAAATAATGCAGTAATCGCTAATATAATTCCAACAGACTCTTAGCATCGCTACGAGTGAGAAAGTCTCATCATAGTCAACTCCTTGAACTTGTCGGAAAACATCTTAACGACAAGTCGACCTTTCTTAATGGTGATACTTACCATCATTGTCTGTCTTCCTTTTAAAATCCATATGTACCTAACAGCCTTACGACCATCAAGTAGTTCTCCCAAAGTCTACACTTTGTTTTCATACATGGATCCTATCTCGGATTTTGTGGCCTCGAGCCATTTGTCGGAATCCGGGCCCACCATCGCTTCTCCATGGCTTGTAGGTTCATTGTTGTCTAGCAACATGACTTCCAAGACAGGATTACATACCACTCTGAAGTAGTACGCATCCTTGTCATCCCACGAGGTTTGGTAGTGACTTGATCTGAAGTTTCATGATCACTATCATAAGCTTCCACTTTAATTGGTGTAGGTGCCACAGGAACAACTCCTGTGCCCTGCCACACACTAGTTGAAGAGACGGTTCAATAACCTGATCAAGTCTCCACCATCCTCCCACTCAATTCTTTCGAGAGAAACTTTTCCTCAAGAAAGGACCCGATTCTAGAAACAATCCTTTATTGCTTTCAGATCTGAGACAGGAGGTATACCCAACTGTTTTGGGTGTCCTACGAAGATGCATTTATCCGCTTTGGGTTCAAGCTTATCAGCCTGAAACTTTTCACATAAGCGCCACAGCCCCAAACTTTTAAGAAATGACAGCTTAGGTTTCTCTAAACCATAGTTCATACGGTGTCATCTCATCGGAATTACGTGGTGCCCTATTTAAAGTGAATGTGGTTGTCTCTAATGCCTAACCCATAAACTATTATGGTAATTCGATAAGAGACATCATGGTATGCATCATATCCAATAAGGTGCAGTTATGATGTTCGGACACACCATCACACTATGGTGTTCCAGGCTGTATTAGTTGTGAAACAATTTCCACAATGTCTTAATTCTGTGCCAAACTCGTAATTCAGATATTCATCTCTATGATCATATCATAGATATTTTATCCTCTTGTCATGACGATCTTTCAACTTCACCCTGAAATTACTTGAACCCTTCAATAATTCAGACTCGTGATTCATCAAGTAAATATACTCAACATCTACTCAAATCATCTGTGAAGTAAGAACATAACGATATCCACTACATGCCTCAGCACTCATTGGATTGCACACATCAAAATGTATTACTTCCAACAAGTTGCTTTCTAGTTCCATTTTACTGAAAACGAGGCTTTCAGTCATCTTGCCCATGTGGTATGATTTGCATGTCTCAAGTGATTCAAAATCAAGTGAGTCCAAACGGTCCATTTGCATGGAGTTTCTTCATGCATATCTACCAAAAACATGGTTCGCATGTCTCAATCCTTTCAAAAATGAGTGAGTCCAAAGATCCATCAACATGGAGCTTCTTCATGTGTTTTATACCGATGTGACTTAAGTGGCAGTGCCATAAGTAGGTGGTACTATCATTACTATCCTATATCTTTTGGCATGAACATGTGTATCACTACGATCGAGATTCAATAAACCATTCATTTTAGGCGTAAGACCATTGAAGGTATTATTCAAATAAACAGAGTAACCATTATTCTCCTTAAATGAATAACCGTATCACGATCGACATAATCCAATCATGTCTATGCTCAACGCAAACACCAAATAACAATTATTTAGGTTTTAATACCAATCTCGATGGTAGAGGGAGCGTGCGATGCTTGATCATATCAACCTTGGAAACACTTCCAACACATATTGTCAGCTCACCTTTAGCTAGTCTCCGTTTATTCCGTAGCTTTTATTTCGAGTTACTAACACTTAGCAACCAAACCGGTATCTAATACCCTGGTGCTACTAGGAGTACTAGTAAAGTACACATTAACACAATGTATATCCAATATACTTCTATCGACTTTGCCAGCCTTCTCATCTACCAAGTATCTAGGGTAATTCTGCTCCAGTGGTTGTTCCCCTTATTACAGAAGCACTTAGTCTCGGGTTTGGGTTCAACTTTGGGTTTCTTCACTAGAGCAGCAGCTGATTTGTCGTTTCATGAAGTATCCCTTCTTGCCCTTGCCCTTCTTGAAACTAGTGGTTTCACCAACCATCAACAATTGATGCTCCTTCTTGATTTCTACTTTTGTGGTGTCAAACATCGCGAATATCTCAAGGATTATCATATATGTCCCTGATACATTACAGTTCATCACGAAGCTCTAGTAGCTTGGTGGTAATGACTTCGGAGAATCATCACTATCTCATCTAGAAGATCAACTCCCACTCGATTCAAATGATTGTTGTACTCAGACAATCTGAGCACAAGCTCAACAATTGAGCTTTTCTCCTTAGTTCGTAGGCTAAGAAAATCGTCGGAGGTCTTATACCTCGTGACGTGGGCACGAGCCTGAAATCCCAATTTCAGCCCTCGAAACATCTCATATGTTTCGCGACGTTTCAAAACCGTCTTCGGTGCCTCAATTCTAAACCGTTTAACTGAACTATCACGTAGTTATCAAAATGTGTATGTCAGACGTTCGCAACATCCATAGACAACGTTCGAGGTTCAGCACACTGAGCGGTGCATTAAGGACATAAGCCTTGTATGAAGCAATGAGGACAAACCTCAGTTTACGGACCTAGTCCGCAAAATTACTACTATCAACTTTCAACTAAATTTTCTCTAGGAACATATCTAAACAGTAGAACTGAAGCGCGAGCTACGACATAATTTGCAAAGACCTTTTGACTATGTTCAGGATAATTAAGTTCATCTTATGAACTCCCACTCAGATAGACATCCCTCTAGTCATCTAAGTGATTACATGATCCGAGTCAACTAGGCCTTGTCCGATCATCACGTGAGACGGACTAGTCATCATCGGTGAACATCTTCATGTTGATCGTATCTACCATACGACTCATGCTCGACCTTTCGGTCTCTTGTGTTCCGAGGCCATGTCTGTACATGCTAGGCTCGTCAAGTTAACCTAAGTGTTTTGCATGTGTTACGAGGCCATGTCTGTACATGCTAGGCTCGTCAACACCCGTTGTATTTGAACGTAAGAATCTATCACACCCGATCATCACGTGGTGCTTCGAAACGACGAACTTTCGCAACGGTGCACAGTTAGGGGGAACACTTTCTTGAAATTTTAATGAGGGATCATCTTATTTACTACTATCATTCTAAGCAAATAAGATGTATAAACATGATAAACATCACATGCAATCAAATAGTGACATGATATGGCCATCATCACTTTGCTCCTTTTGATCTCCATCTTCGGGGCTCCATGATCATCATCGTCACCGGCATGACACCATGATCTCCATCATCGTGTCTTCATGAAGTTGTCTCGTCAACTATTACTTCTACTACTATAGCTAACGGTTAGCAATAAAGTAAAGTAATTACATGACGTTTATGTTGACACGCAGGTCATAAATAAATAAAGACAACTCCTATGGCTCCTGCCGGTTGTCATACTCATCGACATGCAAGTCATGATTCCTATTACAAGAACATGATCAATCTCATACATCACATATATCATTCATCACATCCTTTTGGCCATATCACATCACATAGCATACCCTGCAAAAACAAGTTAGACGTCCTCTAATTGTTGTTTGCATGTTTTACGTGGCTGCTATGGGTTCCTAGCAAGAACGTTTCTTACCTACGCAAAAACCACAACGTGATATGCCAATTGCTATTTACCCTTCATAAGGACCCTTTTCATCGAATCCGATCCGACTAAAGTGGGAGAGACAGACACCCGCTAGCCACCTTATGCAACTAGTGCATGTCAGTCGGTGGAACCAGTCTCACGTAAGAGTACGTGTAAGGTCGGTCCGGGCCGCTTCATCCCACAATGCCACCGAATCAAGATTGGACTAGTAACGGTAAGCATATTGAACAAAATCAACGCCCACAACTACTTTGTGTTCTACTCGTGCATAGAAACTACGCATAGACCTAGCTCATGATGCCACTGTTGGGGAACGTAGCAGAAATTCAAAATTTTCCTATGTGTCACCAAGATCTATCTATGGAGTCATCTAGCAACGAGGGAGGAGTGGATCTACATACCCTTGTAGATCACGCGCGGAAGCGTTCAAGAGAACGGGGTTGATGGAGTCGTACTCGTCGTGATCCAAATCACCGATGATCCTAGCGCCGAACGGACGGCACCTTCGCGTTCAACACACGTACGGAGCAGCGATGTCTCCTCCTTCTTGATCCAGCAAGGGGGGAGGAGAGGTTAATGGAGATCCAGCAGCACGACGGCGTGGTGGTGGAAGTAGCGGGATTCCAACAGGGCTTCGCCAAGCGCTGCGGGAGGAGGGAGATGTGTCATGAGAGGGAGAGGGAGGCGCCAGGGCTTAGGTTGGGCTGCCCTCCCTTCCCCCCACTATATATAGGGCCAAGGGAGAGGGGGAGGCGCAGCCTTGGCCCTTCCTCCAAGGAAAGGTGCGGCCAGGGAGGAGTCCCACCTCCCCAAGGCACCTAGGAGGTGCCTTCCCCCTTTAGGACTCTTCCTTTCCCTCTCTCTTGGCGCATGGGCCTCTTGGGGCTGGTGCCCTTGGCCCATATAGGCCAAGGCGCACCCCCTACAGCCTATGTGGCCCCCCGGGGCAGGTGGCCTCACCCGGTGGACCCCGGGACCCTTCCGGTGGTCCCGGTACAATACCGGTGACCCCGAAACTTGTCCCGATGGCCGAAATAGCACTTCCTATATATAATTCTTTACCTCCGGACCATTCCGGAACTCCTCGTGACGTCCGGGATCTCATTCGGGACTCTGAACAACTTTCGGGTTACCGCATACTAATATCTCTATAACCCTAGCATCATCGAACCTTAAGTGTGTAGACCCTACGGGTTCGGGAGACATGCAGACATGACCAAGATGACTCTCCGGTCAATAACCAACAGCGGGATCTGGATACCCATGTTGGCTCCCACATGTTCCACGATGATCTCATCGGATGAACCATGATGTCAAGGACTTAATCAATCCCGTATACAATTCCCTTTGTCTAGCGGTACGATACTTGCCCGAGATTCGATCGTCGGTATCCCGATACCTTGTTCAATCTCGTTACCGGCAAGTCTCTTTACTCGTTCTGTAACACATCATCCCGTGATCAACTCCTTGATCACATTGTGCACATTATGATGATGTCCTACTGAGTGGGCCCAGAGATACCTCTCCGTTTACACGGAGTGACAAATCCTAGTCTCGATTCGTGCCAACCCAACAGACACTTTCGGAGATACCTGTAGTGTACCTTTATAGCCACCCAGTTACGTTGTGACGTTTGGCACACCCAAAGCACTCCTACGGTATCCGGGAGTTGCACAATCTCATGGTCTAAGGAAATGATACTTGACATTAGAAAAGCTTTAGCATACGAACTACATGATCTTGTGCTAGGCTTAGGATTGGGTCTTTGTCCATCACATCATTCTCCTAATGATGTGATCCCGTTATCAATGACATCCAATGTCCATGGTCAGGAAACCGTAACCATCTATTGATCAACGAGCTAGTCAACTAGAGGCTTACTAGGGACATGGTGTTGTCTATGTATCCACACATGTATTTGAGTTTCCTATCAATACAATTCTAGCATGTATAATAAACGATTATCATGAACAAGGAAATATAATAATAATCAATTTATTATTGCCTCTAGGGCATATTTCCAACAGTAATTTCAAAAAAAATCCTACGCACACGCAAGATCATGGTGATGCATACCAACGGGAGGGGAGAGCGTGATCTATGTACCCTTGTAGATTGACAGCGGAAGCGTTAGCACAACGTGGTTGATGTAGTCGTACGTCTTCACGGCCCGACCGATCAAGCACTGAAACTACGGCACCTCTGAGTTCTAGCACACGTTCAGCTCGATGACGATCCCCGGACTCCGATCCAGCAAAGTGTCGAGGAAGAATTCCGTCAGCACGACGGCGTGGTGACGATCTTGATGTACTACCATCGCAGGGCTTCGCCTAAGCACCGCTATAATATTATCGAGGACTATGGTGGAACGGGGCACCGCACACGGCTAAGAATATGATCACGTGGATCAACTTGTGTGTCTAGGGGTGCCCCGTGCCCCCGTATATAAAGGATCAAGGGGGGGTGCGGCCGGCCAGGAGGAGGGCGCGCCAGGAGGAGTCCTACTCCCACCGGGAGTAGGATTCCCCCCTTTCCTAGTTGGAATAGGATTCGGGAGGGGAAAGAGGAGAGAGAGAGAAGGAAGGGGGGGGGCGCCCCCCTCTCCTTGTCCTATTCGGACTAGGGGGGTGAGGGGCGCGCGGCCCAGCCCTGGCCACCTCTCCTCTCTTCCACTAAAGCCCACTAAGGCCCATATACCAACCGGGGGGTTCCGGTAACCTCCCGGTACTCCGGTAAAATCCTGATTTCACTCGGAACACTTCCGATATCCAAATATAGGCTTCCAATATATCAATCTTTATATCTCGACCATTTCGAGACTCCTCGTCATGTCCGCGATCACATCCGGGACTCCGAACAAACTTCGGTACATCAAAATGCATAAACTCATAATATAACTGTCGTCAAGACCTTAAGCGTGTGGACCCTATGGGTTCGAGAACAATGTAGACATGACCGAGACACGTCTCCGATCAATAACCAATAGCGGAACCTGGATGCTCATATTGGCTCCCACATATTCTACGAAGATCTTTATCGGTCAGACCGCATAACAACATACGTTGTTCCCTTTGTCATCATTATGTTACTTGCCCGAGATTCGATCGTCGGTATCTCAATACCTAGTTCAATCTCGTCACCGGCAAGTTTCTTTACTCGTTTCATAATACATCATCTTGCAACTAACTCATTAGTTGTAATGCTTGCAAGGCTTATGTGATGTGCATTACCGAGAGGGCCCAGAGATACCTCTCCGACAACCGGAGTGACAAATCCTAATCTCGAAATACGCCAACCCAACATGTACCTTTGGAGACACCTGTAGAGCTCCTTTATAATCACCTAGTTACGTTGTGACGTTTGGTAGCACACAAAGTGTTCCTCAGGCAAACGGGAGTTGCATAATCTCATAGTCATAGGAACATGTATAAGTCATGAAGAAAGCAATAGCAACATACTAAACGATCGGGTGCTAAGCTAATGGAATGGGTCATGTCAATCAGATCATTCAACTAATGATGTGATCCCGTTAATCAAATAACAACTCTTTGTCCATGGTTAGGAAACATAACCATCTTTGATTAACGAGTTAGTCAAGTAGAGGCATACTAGTGACACTCTGTTTGTCTATGTATTCACACATGTATTATGTTTCCGGTTAATACAATTCTAGCATGAATAATAAACTTTTATCATGATATAAGGAAATAAAATAATAACATTATTATTGCCTCTAGGGCATATTTCCTTCAGTCTCCCACTTGCACTAGAGTCAATAATCTAGATTACACAGTAATGATTCTAACACCCATGGAGCTTTGGTGTTGATCATGTTGTGCTCGTGGAAGAGGCTTAGTCAACGGGTCTGCTATATTCAGATTCGTATGTATCTTGCAAATCTCTATGTCTCCCACCTGGACTAGATCCCGGATGGGATTGAAGCGTCTCTTGATGTGCTTGGTTCTCTTGTGAAATCTGGATTCCTTTGCCAAGGCAATTGCACCAGTGTTGTCACAAAAGATTTTCATTGGACCCGATGCACTAGGTATGACACCTAGATCGGATATGAACTCCTTCATCCAGACTCTTTCGTTTGCTGCTTCCGAAGCAGCTATGTACTCCGCTTCACATGTAGATCCCGCCACAACGCTTTGTTTAGAACTGCACCAACTGACAGCTCCACCATTTAATGTAAACACGTATCCGGTTTGCGATTTAGAATCGTCCGGATCAGTGTCAAAGCTTGCATCAACGTAACCATTTACGATGAGCTCTTTGTCACATCCATATATGAGAAACATATCCTTAGTCCTTTTCAAGTATTTCAGGATGTTCTTGACCGCTGTCCAGTGATCCACTCCTGGATTACTTTGGTACCTCCCTGCTAGACTTATAGCAAGCCACACATCAGGTCTGGTACACAGCATTGCATACATGATAGAGCCTATGGCTGAAGCATAGGGAACATCTTTCATTTTCTCTCTATCTTCTGCATTGGTCGGGGATTGAGTCTTACTCAATTTCACACCTTGTAACACAGGCAAGAACCCTTTCTTTGCTTGATCCATTTTGAACTTCTTCAAAACTTTGTCAAGGTATGTGCTTTGTGAAAGTCCAATTAAGCGTCTTGATCTATCTCTATAGATCTTAATGCCTAATATGTAAGCAGCTTCATCGAGGTCTTTCATTGAAAAACTCTTATTCAGGTATCCTTTTATGCTATCCAGAAATTCTATATCATTTCCGATTAGCAATATGTCATCTACATATAATATCAGAAATGCTACAGAGCTCCCACTCACTTTCTTGTAAATACAGGCTTCTCCAAAAGTCTGTACAAAACCAAATGCTTTGATCACACTATCAAAGCATTTATTCCAACTCCGAGAGGCTTGCACCAGTCCATAAATGGATCGCTGGAGCTTGCACACTTTGTTAGCTCCCTTTGGATCGACAAAACCTTCCGGCTGCATCATATACAACTCTTCTTGCAGAAATCCATTCAGGAATGCAGTTTTGACATCCATTTGCCAAATTTCATAATCATAAAATGCGGCAATTGCTAACATGATTCGGACAGACTTAAGCATCGCTACGGGTGAGAAGGTCTCATCGTAGTCAATCCCTTGAACTTGCCGAAAACCTTTTGCGACAAGTCGAGCTTTGTAGACAGTAACATTACCGTTAGCGTCAGTCTTCTTCTTGAAGATCCATTTATTCTCAATTGCTTGCCAATCATTGGGCAAGTCAACCAAAGTCCATACTTTGTTCTCATACATGGATCCCATCTCAGATTTCACGGCTTCAAGCCATTTTGCGGAATCTGGGCTCACCATCGCTTCTTCATAGTTCGTAGGTTCATCATGATCTAGTAGCATGACTTCCAGAACAGGATTACCGTACCACTCTGGCGCGGATCTTACTCTGGTTGATCTACGAGGTTTAGTAGTATCTTGTTCTGAAGTTTCATGATCATTATCATTAGCTTCCTCACTAATTGGTGTAGGTGTCATAGAAACATGTTTCTGTGATGTACTACTTTCCAATAAGGGAGCAGATACAGTTACCTCGTCAAGTTCTACTTTCCTCCCACTCACATCTTTCGAGAGAAACTCCTTCTCTAGAAAGTTTCCGAATTTAGCAACAAAAATCTTGCCTTCGGATCTGTGATAGAAGGTTTATCCAATAGTTTCCTTTGGATATCCTATGAAGACACATTTCTCCGATTTGGGTTCGAGCTTATCAGGTTGAAGTTTTTTCACATAAGCATCGCAGCCCCAAACTTTCAGAAACGACAACTTTGGTTTCTTGCCAAACCACAGTTCATATGGCGTCGTCTCAACGGATTTTGATGGTGCCCTATTTAACGTGAATGCGGCCGTCTCTAGAGCATATCCCCAAAACGATAGCGGTAAATCAGTAAGAGACATCATAGATCGCACCATATCTAGTAAAGTACGATTACAACGTTCGGACACACCATTACGCTGTGGTGTTCCGGGTGGCGTGAGTTGTGAAACTATTCCACATTGTTTTAAATGTACACCAAACTCGTAACTCAAATATTCTCCTCCACGATCAGATCGTAGGAATTTTATTTTCTTGTTACGATGATTTTCAACTTCACTCTGAAATTCTTTGAACTTTTCAAATGTTTCAGACTTATGTTCCATTAAGTAGATATACCCATATCTGCTTAAGTCATGTGTGAAGGTGAGAAAAATAACAATATCCGTCACGAGCCTCAACATTTATCGGACCACATACATCTGTATGTATGATTTCCAATAAATCTGTTGCTCTCTCCATAGTACCGGAGAACGATGTTTTTGTCATCTTACCCATAAGGCACGGTTCGCAAGTACCAACTGATTCATAATCAAGTGGTTCCAAAAGCCCATCGGTATAGAGTTTCTTCATGCGCTTTATACCGATATGACCCAAACGGCAGTGCCACAAATAAGTTGCACTATCATTATCAACTCTGCATCTTTTGGTTTCAACACTATGAATATGTGTGTCACTACTATCGAGATTTAATAAAAATAGACCACTCTTTAAGGGTGCATGACCATAAAATATATTACTCATGTAAATAGAACAACCATTATTCTCTAATTTAAATGAATAACCGTCTCGCATCAAACAAGATCCAGATAAAATGTTAGTGCTTAACGCTGGCACCAAATAACAATTATTTAGGTCTAATACTAATCCCGAAGGTAGATGTAGAGGTAGCGTGCCGACTGCGATCACACCGACTTTGGAACCATTTCCCACGCGCATCGTCACCTCGTCCTTAGCCAATCTTCGCTTAATCCGTAGTCCCTGTTTCGAGTTGCCAATATTAGCAACAGAACCAGTATCAAATACCCAGGTGCTACTGCGAGCATTAGTAAGGTACACATCAATAACATGTATATCACATATACCTTTGTTCACCTTGCCATCCTTCTTATCCGACAAATACTTGGGGAAGTTCCGCTTCTAGTGACCAGTCTGCTTGCAGTAGAAGCACTCAGTTTCAGGCTTAGGTCCAGGTTTGGGTTTCTTCTCTTGAGTAGCAACTTGCTTGCTATTCTTTTTGAAGTTCCCCTTCTTCTTCCCTTTGCCATTTTTCTTGAAACTAGTGGTCTTGTTGACCATCAACACTTGATGCTCCTTCTTGATTTCTACCTCCGCAGCTTTCAGCATTGCGAAGAGCTCAG
This sequence comes from Triticum dicoccoides, assembly GCF_002162155.2. Taxonomy (NCBI): domain Eukaryota; kingdom Viridiplantae; phylum Streptophyta; class Magnoliopsida; order Poales; family Poaceae; genus Triticum; species Triticum dicoccoides. Next base: position 583,266,259 of record NC_041386.1, read on the forward strand.
GAATAGTCTTATTCATCCCTTGCATATTATAGTTCATCACGAAGCTTTTGTAGCTTGGTGGCAGTGATTAGAGAATTCTGTCAATGACGCAATCATCTGGAAGATAAACTCCCAATTGAATCAAGCGATTATTATACCCAGACATTTTGAGTATATGCTCACTGACATAACTGTTCTCCTCCATCTTGCAGCTATAGAACTTATTGGAGACTTCATATCTCTCAATCCGGGCATTTGCTTGAAATATTAACTTCAACTCCTGGAACATCTCATATGCTCCATGATGTTCAAAACGTCGTTGAAGTCCCGATTCTAAGCCGTAAAGCATGGCACACTAAACTATCGAGTAGTCATCAGCTTTGCTCTGCCAGACGTTCATAACATCTGGTGTTGCTCCAGTAGCAGGCCTGGCACCTAGCGGTGCTTCCAGGACGTAATTCTTCTGTGCAGCAATGAGGATAATCCTCAAGTTACGGACCCAGTCCGTGTAATTGCTACCATCATCTTTCAACTTTGCGTTCTCAAGGAACGCATTAAAATTCAACGGAACAACAGCACGGGCCATCTATCTACAATCAAACATATACAAGAAAGATACTATCAGGTACTAAGTTTCATGATAAATTTAGGTTCAATTAATCATATTACTTAAAGAACTCCCACTTAGATAGACATCCCTCTAATCCTCTAAGTGATTACGTGATCCAAATCAACTAAACCATGTCCGATCATAACGTGAGATGGAGTAGTTTCATTGGTGAACATCACTATGTTGATCATATCTACTATATGATTCACGCTCGACCTTTTGGTCTCCGTGTTCCGAGGCCATATCTGTATATGCTTGGCTCGTCAAGTATAACCTGAGTATTCCGCGTGTGCAACTGTTTTGCACCCGTTGTATTTGAACGTAGAGCCTATCACACCCGATCATCACGTGGTGTCTCAGCACGAAAAACTTTCGCAACGGTGCATACTCAGGGAGAACACTTCTTGATAATCAGTGAGAGATCATCTTATAATGCTACCGCCAATCAAAGCAAGATAAGATGCATAAAAGATAAACATCACATGCAATCAATATAAGTGATATGATATGGCCATCATCATCTTGTGCTTGTGATCTCCATCTTCGAAGCACCGTTGTGATCACCATCGTCACCGGCGCGAACCTTGATCTCCATCGTAGCATCATTGTCCTCTCGCCAATTTTATGCTTCCACGACTATCACTACCGCTTAGTGATAAAGTAAAGCATTACAGCGCGATTGCATTGCATACAATAAAGCGACAACCATATGGCTCCTGCCAGTTGCCGATAACTCGGTTACAAAACATGATTATCTCATACAATAAAATTTGGCATCATGTCTTGACCATATCACATCACAACATGCCCTGCAAAAACAAGTTAGACGTCCTCTACTTTGTTGTTGCAAGTTTTACGTGGCTGCTACGGGCTTAAGCAAGAACCAATCTTACCTACGCATCAAAACCACAACGATAGTTTGTCAAGTTGGTGCTGTTTTAACCTTCGCAAGGACCGGGCGTAGCCACACTCGGTTCAACTAAAGTTGGAGAAACTGTCACCCGCTAGCCACCTTTGTGCAAAGCACGTCGGGAGAACCGGTCTCGCGTAAGCGTACGCGTAATGTCGGTCCGGGCCGCTTCGTCCAACAATACCGCCGAACCAAAGTATGACATGCTGGTAAGCAGTATGACTTATATCGCCCACAACTCACTTGTGTTCTACTCATGCATATAACATCAACACATAAAACCTAGGCTCGGATGCCACTGTTGGGGAACATAGTAATTTCAAAAAATTTCCTACGCACACGCAAGATCATGGTGATGCATAGCAACGGGAGGGGAGAGTGTGATCTACGTACCCTTGTAGATCGACAGCGGAAGCGTTAGCACAACGTGGTTGATGTAGTCGTACGTCTTCACGGCCCGACCGATCAAGCACCGAAACTACGGCACCTCCGAGTTCTAGCACACGTTCAGCTCGATGATGATCCCCGGACTCCGATCCAGCAAAGTGTCGAGGAAGAGTTCCGTCAGCACGACGGCGTGGTGACGATCTTGATGTACTACCATCGCAGGGCTTCGCCTAAGCACTGCTACAATATTATCGAGGACTATGGTGGAAGGGGGCACCGCACACGGCTAAGAATATGATCACGTGGATCAACTTGTGTGTCTAGGGGTGCCCCCTGCCCCCGTACATAAAGGATCAAGGGGGGTGCGGCCGGCCAGGAGGAGGGCGCGCCAGGAGGAGTCCTACTCCCACCGGGAGTAGGATTCCCCCCCTTTCCTAGTTGGAATAGGATTCGGGAGGGGAAAGAGGAGAGAGAGAAGGAAGGGGGGCGCCGCCGCCCTCTCCTTGTCCTATTCGGACTAGGGGGAGGGGCGCGCGGCCCAGCCCTGGCCACCTCTCCTCTCTTCCACTAAAGCCCACTAAGGCCCATATACCTCCCGGGGGGTTCCGGTAACCTCCTAGTACTCCGGTAAAATCCCGATTTCACTCGGAACACTTCCGATATCCAAATATTGGCTTCCAATATATCAATCTTTATGTCTCGACCATTTCGAGACTCCTCGTCATGTCCGTGATCACATCCGGGACTCTGAACAAACTTCGATACATCAAAATGCATAAACTCATAATATAACTGTCATCAAAACCTTAAGCGTGCGGACCCTACGGGTTCGAGAACAATGTAGACATGACCGAGACACGTCTCCGATCAATAACCAATAGCGGAACCTGGATGCTCATATTGGCTCCCACATATTCTACGAAGATCTTTATCGGTCAGACCGCATAACAACATACATTGTTCCCTTTGTCATCGGTATGTTACTTGCCCGAGATTCGATCGTCGGTATCTCAATACCTAGTTCAATCTCGTTACCGACAAGTCTCTTTACTCGTTTCGTAATACATCATCTTGCAACTAACTCATTAGTTGTAATGCTTGCAAGGCTTATGTGATGTGCATTACCGAGAGGGCCCAGAGATACCTCTCCGACAATCAGAGTGACAAATCCTAATCTCGAAATACGCCAACCCAACATGTACCTTTGGAGACACATGTAGAGCTCCTTTATAATCACCCAGTTACGTTGTAAAGTTTGGTAGCACACTAAGTGTTCCTCCGGCAAACGGGGGTTGCATAATCTCATAGTCATAGGAACATGTATAAGTCATGAGAAAGCAATAGCAACATACTAAACAATCGGGTGCTAAGCTAATGGAATGGGTCATGTCAATCATATCATTCTCCTAATGATGTGATCCCATTAATCAAATGACAACACATGTCTATGGTTAGGAAACATAACCATCTTCGATTAACGAGCTAGTCAAGTAGAGGCATACTAGTGACGTTTGGTTTGTCTATGTATTCACACAAGTATTATGTTTCCGGATAATACAATTCTAGCATGAATAATAAACATTTATCATGATATAAAGAAATAAAATAATAACATTATTATTGCCTCTAGGGCATATTTCCTTCACATTGGATGAAAAAGATGATGAGGAGAGCGAAGAACAAAAGGAGGAAGAGCGGATTAGCTACCCGTGCCCACCTTCTAATGAGAGTAACTCTTCAACTCATACATTGTTTGATTTCCCTTCATGCTTATCGAAGGATGAATGCTATGATAATTGCTATGATCTCGTTGATTCTTTTGAAATATCCCTTTTTGATGATGCTTGCTATGCTTGTGGCCAAAATGCCAATATGAATTATGCTTCTGGAGATGAACTTGTTATAGTTCCTTATGTTAAACATGAAATTGTTGCTATTGCACCCACACATGATAGTCCTATTATCTTTTTGAATTCTCCAAACTACACTATATTGTGCTTATTAAGAATTATATTGATGGGTTGCGTTTTACTATTACACATAATGATTTTGATGAATATAATATGCATGTGCCTGCTGCTCCTGCTTGCAATTATTATGAGAGAGGAACTATATCTCCACCTCTCTATGTTTCCAACACGATAAAATTGCAAGAAACTGTTTATACTATGCATTAGCCTTTACTATGTGTGCATGAATTGTTCTTTTATGACATGCCGATGCATAGGAAGAGAGTTAGACTTCGTCGTTACATGATATATGTTACTTTGTGCTCACTACTAAATTACAAATCATTGTTAATTAAAATTGGCTTTGATATACCTTGGGATCCGGGTGGATTCACTACTTGAGCACTATATGTCTAGCTTAATGGCTTTAAAGAAAGCGCTGCCAGGGAGACAACCCGAAAGTTTTAGAGAGTCATTTATTTCTGTTGAGTGCTTTCATATAGTTTTAAAACAACAAAAATAAAGAGGGGAACCCGAAACTTTTCAAAAAGAAAAGCGAGAGTGAGAAAGACAAGCATTGTTGAAGTGGGAGCTAGCCTTGAACTTTGTTCATGCTCACAGAAACTTTGTGAATCTTGATTACAGAAGTTTTCAACAAAAATAATTATCTCCTTGTACAATTCCATTGTATTATAAAAATAATGTGCCAAGGTTTGCCCTTAGGATGTTTACAATGCTTTTTGGTTTGTGCGGTGCGGGACAGAAACTTCGGCTGTAGTGCGTGATTTTACATTTTTTACTGGAATGTCAAACGGTTCTGATTCTTTTTGCACTGTCTTTATATACAATTTTTTTATTTTTCCTAATTTTGGTAGAATTTTTCAAGTATCAGAAGTATGGTGAATGTTCAGATTATTACAGACTGTTCTGTTTTAGACAGATTCTGTTTTTTATGCATAGTTTGCTTGTTTTGATGAAACTATCGATTCATATTAGTGGATTGAGCCATGAAAAAGTTATATTACAATAGACGCAATGCAAAAACAAAATATGAATTGGTTTGCAATAGTACTTAGAGTAGTGATTTGCTTTATTATACTAACAGATCTTACCGAGTTTTCTGTTGAAGTTTTTGTGTGGATGAAATGTTCGAAGATCGAGGAGGTCTCAATGTGAGAAGAAGGAAGAGAGGCAAGAGCTCAAGCTTGGGGATGCCCGATGCACCCCAAGTAAATATTCAAGGAGACTCAAGCGTCTGAGCTTGGGGATGCCCCGGAAGGCATCCTCTCTTTCTTCAACAAGTATCGGTATGTTTTCGGATTCATTTCGCTCATGCGATATGTGCAATCTTGGAGCGTATTTTGCATTTAGTTTTCATTTTTATTTTATGCATCATGCTGGTATGAGATAGTCCTTGGTTGATTTATAGAATGCTCTATGCACTTCACTTATATCTTTTGAGTATGGCTTTATAGAATGCTTCATGTGCTTCACTTATATCATTTGAAGCTTGGATTGCCTGTTTCTCTTTACATAGAAAAACGCCACTTGTAGGATGCTCTTTTGCTTCACTTATATTTGTTAGAGCATGGACATATCTTTTATAGAAAGAATCAAACTCTCTTGCTTCACATATATCTATTTAGAGAGATGACAGAAATTGGTCATTCACATGGTTAGTCATAAAATCCTACATAAAACTTGTAGATCACTAAATATGATATGTTTGATTCCTTGCAATAGTTTTGCGATATAAAGATGGTGATATTAGAGTCATGCCAATGGGTAGTTGTGGATTAGTAGAAATACTTGTGTGGAGGTTTGTGATTCCCGTAGCATGCACATATGGTGAACCGTTATGTAACGAAGTCGGAGCATGATTTATTTATTGATTGTCTTCCTTATAAGTGGCGGTCGGGGACGAGCGATGGTCTTTTCCTACCAATCTATCCCCCTAGGAACATGCGCGTAGTACTTTGTTTCGATAGCTAATAGACTTTTGCAATAAGTATGTGAGTTCTTTATGACTAATGTTGAGTCCATGGATTATACGCACTCTCACCCTTCCATCATTGCTAGTCTCTCTAGTATCGCGCAACTTTCGCCGGTACCATAAACCCACCATATGACTTCCTCAAAACAGTCACCATACCTACTTATTATGACATTTCCATAGTCATTCCGAAATATATTGCCATGCAACTTCCATCATCATCATATACATGACTTGAGCATTTATTGTCATATTGCTTTGCTTGATCGTAAGATAGCTAGCATGATGTTTTCATGGCTTGTCCGTTTTTTGATGTCATTGGTATGCTAGATCATTGCACATCCCGGTACACCGCCGGAGGCATTCATATAGAGTCATATCTTTGTTCTAGTATCGAGTTGTAATATTGAGTTGTAAGTACATAAAAGTGTGATGATCGTCATTATTAGAGCATTACCCCAGTGAGGAAATGATGATGGAAACTGTGATTCACTCACAAGTCGGGACGAGACTCCGAACGAAAAAAATAAAGAGAAAGGCCAAAAAAACAGAAGGCCCCTAAAAAAAGAATATATATATATATATATATATATATATATATATATATATATATATATATATATATAGGGTTGCGCCATTCGTCACCCTGGGTAAGGAATAGTTATTCTTCACACCCCTCTATTTTAGCATCAATGCATCATAATTTTACGTTCCGTAAGTTTTGTCTTATTTCTAACGCAAAAAGGGTCCGTAAAAAAAATATAATCACTGTAAAAAATATTTTATGTTATGTAAAATTACAAACGTAAAAACATAGTCTAAAATACACATAAACTGCAATTTTTCTTGTCTTATGACCTATATTTTTATTTTTTTATTGTCAAATTTTACGTAGTGAATCAATAGGAATGTAACTATTTGAATTTGAAACGTAATTTAATTATGAAATGATCGTAAGATTACCTCGGGTGAAGAATAACTTATTATGCATCCTGGGTGATGAATAATAACTTATTCTTCACCCGAGGTAATCTTACGATCATTTCATAATTAAATTACGTTTGAAATTCAAATATTCACATTCTTAATGATTCACTACGTAAAATTTGGCACAAAAAAATAAAAATATAGGTCATAAGACATTTTTTTACAGTTTATGTGTATTTTATAATATGTTTTTACATTGTTATTTTACATAACATAAAATATTTTTTACGATGATTATATATTTTCTTACGGTCTCTTTTTACGTCGGAAATAAGACAAAACTTATGGAACGTAAAATTATGGTGCATTGATGGTAAAATAGAGGGGGGTAAAGAATAACTATTTCTCATCCAGGGTGATGAATAACGCGACCCTATATATAATGAGAGAAAAAGAGAGAAGGGGCAATGTTACTATGTTTTTACTACACTTGTGTTTCAGAGTAGCACAATGTTCTTCATATAGAGAGTCTCTTGAGTTGTCACTTTCATATACTAGTGGGAATTTTCATTATTGAACTTTGTATATTTCGATGATGGGCTTCCTCAAATGCCCGAGGTCTTCATGAGTAAGCAAGTTGGATGCACACCCACTTAGTTTCAGTTGGAGCTTTCATACACTTATAGCTTTAGTGCATCCGTTGCATGACAATCCCTAATCACTCACATTGATATATATTGATGGGCATCTCCATAGCCCGTTGATACGCCTAGTTGATGTGAGACTATATTGCTTTATTAGTAGGCTTGAAGTATTATTGTTTTTATGTCAAATGACAGACTATTGTTTTGAATCACTCGTACCTTAATATTCATGCCATGATTAGATACATGATCAAGATTATGCTAGGTAGCATTCCACATCAAAAATTGTCTTTTTTATCATTTACCTACTCGAGGACAAGCAAGAATTAAGCTTGTGGATGCTGATACGTCTCCGTCATATCTATAATTTTTTATTGTTCCATGCCAATATTCTACAATTTTCATATATTTTTGACAATTTTTTATACTATTTTTGGGACTAACATATTGATCCAGTGCCTAGTGCCAGTTCATGTTTGTTGCATATTTTTGTTTCGCAGAATGTCCATATCAAACGGAGTACAAACGGGATAAAAACTGACGGAGATTTTTTTGGAGTATATATTATTTTTTGGAAGAAAAATCCACACAAGATGGTGCCTGAGGGAGGCACGAGGCAGGGGGTGCGCCCCACCCCCCTAGGCGCGCCCCTGACCCTCGTGGCCACCCCGTAAGGCGGTTGGTGCCCTTCTTTCGCCGAAAGAAAGCTCATATCCGGATAGAGATCGTGTTAAAATTTCAGCCCAATCGGAGTTAAAGATCTTCAGGAATATAAGAAACGATGAAAAGGCAGAATCTGAGAACGCAGAAATAGAGAGAGACAAAGAGACAGATCCAATCTCGGAGGGGCTCTCGCCCCTCCCACACCATGGAGGCCATGGACCAGAGGGAAAACCCTTCTCCCATCTAGGGAGGAGGTCAAGGAAGAAGAAGAAGGAGGGGCCCTCTCCCCCTCGCTTCCGGTGGCACCGGAGTGTCACCGGGGGCCATCATCATCACCGCAATCTTCACCAACAACTTTACCGTCATCATCACCAACTCTCCCCCCCTCTATGCAGCGGTGTAACTCCTCTTTTACCCGCTTTAATATCTACTTAAATATGGCGCTCAGCACTATATATTATTTCCCAATGATGTATGGCTATCCTATGATGTTTGAGTAGATCTGTTTTTTCCTATGAGTTATTTGATGATCGTGATTGGTTTGAGTTGCATGTTTTATTAATGGTGTTCTCCTATGGTGCTCTTCGTGTCGCGCAAGCGTGAGGGTTTCCCGCTGTAGGGTTTGCAGTATGTTCATGATTTGCTTATGGTGGGTGGCGTGAGTGACAGAAGTACATACCCGAGTAAGTAGGTTGTTTGCGTATGGGATAAAGAGGACTTGATACTTTAATGCTATGGTTGGGTTTTACCTTAATGATGTTTAGTAGTTGCGGATGCTTGCTAGAGTTCCAATCATAAGTGCATATGATCCAATTAGAGAAAGTATGTTAGCTTATGTCTCTCCCTCAAATAAAATTGCAATAATGATTTCCGGTCTAGTTATCGATTACCTAGGGACAAATAACATTCTTGTGTGACAACAAGCTCTCTACTAAAACTAATTTAGTTGTGTCTTTATCTAAACAACCCCTACTTTTTATTTACATGATCTTTATTACCTTGCAAACCTATCCAAAAACACCTACAAAGTATTTCTAGTTTCATACTTGTTCTAGGTAAAGCGAACATCAAGCGTGCGTAGAGTTGTATCGGTGGTTGATAGAACTTGAGGGAATATTTGTTCTACCTTTAGCTCTTCTTTGGGTTCGGCAGTCTTACTTATCGAAAACTGTTGCGATCCCCTATACTTGTGGGTTATCATCGCCTACCATCAGCCTTTCGTGGGCGGGTTGCATGCAGAACATATTGTAATATGTTTCGTCATGGCTAGTAATATATTCCAATCCGCGAGCAATAGGTTATGGTGTAGGTGAATTTTAAATGTATGCGTGGACACAATAGACGTATGCTCCGAGGCTATCCAATAGCAGTTGGACATAAGTCGAATATTACCTCAGAGTGTCCAGACCCCCAACTGGTCGAATACTAAGTTGGACATTCCGACCCAATGCATGACACGGGCAAAAACTGGTGGATTTTTAGGTACTCTTTCTCACAGAAGTTGTGGGTGGTATTTGGCTACATTGTACGAATATTCCACACAAGCACGTCCCATCTTAATATCACAACATACCTACAACTCAAAACGAGGAATCATTGTTGAGCAAATGACATGTCATCTTCCTTTATCCTTTTTGCTTAGGGGGTTGCCAACCAACGAAATGTTTCAATCCCATAAAAGTGTAAACTAAAAGTATGCTCGAAACATAGTTAGTTAACTAATTGTTATTGCCATTAATACTAAAAACCACATTAGGGGCAGATGTCCTTTCATAATCTTTTTAAGAGTTTGACCAAAGCCTATATATAAGGAAATGTGTTAATATGTACAATATCAAGGACACAAATACATAATGTGCAGAAATATACTGCATGATGATCAAATGAAACTAATTAGGCGTGGTACACTAAGATGTGTTTTTCGTAGACTTGTTATGATTTGCATAAGTTTGACGCTGGATAGCGGCAGAACTTCAAGTACTTTAAACGAGAGGGGATAACAAATAAAACAAAGTCACATAAAATAAATCCATAAAAGCCTAGCAGGTGGCACTAAAAATGGCTTTGTTGTTGACCTGTAAGGGCCTATATACAAGGGATGGTGATCTTAGGGGCCTTCGCGGTCATGGGAACAGTCGCCTACCATCAGCCTTTCGCGGGCAGGTTGCAAGCAGAACATATTGTAATATGTTTCGTCATGGCTAGTAATATATTCCAATCCGCCAGCAATAGGTTACGGTGTAGATGAATTATAAATGTATGCCTGGACGCGATAGCTCTATCAGCTAAACAACCATGCATTTACTTCCTCTAGTCCATCATATTGCTTATGTTCAATAAATATGTTACAACTTCTAAAAAAAGGCTTTCCGATTGGATTGAAAAGTACAGTTCTAGTGGGGCAAAGGAAATCCAAATAAAATAAGTTATTCGGGCTCTACCGGTCTTTGCTATGAGTATCTTTAATTTTTCGTCCCCTTTTTGTGAGAATGTATCCCAAATTATTCGGAACATTCGGTGGGAAGATGAAAAGAACAGGAGAAAAACACATTGACTTGCATGGGACAGACTGACAAGATCTAAAGATGAGGGAGGTATGTTTTTTCATGACCTTGGGCTATTTAATCGGGCTCTTCTAGCTAAACAAGCTTGGCGGCTATTGATATTTTCGAAGTCGCTTCGTGCAAAACTCACGAAGGCTGAATATTACCCCCAAGGCCACCTCGACACAATTTTTCCGCATTCAACTTCAGTGACTTAGCAACATATTATGCATGGTCTCGATCTCCTTAAAAAGAGGGTTTATTTGGAGAGTTTTTATGGCTCTAGTATAAATATTTGGAGAGATAATTGGTTGCCTAAGATTTCCGGAGTACAAATTTCAGGGAAAATGAATAATACCATTATCAAATGGATGTCAGAATTATTCATGAGCAGATCAAGGAGATGGGATGTGAATTTAATCAATCACTTGTTTTACCCCCATCAAGCCGATGAGGTTCTAAAGGTGAGTATTCAGTCCTCTGGACAGGGTGGTTTTATTGCTTGGCAGTTGGCACTATGGAAAGAATGGATTGTTCTCCGTAGAAACCGCGTATAATTTGGTGCTTATGCTCAAGGAGAGGAAGGAGGGGGTGGAAAGTCTAGTGGAGGAGCCTATGGGGAGAGGAAGTGGTGGAATGTCACTTGGACGGCCGATGTCCCTTGGAAAATTAGAATTTTTTTATGGTGTGCAACATCCAATAGCCCAGCGGTACAAGTTAACAGAGTAAATGATCATCAGACAACTTCAGGCAAATGCTCTATTTGTGGATTAGAGGATGAAAGTATGTTTCATGCTCTGGTGTATTGTCAAGACGAGAGCTCTGTGTACGGGGTTGAGAGGATTGCATAAGGGAAGAGGTTCTCAAGTACTTGGGGGGCCTAATTGGCTGCTTTTCTTGTCAGATCAGTTTATGCATCCAGTACATGAGTAAATCTTATTCATGTTTTGAAGAGCTTGTCACCTACGCAACGATTTAATTTTTGTTAAGGGGAAAGAGTTTGTTTCAAACTCGGCTAGCTTTGTGGATAACTATTGGAAGACATTCTCATCGTGCCATTCCAATGTCAAGTTCGTCCCCGACTTCAAAGGAAAGGGAGTTGAAGATGGTTTAAAATCTGGTAATGTTCCTCCGAGTAGTCATGAGGTATGGCAGTCTCCGCCTTTCGATCATATTAAAATTAACGTGGATGCCCGTTTTGTGTATAACATTTGTATTTCGAGCGTGGGGTTGTTGCCAGAGATTTGGCGGGCAAAGTTGTTGTCTTTTCGTGTGATTATATTGGTTTTGTGTACCAGCACTAATGAAACAGAGTTTCAGGTGTGTCTCGTGAGTTTGTATATTAATATCACTCTTCATAAGTCTATTTTTTTGGAAACGGATTGAGTTTTTGTGGTCTCCTTCATTGCACGTGATAATCTTGATAGGCCCGCTCTCGCGGGTCTGAAGAAGAAAGTGGTAGCCATCACCAAGCTTCTACCAAATTGTAAGCTGGCGGAAGTTTATAGACAAGCCAATGTGGTGGCTCACCAAGTAGTGAAGTATAGTTTTTGTTGGAAATATGCCCTAGAGGCAATAATAAAAGTATTATTATTATATTTCCTTGTTCATGATAATTGTCTTTTATTCATGCTATAATTGTGTTATCCGGAAATCGTAATACATGTGTGAATACTTAGACACCAACATGTCCCTAGTAAGCCTCTAGTTGACTAGCTCGTTGATCAACAGATAGTCATGGTTTCCTGACTATGGACATTGGATGCCATTGATAACGAGATCACATCATTAGGAGAATGATGTGATGGACAAGACCCAATCATAAACATAGCATAAGATCGTATAGTTCGTTTGCTAGAGTTTTTCCAATGTCAAGTATCCTTTCCTTAGACCATGAGATCGTGTAACTCCCGGATACCGTAGGAGTGCTTTGGGTGTACCAAACTTCACAACGTAACTGGGTGACTATAAAGGTATACTACGGGTATCTCCGAAAGTGTCTGTTGGGTTGACACGGATCAAGACTGGGATTTGTCACTCCGTGTGACGGAGAGGTATCACTGGGCCCACTCGGTAATGCATCATCATTATGAGCTCAAAGTGACCAAGTGTCTGGTCACGGGATCATGCATTAGGTACGAGTAAAGTGACTTGCCGGTAACGAGATTGAACGAGGTATTGGGATACCGACGATCGAATCTCGGGCAAGTAGCATACCGATTGACAAAGGGAATTGTATACGGGGTTGCTTGAATCCTCGACATCGTGGTTCATCCGATGAGATCATCAAGGAGCATGTGGGATACAACATGGGTATCCAGATCCCGCTGTTGGTTATTGACCGAAGAGCAATCTCGGTCATGTCTACATGTCTCCCGAACCCGTAGGGTCTACACACTTAAGGTTCGGTGACGCTAGGGTTGTAGGGATATGTATATGCAGTAACCCGAATGTTGTTCAGAGTCCCGGATGAGATCCCGGACGTCACGAGGAGTTCCGGAATGGTCTAGAGGTAAAGAATTATATATAGGAAGTGCTATTTCGGCCATCGGGACAAGTTTCGGGGTCACCGGTATTGTACCGGGACCACCGAAAGGGTCCCGGGGGTCCATCGGGTGGGGCCACCTATCCCGGAGGGCCCCATGGGCTGAAGTGGGAAGGGATCCAGCCCAAAGTGGGTTGGGGCGCCACTTCCCCTAGGGCCCATGCGCCTAGGGTGGGGGAAACCCTAAAGGGGGGGCGCCCCTTGCTTGGGGGGCAAGCCCCCCACCCCTTGGCCGCCGCCCCCTAGGAGATTGCATCTCCTAGGGCCGGCGCCCCCCCTAGGCCCCCCTATATATAGTGGGGGAGATGGAGGATCTCTCACCTTTTGACTTTGGTGCCTCCCTCTTCCTCTCCAACACATCCTCCTCCTCCATAAAGCTTGGCGAAGCCCTGCCGGGGTACTGCAGCTCCACCACCACCATGTCGTCGTGCTGCTGCTGGAGCCATCTTCCTCAACCTCTCCTCCCCCCTTGCTGGATCAAGAAGGAGGAGACGTCACGCTGACTGTACGTGTGTTGAACGCGGAGGTGCCGTCCATTCGGCGCTAGGATCTCCGGTGATTTGGATCACGTCGAGTACGGCTTCCTCATCCCCGTTCTTTGAACGCTTCCGCGCGTGATCTACAAAGGTATGTAGATGCAATCCGATCACTCGTTTCTAGATGAACTCCTAGATGGGTCTTGGTGAAACCGTAGGAAAATTTTTGTTTTTCTGCAACGTTCCCCAACAGTTTTGGTATCAGGTCTGATGGTTTTCTCTGTAAAAGTGTTTCACCCTGCGTGGCAAATACTGTAAGGAATGACTGTATTCAACTAGTTTAGTTTTTAATATATGGGTGAATTTTTTAAAAAAGTTACAACTATACAACAACCAAACACAATAAATCATATGCATTTTAGTTTACTATGTTAATCCAAGAATCCATATTTCGTAAAACCAGATACCATTGAAAATACATGGCAACCAAATGTCGCAACACTATGTCAGCATGTAGTCACTCGAAAAGCACAAATACATACCCAAAAATTTAAACAAAGAAATTTAGAATTCCCCCAAATAGGTAGCCCATCCTACCACATGGTTGAGGACTCCGTCCTCCGTCATCTTTCCTGCGGTCGCCTCCAACTCCATCCTATCACCGTGCTTCCCCACATGAGTTTATGCAATTCGTCGCCAAACTACGCAAGGAAGCCAGTGCGGAGTCGGGCTAGGTTGCCATCCATCATCACACCGCCTCTAAACCTCGAATACCCATCTCTTCACCATTCCGTGAGAACACACGACATTCATAATCAGGAGAAAAGCTAAAATTGAATAGAAGATGAGACCTAAAATCAAAAACACCCATGACAACATTTGGACGAAATTTTTGACAAACTTTTTTTTGAGACATAATTTTTTTGACAAACTTTTGTTGAAACAAACTCGCGAAACTTTTATTCAATCTAAACAATGTTTACAGGGACGAACAAAAGATCGCCGGGGTGGCCTAACCAGACATGGCGGCCGGTCCCCAACGTTAATGCATGCTTCACGAGGTTGTGAGCCTCAAAGTTCGAGGATCTAAATTCATGACTAAAAGAGCAAGATGAGAAAAAACGAGCTCTATCCATTATTTCATGTTCCACTGCTCCATATGCTGCTGCCGTTCCTCCTTTGATCGCTTCCACCGCTATCATGCAGTCCGAGGCGATGAAACTTTCTGCTCGTACAAGTCCTCGGCAAGCGCCAACGCTTCCCTGGTAGCTAGAACTTCAAGCACCTCCGGGTCCTCTATGTTGTTGAAGACAACTGCCGAGGCCCCAAAATACACACCCTATGCATCGCGGCAAACGGCTCCCACAACCCCCCTTCCACCAGCACGCGGCACAACCGCATCGACATTAATCTTAACATGATCATTCGGTGGTGGCTGCCAAGCAGTAGGTCGAGCCCTTGGAGTTGTTGGTGACCTGACAACAGGTTTCTGTATGTGCTTCAAATCAGCCAAGTAGCTAGTGAAAAAACTATGAGTAGCGAATGGAGTTTTGTAAATTCCTTCATGGATTATCTTTCTCCTCGCTGCCCAAATCGCCCATAGTGTGACAATCATGGTAGTGAATTCCTCATGAGGAAGCGATTCGCTCATCAGGAAGAGCCATCTCTTTGCCTATTCATCTCTCTGCATACACATACGCTGCACCATATCCTCATTTGATAGAGCCCACATGCACCGGGCATAGTTACAGTCAAGAAGAGAATGGCGCCAGTTGTCATTGTTGGGGAACGTAGTAATTTCAAAAATTTCCTACGCACACGCAAGATCATGTGATGCATAGCAACGCGGGGGGAGTGTGATCTACATACCTAGTAGATCGACAACGGAAGCGTTTGGTTGATTTAGTCGTACGTCTTCACGGCCCGACCGATCAAGCACCGAAACTACGGCACCTCCGAGTTTTAGCACACGTTCAGCTCGATGACGATCCCCGGACTCCGATCCAGCAAAGTGTTGGGGAAGAGTTCCGTCAGCACGACGGCGTGGTGACGATCTTGATGTACTACTACAGCAGGGCTTCGCCTAAACTCCGCTACAATATTATCGAGGACTATGGTGGCTGGGGGCGCCGCACACGGCTAAGGAAAAGATCACGTGGATCAACTTGTGTGTTTCTGGGGTGCCCCTGCCTCCGTATATAAAGGACTAAAAGGAGGGGAGGCTGGCCGGCCAAGGAGGGCGCGCCAGGAGAGTCCTACTCCCTCTGGGAGTAGGATTCCCCCCCCCCCAATCCTAGTTGGAATAGGATTCGCGGAGGGGGGAAAGAGAGAGAGAGGGGCCGGCCCCCTCCCCTTGTCCTATTCGGACCAAGGGAGGAGAGGGGCGCGCGGCCCATGAGGGGCTGCCTCTTCTCTTTTCCACTAAGGCCCATCATGGACCATATAGCTCCCGGGGGGTTCCGGTAACCTCCCGGTACTCCGGTAAAATCCCGATTTCACCCGGAACACTTCCGATATCCAAACATAAGCTTCCAATATATCAATCTTTATGTCTCGACCATTTCGAGACTCCTCGTCATGTCCGTGATCATATCTGGGACTCCGAACAACATTCGGTACATCAAAATGCATAAACTCATAATATAACTATCATCGTAACCTTAAGCGCGCGGACCCTACGGGTTCGAGAACAATGTAGACATGACCGAGACACGTCTCCGGTCAATAACTGTAACGTCCGGATAATTAGGCTACAGTAAAACTCTTCTAATGATGCCATGTCATCAGTGTTACTGTTGCTAACCAAGTGGTAGTTCAAAATCATTGCTAATTCAAAATATGAATTAGTGACAAACACCCTAAGTTTTCAAAAGTCAAAGCAAAAATGTTCGGGGGTTGCCAAATATTGCATTGGTAATTATGGTGAAGCAAACACCATTTTATAAAATGCCTAAATGCCCTAAAACTAAATAAAACAGAAAGGGAAAATAAATTAAAGAAAGAAATTACAAAAAAACAAAAAAAGGGGGAAGCCCCCTGGACCAGGCAGCCCAACCCACCCGCACGGCCACCGCCCAATCCCCCTGGCCCGCAGCCAGCCTGGCCGGCCCAGCCGGCCCAGCTCCCGCACCGCGTCCCCTTCCCCTGTTCCCCTGACCCGGGTCGGAACAGGGCGCGTCCCAACCGAACCCCCCTCGCCGGCGACGAGACGAGGGGATAAGGTCGCCACGCCGCACCTCCTCGGTTCCTCCTCCCACTCGCCCCTCCCACTCTCGCCTCGGTCCCTGCGCTCCCCCCCTCCAGATCCACCGCACCTCGCCCCCTCGTTCCCCACGGCAACCGAGCGCCACCATGGCCTCGCCGCTGTAGAACTCGCGGCCACCGCGACCTCCACGCCCTTCCGACATGTCCGCATGCTCCGCCTCCCTCGACTACGCCTCCACGTCAAGACGCAGGACGCCGAGCACCATCGAACGCTGCCCCAACCTCGTCTTCTTCCTCGGATCCCCGACGCATCTCCGACGAGCGCCGTCGACTCTCCGGCTACTAAACTCCCAAGGGCCATCTTGCGTGCCGCACGGTGAGCTTCTCCTCCCCCTGCTGCTCTTTGTTGGCCCCTAGCGCTTTGTAGCCAGCCGACGCCATTGCCGAGGCTCTGGTCGCCACGGCGTACCTCGCCGCCGTCGTCACGCACGCCCGAACTCGCCGTTGCACTCCTGGGGTTCCTAGGAGCCCAACGCGCCCGTGCAATAGCCTTCCCGTGCCTACTAGCGCGTTTCTCGTCGGGGACCCGACCGCGCCGCCGCCTGCGCGCGTCGCCGGCGCCCTTCCGGTGACCAAATGGTCACGGGGCCGAGCCCTTTGTGCTCTGCGTGTCGCGCAGGTCCACCCTAGCCTTCCCATTCGCCCCGAAGCGCGCTGTGTCGCCATCTTCATTTCACGCCCGAACCACCTCGCCGCCGACGAGCTCGTGGCGCTCGACTCCGGCCACCACCGCCTCTACAACCACCCCCACTCACTCCGCCGTCGTCTTGCCGCTCGAACGCGACCGGTCCTGCTCGATTTGGTGCCCTATGGGCGAAACCCGCCACTCTCCCGAGCCGCGCCGCCGCGGAAACGGACTCGCCGGCGTCTAAACGCCGGCCGGCTGATGTGGCATGCGTGGGGTCCACCCCCTGGGTCACTGCCTGTGGGCCTGGGGGCCCAAACTGGCCAAGTTGACCGGGTCAACTACGCTGATGTGGCAGCTACTGCCACTGACATGCGGGCCCGCGTGAGTTAAAACATTTTGTGAATAGATAAAATGCTAATTATTTCATTAATTAATTTTATTAACTAAACAGTCACTGACTACTGGGTCCCACCCACTAATTAACCCAATTATTAGTCTAAAACCCCCTTGTTATTACCCTGTCAATGACATGTGGGTCCCACTGGACCCACCTGTTTGGTTTGACTGGTCAACCGACCAGTTGACCTGCTGACATCACTCTGATGTCATGCCTACGTCATCACACACTATTTTGGATAATGTTGATTTAAATTAATTAAATAAATTCCAAAAAATGATTAAATCTTTAGAAAATCATATCTTTTAATCCGTAACTCGGATGAAAATACTTTCTACATGAAAGTTGCTCAGAACGACGTGACGAATCTGGTTACGCAGTCCGTTCGTCCGCCACACACCCATAACCTACCGAACTCGCAACTTTCCCCCTCCGCCTCCTCTGTCCAAAAACGCGAAACACCGGGAATACTTTCCCGGATGTTTCCCCCCTTCGTCGGTATCACCTACTACCGCGATTGGGCACACCTAGCATCGTTACTTGTCATGTCATGCATCGATATGCATTTGTTTGCATTGTATTCATTGTTTCTCCCCCCTCTTCTCTCCGGTAGACCACGAGACCGACGCTGCTGCTTCCCAGTTCGACTACGGAGTTGACGACCCCTCCTTCTTGCCAGAGCAACCAGGCAAGCCCCCCCCCTTGATCACCAGATATCGCCTACTCTTCTCTATACTGCTTGCATTAGAGTAGTGTAGCATGTTACTGCTTTCCGTTAATCCTATTCTGATGCATAGCCTGACATTGTTGCTACATCTGTTGATACCTTACCTGCAATCCTAAATACTTAGTATAGGATGCTAGTTTATCATTATTGGCCCTACATTCTTGTCGGTCTGCCTTGCTATACTATGGGGTCGTGATCACTCGGGAGGTGATCACGGGTATATGCTATACATACATACATACTATACAGATGGTGACTAAAGTCGGGTCAGCTCGAAGAGTACCCGCGAGTGATTCACGGATTGGGGGCTGAAAGGACCTTTGTCCCGGCGGCCCTCTGTGTGGATCTTTGTGGCGGAGCGACAGGGCAGGTTGAGACCGCCTAGGAGAGAGGTGGGCCTGGCCCTATTCGGTGTTCGCGGATACTTAACACGCTTAACGAGATCTTGGTATTTTGAGTCGGCTACGAGCCTATACGCACTAACCATCTACGTGGGAGTAGTTATGGGTATCCCGACGTCGTGGTATCAGCCGAAGCACTTCAGACGTCAGCGACGGAGCGGCGCGCGCCGGATTGGACTGGAACGCCTGCTAGGCTAGGTCTGCTTCCGGCCGCCCTCGCAACGTGCAGGCGTGCTATGGGCGATGGGCCCAGACCCCTGTGCGCTTAGGTTGAGACCGGCGTGCTGGCCTCTCTGTTTTGCCTAGGTGGGGCTGCGACGTGTTGATCTTCCGAGGCCGGGCATGACCCAGGAATGTGTGTCCGGCCAAATAGGATCAAGCGTGTTGGGTAAGTTGGTGCACCCCTGCAGGGAAGTTAATCTATTCGAATAGTCGTGATCTTCGGTAACAGGACGACTTGGAGTTGTACCTTGACCTTATGACAACTAGAACCGGATACTTAATAAAACACACCCTTCCAAGTTCCACAGACAACCCGGTGATCGCTTTTCCACAGGGCGACGAGGAGAGGATCGCCGGGTAGGATTATGCTATGCGATGCGACTGGAGATGCTACTTGGAGATGCTACTTGGAGGACTTCAATCTACTCTCTTCTATATGCTGCAAGACGGAGGCTGCCAGAAGCGTAGTCTTCGACAGGATTAGCTATCCCCCTTTTATTCTGGCATTCTGCAGTTCAGTCCACCGATATGGCCCTTTACACATATACCCATGCATATGTAGTGTAGCTCCTTGCTTGCGAGTACTTTGGATGAGTACTCACGGTTGCTTTTCTCCCTCTTTTCCCCTTTCCCTTCTACCTGGTTGTCGCAACCAGATGCTAGAGCCCTGGAGCCAGACGCCACCGTCGACGACGACTCCTACTACGCTGGAGGTGCCTACTACTACGTGTAGCCCGCTGATGACGACCAGGAGTAGTTAGGAGGATCCCAGGCAGGAGGCCTGCGCCTCTTTCGATCTGTATTCCAGTTTGTGCCAGCCTTCTTAAGGCAAACTTGTTTAACTTATGTCTGTACTCAGATATTCTTGCTTCCGCTGACTCGCCTATGATCGAGCACTTGTATTCGAGCCCTCGAGGCCCCTGGCTTGTATTATGATGCTTGTATGACTTATTTATGTTTTAGATTTGTGTTGTGATATCTTCCCGTGAGTCCTTGATCTTGATCGTACACGTTTGCATGCATGATTAGTGTACGATTGAATCGGGGGCGTCACAAGTTGGTATCAGAGCCGACTGCCTGTAGGAATCCCCCTTCCACACTCCTTGGCCGAAGTCGAGTCTAGACATTGCAAAACTTTTACTAACTTGGTTGTGTGCCTTACGGGCCCACGTCGCCATCGGGTGGTACTAGGATCTTTTACTCCTCGACCTTTACTCTGGGACTCTGAACTCTTTTCTACTCGGGTTAAACGAATTTACTAACTATCACTAGGATCCTGTGACCCCATTCACCCCAAAGTTGGATAAAGCCATAGTATTCTTTGGAATAGTATTTTGGACGATTTCCACACTGTCATTTGACTCCATTGAAACATCTTTGTTTTCAGATGGAACCCACGAGGCAGGTCGTGCGCCACACTGCGGCCATTGGTGCCTCAGGATCACCTGCTGTGCTAGCTGATATGATGACCTATCTGGGTTATCGCTGGCACCCTGAGTACACCGTCTACGAGGAGTACCAGGACTTTAATCAGGAGCAGTACCGTGCCATCGTCCACCTCTACTCTCGGGAGTATGAGTCCACTACCGTGCTGCACACCGCTCATGGTGTTGGAGTGACCATCGAGATGGCAGTCCACGATGCTGCTCATGCTGCTCTAACACGTCTTCGTGGAGAGTATCAGGCATTGGACACTTCCCCTTTCAGGCACATTCCTATCGCATCTGACGTTGGTGCGGAGGGATACTACACTGCCGCCTACTCCACCGTCACCCGAGAGCCCTTCCACCATCAGTGCCTGGTTCTGCATGCTGATGGGCTGGACCGAGCTAACAGAGCTCTTCGCCACGAGTTGTACACCACTCGTCAGCACCTTTACAGGGCTCTGACGCTGTTGCACCCCTTTGTCCGGTCTGGACAGCTGCCGCGTTCTGCGATCTACCCAGCCAGGACCGTGATGCCCCATGGTGTCGGATGGCCAGAGGTGGGAGGCTACTCTCCCGCACTTGGTCCTCTTCTGCCACCTGAGCGTCGGGTTCTACACCAGAGTATCCGCGGCCCCCAGGCCACTGACGTGGAGGACTATCCGTTGCCTCACTACCAGCTGTCAGGTTACAGCTACCTTCACAGTACCTCCTGGGACTGATGTAGTCTTGCTCATTAGTATTAGATGCATTCGCGAGCCTGCGTGCCGCCTATAATGACTTAGTCTATGTACTGAACTCTATGTCCGACCCCTTTTGTAAGTTATGCCGACTATCTATGTGGTATCTGTCGTGCTCCTTTCATTATGCATATTTCATCATGAATGACTCTTGTTTATGCAAATTTCTCAATACTGAACTACCCCTGTTATATATTAACAGGATGGTTAGACCAGTTGGTCGTGGTCGTGGTGGCAACTTCCCACCACCGCCTGAATACATGGCTGGTATGATCCAACAGCTTGAGATGAATCGCCAGTTCATGGAGAACATGATGGCTCAGTTTCCTCGCCCCAATATGAACCAGCAGCCAAACACAACCACTCTGCAGGATTTCATATGCCTCAACCCAAGTGTGTACCGCAGCTCAACCCAGCCGCTGGATGCTGATGACTGGCTCCGTGACATCACCTATGAGATGGAGTCTGCTGATGTAGCCCCTGCCAGCTATGTCACTTTTGCTTCCTTCTTCCTGAAGGGACCCGCAGCTCAATGGTGGGACAGCCACAGGCGTACTCTGCCAATTGGGACAATCATCACCTGGCCAGACTTTCAAGCTGCCTTCCGTGCCCGCTTCATTCCTCAGGGGATCATGGACAGGAAGAAGCGTGAGTTCCGCAACCTCACCCAGGGCAACAAAACTGTGGAAGCTTATCAGCGGGAGTTTCTGGACTTATCCCGCTATGCTGAAGAAGACATTGCAACTGATGCTCGCAGATAGGAGAAGTTCCGTGAAGGCCTTCAAGCTGACATCAAGCTCGCACTTCTAGTGCATGACTTTGCCGATTTCGCCACCTTGGTGAACAAGGCCATCAATGTCGAGACTGGTCTACAGGAACACCAGAGCTCTCAGAGGCGCAACCGTGACACGGGCTCATCTTCGGGCCCACCCTCGCAGAAGCGTAAGATATGGATCCCGAACAGCATGTACCGTCCAAATGCACCTGCCCCAAGGCAGTCTTATGCTGCACCTCGTCTGCCGGCTGCTCCAACTAGGCAGCCAAGGCTTCCAGCTCCACCACCCCGAGCTCTTGCTCCCACTCCCAATAATGGTCTGTGCTTCAGGTGTGGTCAGCCAGGACACCGTGCTAGGGAATGCAACCAGAATCAGAATCAACTGGCCCTTCCAGCAGCTGGTCGTGGTAACAACCAGCCCCGCAACAACAATGCCAAGTCTTATGGCCGTGTTCATGCCAACCACGTTGATCTGAACGAAGCTCAAGACCAGCCTGCTACTGTGATGGGTACACTCCTCGTAAATTCAGTACCAGCATCTGTTTTATTTGATACAGGAGCATCGCATTCATTCATGTCAGAAGATTTTGCATTCATGCATGGCATTAAAAGTGAAGACATGAACGCTTCTCTATTAGTGCACACCCCTGCGGGCCAGTGTCGGACCTCCATGATTTGCAACAACGTCCCCGTTGAAATCGAAGGACTAGAATTCCTTGTCTCCCCATCGTATTGAAGTCCTGTAGCATTGATCTCATTCTGGGAATGAATTGGTTAAAGGCGCATACTGCTTCTATCGTTTGCGCCACCAAGACCGTCCATCTGCTACACCCTTCTGATGAAATAATAAGCTACAATGCTCGTCTGGTTCAGAATGCCGAGGCAAGGCTCTATGCATTGAATGCATTGAACGTTGCACCACTCGAGGGCATTGAAAACATTCCCGTCGTGCGTGAATTCCTAGACGTCTTTCCTAAAGAACTACCAGGGATTCCCCCTGCTAGAGCTGTCGAATTCGTCATCGACTTGAAACCTGGCACCACTCCTATAGCCAAGCGACCCTACAAGATGCCGCCGCACGAACTCCTTGAGCTTAAGGAGGAAATCGACAAGTCTCTTCGCAGTGGTTTCATTCGCCCAAGTTGCTCTCCTTGGGGAGCACCTTCTCTCTTGTCAAGAAGAAGGATGGGACAAACCGATTGGTCCAAGACTACCGTCCTATAAATCAAGCTACCATTCAGAATAAGTACCCTCTTCCTCGGATCAATGATCTGTATGATCAACTGGCTGGTTCATCAGTGTTCTCTAAACTCGACTTGAGGTTGGGTTACCACCAGATCCGTGTTCGTGAGGAGGATATCCCCAAGACCGCCTTTGTGACTCGATATGGTTCATACGAGTACACCGTCATGTCTTTCGGCTTAACCAATGCTCCAGCCACCTTCTCTCGCCTGATGAACTATATATTCATGGATTACCTCGACAAGTTCGTCGTGGTTTATCTGGATGATATCCTGATATTTTCCAAGAATGAAGAAGAACATGCTGAACATCTTCGTCTTGCGCTGGAAAAGCTACGAGAGCATCAACTATATGCCAAGTTCTCCAAGTGTGAATTCTGGCTTCCCGAAGTAACCTATCTCGGGCATGTCATCTCTAAGGATGGTATTGCCGTCAACCCTGAACGAGTTCAGGCTATTCTTGATTGGACTCCTCCAAAGAACGTCAAGCAAGCCAGAAGTTTTCTCGGTCTCGCCAGCTATTGCTGTCGATTCGTCGAGAACTTCTCCAAGATCGCCAGGCCCCTGACTAACCTATTGCATAAGGGCGTCAAGTTCCAATGGACAGACAAATGTCAGGAAAGCTTCCAGGCACTCAAAGACAAGTTGACTTCTGCCCCAGTACTAGCTCCACCTGATACTAAGAAGGACTTCGTCATTTACTGCGACGCTTCCCGTCAAGGATTAGGCTGTGTCCTAATGCAGGAGCGCAAAGTGATTGCCTATGCCTCTCGACAATTGCGCCCTCACAAAGAGAACTACCCAGTTCACGACCTCGAGCTTGCTGCTGTTATCCATGCACTAAAACAGTGGCGACATTACCTACTCGGTAATCGTTGCGAGATCTTCACTGACCACCAAAGTCTGAAGTATCTGTTTACTCAGCCAGACCTGAACCTCCGTCAACAGAGATAGATGGAGACTGTTGCAGACTTTGATTTGGGTATTTCCTATACCCCAGGCAAGGCTAATGTAATGGCTGATGCTTTAAGCCGCAAGTCTTACTGCAACCACCTCCAGATTCACAAAGTTCAGCCCTCACTTGTTGAAGAATTCAGAAAGCTGAACCTCCATATTGTTCCTCCGGGTGCACTCGCTCCCCCTCCTGAGGAGTCTCGCAAGATGAATCTCCGTGTTGTTTCCAAGGGTTCCCTCTATACCCTGGCTGTCGAACCCGATCTCGTGAGCTCCATCAAGACATTACAGAGATATGACTCTGAAGCCCACAAGATTAAGCGCGACCTCAAAGAAGGAAAGCCATCATTCTTCACTATTGCTGATGATGGCGCCTTGTACTTCAAAGGCCGCCTAGTGGTGCCATGTAAGAAGGAAAACCTGAATATGACTCAGGAGGTTATGAAAGAAGCTCATGATACGCCTCTATGTATCCATCCTGGTAGTACAAAGATGTACCAAGACATCCGCCAGAGATTCTGGTGGTCTAACATGAAGCAATACATTGCTCGTTATGTTGTTGAATGTGACGTTTGCCGTCGTATCAAAGCAGAACATCAAAGGCCTGCTGGAACTCTGCAACCTATATCTATTCCTGAATGGAAATGGGACCATGTCGAGATGGACTTCGTTACTGGATTTCCCAAATCGCAAAAGGGTAATGATGCTATTCTTGTCGTCATTGACCGACTTTCTAAGGTTGCACATTTTCTGGCGGCCAAAGAAACGATCACTGCTAGCCAGCTTGCAACTCTCTACATGACCAGAATTGTCTCGCTTCACGGTATTCCATTGGTAATCAGTTCAGATCGTGGCAGCTTATTCACTTCAAGATTCTGGGCAAGTTTCCAAGAAGCTATGGGCACTCATCTGTCTTTCAGCACTGCCTTTCATCCTCAGTCACAAGGGCAAGTTGAACGTGTCAACCAAGTTCTCGAAGACATGCTTCGGGCTTGTGTTATTTCCTTCGGCAAGAAATGGGAGGAATCTCTCCCGTATGTTGAGTTCTCCTATAATAATAGCTATCAAGCTAGTCTGAAGATGGCCCCCTTCGAAGTGTTATATGGACGAAAGTGCCGAACCCCTCTAAACTGGTCAGAAACTGGGGAACGTCCACTCTTTGGTCCGAATATTATCCAACATGCCGAAGAGCAAGTCCGCATTATTCGCGAGAATCTCAAGACTGCTTAGTCACGCCAAAAGAGTAATTATGACTGTCATCATAAAGACATGGTCTATCAACCTGGCGAAAAGGCCTATCTTCGAGTTACACCAATGAAGGGTGCTCACCGCTTCGGGATCAAGGGCAAGCTAGCTCCTCGCTATATTGGCCCATTCACTATTCTCGAGAGGCGTGGAAAAGTGGCATATCAACTGGAGCTTCCGCCGAACCTTTCTCAGGTTCACGATGTGTTCCATGTATCACAGCTCCACCGTTGCTTCAAGGACCCGATCCGAGGAGTGGATCATGAAGTGCTCGAATTGCAACAGGATCTCTCCTATAAAGAGCATCCGGTCCGCATTCTCGACCAAGCTAAACGCCGCACACGCCAGAAGGCGATCAAGTTCCTCAAAGTCCAGTGGTCGCACCATTCTGAAGATGAAGCCACTTGGGAACGTGAGGATCGCCTGCGTGATGAATACCCCGCACTGTTTCCTTCTACCTCCTAAATCTCGGGACGAGATTTCTTACAGTGGAGGAGATTTGTAACGCCCGGATAATTAGGCTACAGTAAAACTCTTCTAATGATGCCATGTCATCAGTGTTACTGTTGCTAACCAAGTGGTAGTTCAAAATCATTGCTAATTCAAAATATGAATGAGTGACAAACACCCTAAGTTTCCAAAAGTCAAAGCGAAAATGTTCGGGGGTTGCCAAATATTGCACTGGTAATTATGGTGAAGCAAACACCATTTTATAAAATGCCTAAATGCCCTAAAACTAAATAAAACAGAAAGGGAAAATAAATAAAAGAAAGAAATTACAAAAAAACAAAAAAAGGGGGGGAAGCCCCCTGGACCAGGCAGCCCAACCCACCCGCACGGCCACCGCCCAACCCCCCTGGCCCGCAGCCAGCCTGGCCGGCCCAGCTCCCGCACCGCGTCCCCTTCCCCTGTTCCCCCGACTCGGGTCGGAACAGGGCGCGTCCCAACCGAACCCCCCTCGCCGGCGACGAGACGAGGGGATAAGGTCGCCACGCCGCGCCTCCTCGGTTCCTCCTCCCACTCGCCCCCCCCA
>NC_041386.1:583292997-583305399 GCF_002162155.2 Triticum dicoccoides
CTCTCGCCTCGGTCCCTGCGCTCCCCCCTCCAGATCCACCGCACCACGCCCCCTCGTTCCCCACGGCAACCGAGCGCCACCATGGCCTCGCCGCCGTAGAACTCGCGGCCACCGCGACCTCCACGCCTTTCCGACGTGTCCGCATGCTCCGCCTCCCTCGACTACGCCTCCACGTCAAGACGCAGGACGCCGAGCACCATCGAACGCTGCCCCAACCTCGTCTTCTTCCTCGGATCCCCGACGCATCTCCGACGAGCGCCGTCGACTCTCCGGCTACTAAACTCCCAAGGGCCATCTTGTGTGCCGCACGGTGAGCTTCTCCTCCCCCTGCTGCTCTTCGTTGGCCCCCTAGCGCTCTGTAGCCAGCCGACGCCATTGCCGAGGCTCTGGTCGCCACGGTGTACCTCGCCGCCGTCGTCACGCACGCCCGAACTCGCCGTTGCAATCCTGGGGTTCCTAGGAGCCCAACGCGCCCGCGCAATAGCCTTCCCGTGCCTACTAGCGCGTTTCTCGTCGGGGACACGACCGCGCCGCCGCCTGCGCGCATCGCCGGCGCCCTTCCGGTGACCAAATGGTCACGGGGCCGAGCCCTTTGTGCTCTGCGTGTCGCGCAGGTCCACCCTAGCCTTCCCATTCGCCCCGAAGCGCGTTGTGTCGCCATCTTCATTTCACGCCCGAACCACCTCGCCGCCGACGAGCTCGTGGCGCTCGACTCCGGCCACCACCGCCTCTACAACCACCCCCACTCACTCCGCCGCCGTCTTGCCATTCGAACGCGACCGGTCCCGCTCGATTTGGTGCCCTATGGGCGAAACCCGCCACTCTCCCGAGCCGCGCCGCCGCGGAAACGGACTCGCCGGCGTCTAAACGCCGGCCGGCTGATGTGGCAGCTACTGCCACTGACATGCGGGCCCGCGTGAGTTAAAACATTTTGTAAATAGATAAAATGCTAATTATTTCATTAATTAATTTAATTAACTAAACAGTCACTGACTACTGGGTCCCACCCACTAATTAACCCAATTATTAGTCTAAACCCCCCTTGTTATTACCCTGTCAATGACATGTGGGTCCCACTGGACCCGCCTGTCTGGTTTGACTGGTCAACCGACCAGTTGACCTGCTGACATCACTCTGATGTCATGCCTACGTCATCACACACTGTTTTGGATAATGTTGATTTAAATTAATTAAATAAATTCCAGAAAATGATTAAATCTTTAGAAAATCATATCTTTTAATCCGTAACTCGGATGAAAATACTTTCTACATGAAAGTTGCTCAGAACGACGTGACGAATCCGGTTACGCAGTCCGTTTGTCCGCCACACACCCCTAACCTACCGAACTCGCAACTTTCCCCCTCCGCCTCCTCTGTCCAAAAACGCGAAACACCGGGAATACTTTCCCGGATGTTTCCCCCCCTTCGTCGGTATCACCTACTACCGCGATTGGGCACACCTAGCATCGTTACTTGTCATGTCATGCATCGATATGCATTTGTTTGCATTGTATTCATTGTTTCTCCCCCCTCTTCTCTCCGGTAGACCACGAGACCGACGCTGCTGCTGCCCAGTTCGACTACGGAGTTGACGACCCCTCCTTCTTGCCAGAGCAACCAGGCAAGCCCCCCCCCCCTTGATCACCAGATATCGCCTACTCTTCTCTATACTGCTTGCATTAGAGTAGTGTAGCATGTTACTGCTTTCCGTTAATCCTATTCTGATGCATAGCCTGACATTGTTGCTACATCTGTTGATACCTTACCTGCACTCCTAAATACTTAGTATAGGATGCTAGTTTATCATTATTGGCCCTACATTCTTGTCGGTCTGCCTTGCTATACTATGGGGCCGTGATCACTCGGGAGGTGATCACGGGTATATGCTATACATACATACATACTATACAGATGGTGACTAAAGTCGGGTCAGCTCGAAGAGTACCCGCGAGTGATTCACGGATTGGGGGCTGAAAGGACCTTTGTCCCGGCGGCCCTCTGTGTGGATCTTTGTGGCGGAGCGACAGGGCAGGTTGAGACCGCCTAGGAGAGAGGTGGGCCTGGCCCTGTTCGGCGTTCGCGGATACTTAACACGCTTAACGAGATCTTGGTATTTGATCTGAGTCGGCTACGAGCCTATACGCACTAACCATCTACGTGGGAGTAGTTATGGGTATCCCGACGTCGTGGTATCAGCCGAAGCACTTCAGACGTCAGCGACGGAGCGGCGCGCGCCGGATTGGACTGGAACGCCTGCTAGGCTAGGTCTGCTTCCAGCCGCCCTCGCAACGTGCAGGTGTGCTATGGGCGATGGGCCCAGACCCCTGTGCGCTTAGGTTTAGACCGGCGTGGTGGCCTCTCTGTTTTGCCTAGGTGGGGCTGCGACGTGTTGATCTTCCGAGGCCGGGCATGACCGAGGAAAGAGTGTCCGGCCAAATGGGATCAAGCGTGTTGGGTAAGTTGGTGCACCCCTGCAGGGAAGTTAATCTATTCGAATAGTCGTGATCTTCGGTAACAGGACGACTTGGAGTTGTACCTTGACCTTATGACAACTAGAACCGGATACTTAATAAAACACACCCTTCCAAGTTCCACAGACAACCCGGTGATCGCTTTTCCACAGGGCGACGAGGAGAGGATCGCCGGGTAGGATTATGCTATGCGATGCGACTGGAGATGCTACTTGGAGATGCTACTTGGAGGACTTCAATCTACTCTCTTCTATATGCTGCAAGACGGAGGCTGCCAGAAGCGTAGTCTTCGACAGGATTAGCTATCCCCTTTTATTCTGGCATTCTGCAGTTCAGTCCACCGATATGGCCCTTTACACATATACCCATGCATATGTAGTGTAGCTCCTTGCTTGCGAGTACTTTGGATGAGTACTCACGGTTGCTTTTCTCCCTCTTTTCCCCTTTCCCTTCTACCTGGTTGTCGCAACCAGATGCTAGAGCCCTGGAGCCAGACGCCACCGTCGACGACGACTCCTACTACGCTGGAGGTGCCTACTACTACGTGCAGCCCGCTGATGACGACCAGGAGTAGTTAGGAGGATCCCAGGCAGGAGGCCTGCGCCTCTTTCGATCTGTATTCCAGTTTGTGCCAGCCTTCTTAAGGCAAACTTGTTTAACTTATGTCTGTACTCAGATATTCTTGCTTCCGCTGACTCGTCTATGATCGAGCACTTGTATTCGAGCCCTCGAGGCCCCTGGCTTGTATTATGATGCTTGTATGACTTATTTATGTTTTAGATTTGTGTTGTGATATCTTCCCGTGAGTCCCTGATCTTGATCGTACATGTTTGCATGCATGATTAGTGTACGATTGAATCGGGGGCGTCACAATAACCAATAGCGGGACCTGGATGCCCATATTGGCTCCTACATATTCTACGAAGATCTTTATCGGTGAGACCGCATAACAACATACGTCATTCCCTTTGTCATCGCTATGTTACTTGTCCGAGATTCGATCGTCGGTATTCCAATACCTAGTTCAATCTCGTTGCTGGCAAGTCTCTTTACTCGTTTTGTAATACATCATTCTACAACTAACTTATTAGTTGCAATGCTTGCAAGGCTTAAGTGGTGTGCATTACCGAGAGGGCCCAGAGATACCTCTCCGACAATCGGAGTGACAAAACCTAATCTCGAAATACGCCAACCCAACATGTACCTTTGGAGACACCTGTAGTACTCCTTTATAATCACCCAGTTACGTTGTGACGTTTGGTAGCACCCAAAGTGTTCCTCCGGTAAACGGGAGTTGCATAATCTCATAGTTATAGGAACATGTATAAGTCATGAAGAAAGCAATAGCAACATACTAAACGATCGGGTGCTAAGCTAATGGAATGGGTCATGTCAATCAGATCATTCACTTAATGATGTGATCCCGTTAATCAAAT
Organism: Triticum dicoccoides; assembly: GCF_002162155.2. NCBI lineage: Eukaryota > Viridiplantae > Streptophyta > Magnoliopsida > Poales > Poaceae > Triticum > Triticum dicoccoides. The sequence continues at coordinate 583,296,905 of NC_041386.1, forward strand.
AACAACTCATTGTTCATGGTTAGGAAACATAACCATCTTTGATTAGCGAGCTAGTCAAGTAGAGGCATACTAGTGACACTTTGTTTGTCTATGTATTCACACATGTATTATGTTTCCGGTTAATACAATTTTAGCATGAATAATAAACATTTATCATGATATAAGGAAATAAATAATAACTTTATTATTGCCTCTAGGGCATATTTCCTTCAGTCTCCCACTTGCACTAGAGTCAATAATCTAGATTACACAGTAATGATTCTCACACCCATGGAGCCTTGGTGCTGATCATGTTTTGCTCGTGGAAGAGGCTTAGTCAACGGGTCTGCAACATCCAGATCCATATGTATCTTGCAAATCTCTATGTCTCCCACCTGGACTAGATCCCGGATGTAATTGAAGCGTCTCTTGATGTGCTTGGTTCTCTTGTGAAATCTGGATTCCTTTGCCAAGGCAATTGCACCAGTATTGTCACAAAAGATTTTCATTGGATCCGATGCACTAGGTATGACACCTAGATCGGATATGAACTCCTTCATCCAGACTCCTTCATTTGCTGCTTCCGAAGCAGCTATGTACTCCGCTTTACATGTAGATCCCGCTACAACGCTTTGTTTAGAACTGCACTAACTTACAACCCCACCGTTTAATGTAAACACGTATCCGGTTTGCGATTTAGAATCATCCGGATCAGTGTCAAAGCTTGCATCAACGTAACCTTTTACGATGAGCACTTTGTCACCTCCAAATACGAGAAGCATATCCTTAGTCCTTTTCAGGTATTTCAGGATGTTCTTGACCGCTGTCCAGTGATGCACACCTGGATTACTTTGGTACCTCCCTGCTAGACTTATGGCAAGGCACACATCAGGTCTGGTACACAGCATTGCATACATGATAGATCCTATGGCTGATGCATAGGGAACATCTTTCATATTCTCTCTATCTTCTGCAGTGGTCGGGCATTGAGTCTTACTCAACTTCACACCTTGTAACACAGGCAAGAACCCTTTCTTTGCTTGATCCGTTTTGAACTTTTTCAAAACTTTGTCAAGGTATGTGGTTTGTGAAAGTCCAATTAAGCGTCTTGATCTATCTCTATAGATCTTAATGCCTAATATGTAAGCAGCTTCACCGAGGTCTTTCATTGAAAAACTCTTATTCAAGTATCCCTTTATGCTATCCAGAAATTCTACATCATTTCCAATTAGTAATATGTCATCCACATATAATATCAGAAATGCTACAGAGCTCCCACTCACTTTCTTGTAAATACAGGCTTCTCCAAAAGTCTGTATAAAACCAAATGCTTTGATCACACTATCAAAACGTTTATTCCAACTCCGAGAGGCTTGCACCAGTCCATAAATGGATCGCTGGAGCTTGCATACTTTGTTAGCTCCCTTTGGATCGACAAAACCTTCTGGTTGCATCATATACAACTCTTCTTCCAAAAATCCATTCAGGAATGCAGTTTTGACATCCATCTGCCAAATTTCATAATCATAAAATGCGGCAATTGCTAACATGATTCAGACAGACTTAAGCATCGCTACGGGTGAGAAGGTCTCATCGTAGTCAATCCCTTGAACTTGCCGAAAACCTTTTGCGACAAGTCGAGCTTTGTAGACAGTAATATTACCGTCAGCGTCAGTCTTCTTCTTGAAGATCCATGTATTTTCAATTGCTTGCCGATCATTGGGCAAGTCAACCAAAGTCCATACTTTGTTCTCATACATGGATCCCATCTCAGATTTCATGGCTTCAAGCCACTTTGCGCAATCTGGGCTCACCATCGCTTCTTCATAGTTCGTAGGTTCATCATGATCTAGTAACATGACTTCCAGAACGGGATTACCGTACCACTCTGGTGTGGATCTTACTCTGGTTGATCTACGAGGTTCAGTAGTATCTTGTTCTGAAGTTTCATGATCATCATCATTAGCTTCCTCACTAACTGGTGTAGGTGTCACAAACAATTTTCTATGATGTACTACTTTCCAGTAAGGGAGTAGGTACAGTTACCTCGTCAAGTTCTACTTTCCTCCCACTCACTTCTTTCGAGAGAAACTCCTTCTCTAGAAAGTTTCCGAATTTAGCAACAAAAGTCTTGCCTTCGGATCTGTGATAGAAGGTGTATCCAATAGTCTCCTTTGGATATTCTATGAAGACACATTTCTCCAATTTGGGTTCGAGCTTATCAGGTTGAAGCTTTTTCACATAAGCATCGCAGTCCCAAATTTTCAGAAACGACAACTTTGGTTTCTTGCCAAACCACAGTTCATAAGGCGTCGTCTCAATGGATTTTGATGGTACCCTATTTAACGTGAATGCGGCCGTCTCTAGAGCGTACCCCCAAAACGATAGCGGTAAATCAGTAAGAGACATCATAGATCGCACCATATCTAGTAAAGTACGATTACGGCGTTCGGACACACCATTAAGCTGTGGTGTTCCGGGTGGCGTGAGTTGCGAAACTATTCCACAATTTTTCAAATGTACACCAAACTCGTAACTCAAATATTCTCCTCCACGATCAGATCGTAGAAACTTTATTTTCTTGTTACGATGATTTTCAACTTCACTCTGAAATTCCTTGAACTTTTCAAATGTTTCAGACTTATGTTTCATTAAGTAGATATACCCATATCTGCTTAAATCATCTATGAAGGTGAGAAAATAACGATATCCTCCACGAGCCTCAATATTCATCAGACCACATACATCTGTATGTATGATTTTCAACAAATCTGTTGCTCTCTCCATAGTACCGGAGAACGGCGTTTTAGTCATCTTGCCCATGAGGCACGGTTCGCAAGTACCAAGTGATTCATAATCAAGTGGTTCCAAAAGTCCATCAGTATAGAGTTTCTTCATGCGCTTTACACCGATATGACCTAAACGGCAGTGCCACAAATAAGTTGCACTATCATTATCAACTCTGCATCTTTTGGCTTCAACATTATGAATATGTGTGTTACTACTATCGAGATTCAACAAGAATAGACCACTCTTCAAGTGTGCATGACCATAAAATATATTACTCATATAAATAGAACAACCATTATTCTCTGATTTAAATGAATAACCGTCTCGCATCAAACAAGATCCAGAAATAATGTTCATGCTTACCGCTGGCACCAAATAACAATTATTTAGGTCTAATATTAATCCCGAAGGTAGATGTAGAGGTAGCGTGCCGACTGCGATCACATCGACTTTGGAACCGTTTCCCACGCGCATCGTCACCTCGTCCTTAGCCAATCTTCGCCTAATCCGTAGTCCCTGTTTCGAGTTGCAAATATTAGCAACAGAACCAGTATCAAATACCCAGATGCTACTGCGAGCATTAGTAAGGTACACATCAATAACATGTATATCACATATACCTTTGTTCACCTTGCCATCCTTCTTATCCGCCAAATACTTGGGGCAGTTCCGCTTCCAGTGACCAGTCTGCTTGCAATAGAAGCACTTAGTTTCAGGCTTAGGTCCAGGTTTGAGTTTCTTCTCTTGAGTAGCAACTTGCTTGCCGTTCTTTTTGAAGTTCCCCTTCTTCTTTCCTTTGCCCTTTTTCTTGAAACTAGTGGTCTTGTTGACCATCAACACTTGATGCTCCTTCTTGACTTCAACCTCCGCAGCTTTCAGCATCGCGAAGAGCTCGGGAATAGTCTTATTCATCCCTTGCATATTATAGTTCATCACGAAGCTCTTGTAGCTTGGTGGCAGTGATTGGAGAATTCTGTCAATGATGCAATCAACTGGAAGATTAACTCCCAATTGAATCAAGTGATTATTACACCCAGACATTTTGAGTATATGCTCACTAACAGAACTGTTCTCCTCCATCTTGCAGCTATAGAACTTATTGGAGACATCATATCTCTCAATCCGGGTATTTGCTTGAAATATTAACTTCAACTCCTGGAACATCTCATATGCTCCATGACGTTCAAAACGTCGTTGATGTCCCGATTCTAAGCCGTAAAGCATGTCACACTGAACTATCGAGTAGTCATCAGCTTTGCTCTGCCAGACGTTCATAACATCCGGCGTTGCTCCTGCAGCAGGCCTGGCACCCAGCGGTGCTTCCAGGACGTAATTCTTCTGTGCAGCAATGAGGATAATCCTCAAGTTACGGACCCAGTCCGTGTAATTGCTACCATCATCTTTCAACTTTGCTTTCTCAAGGAACGCATTAAGATTCAACAGAACAACAACACAAGCCATCTATCTACAAACAAGCATAAACGAGCAAGATACTTATCAGGTACTAAGTTTCATGATAAATTTAAGTTCAGTTAATTTACTTAAAGAACTCCCACTTAGATAGACATCCCTCTAATCCTCTAAGTGATTACGTGATCCAAATCAACTAAACCATGTCCGATCATCACGTGAGATGGAGTAGTTTCATTGGTGAACATCATTATGTTGATCATATCTACTATATGATTCATGCTCGACCTTTCGGTCTCCGTGTTCCGAGGCCATATCTGTATATGCTTGGCTCGTCAAGTATAACCTAAGTATTCCGCGTGTGCAACTGTTTTGCACCCGTTGTATTTGAACGTAGAACCTATCACACCCGATCATCACGTGGTGTCTCAGCACGAAGAACTTTCGCAACGGTGCATACTCAGGGAGAACACTTCTTGATAATTAGTGAGAGATCATCTTATAATGCTACCGTCAATCAAAGCAAGATAAGATGCATAAAAGATAAACATCACATGCAATCAATATAAGTGATATGATATGGCCATCATCATCTTGTGCTTGTGATCTCCATCTCCGAAGCATCGTCGTGATCACCATCGTCACCGGCGTGACACCTTGATCTCCATCGTAGCGTTGTTGTCGTCTCGCCAAGCTTGTGCTTCCACGACTATCGCTACCGTTTAGTGATAAAGTAAAGCATTACATCACGATTGCATTGCATACAATAAAGCGACAACCATATGGCTCCTGCCAGTTGCCGATAACTCGGTTACAAAACATGATCATCTCATACAATAAAAATCAGCATCATGTCTTGACCATATCACATCACAACATGCCCTGCAAAAACAAGCTAGACGTCTTCTACTTTGTTGCTGCAAGTTTTACGTGGCTGCTACGGGCTTAAGCAAGAACCAATCTTACCTACGCATCAAAACCACAACGATAGTTTGTCAAGTTGGTGTTGTTTTAACCTTCGCAAGGACCGGGCGTAGCCACACTCAGTTCAACTAAATTGGAGAAACTGTCACCCACAAGCCACCTCTGTGCAAAGCACGTCGGGAGAGCCGGTCTCGCGTAAGCGTACGCGTAATGTCGGTCTGGGCCGCTTCATCCAACAATACCGCCGAACCAAAGTATGACATGCTGGTAAGCAGTATGACTTATATCGCCCACAACTCACTTGTGTTCTACTCGTGCATATAACATCAACATATAAAACCTAGGCTCGGATGCCACTGTTGGGGAACGTAGTAATTTCAAAAAATTTCCTACGCACATGCAAGATCATGTGATGCATAGCAACGAGGGGGGGAGTGTGATCTACATACCTAGTAGATCGACAACGGAAGCGTTTGGTTGATGTAGTCGTACGTCTTCACGGCCCGACCGATCAAGCACCGAAACTACGACACCTCCGAGTTTTAGCACACGTTCAGCTCGATGACGATCCCCGGACTCCGATCCATCAAAGTGTCGGGGAAGAGTTCCGTCAGCACGACGACGTGGTGACGATCTTGATGTACTATTGCAGCAGGGCTTCGCCTAAACTCCGCTACAATATTATCGAGGACTATGGTGGCTGGGGGCGCCGCACACGGCTAAGGAAAAGATCACGTGGATCAACTTGTGTGTTTCTGGGGTGCCCCTGCCTCCGTATATAAAGGACTAAAGGGGGGGAGGCTGGCCGGCCAAGGAGGGCGCGCCAGGAGAGTCCTACTCCCTCTGGGAGTAGGATCCCCCCAATCCTAGTTGGAATAGGATTCGCGGAGGGGGGACAAGAGAGAGAGGGGCCGGCCCCCTCTCCTTGTCCTATTCGGACCAAGGGAGGGGAGGGGCGCGCGGCCCATGAGGGGCTGCCTCTTCTCTTTTCCACTAAGGCCCATCATGGCCCATATAGCTCCCGGGGGGTTCCGGTAATCTCCCGGTACTCCGGTAAAATCCCGATTTCACCCGGAACACTTCCGATATCCAAACATAGGCTTCCAGTATATCAATCTTTATGTCTCGACCATTTCGAGACTCCTCGTCATGTCCGTGATCACATCCGGGACTCCGAACAACCTACGGTACATCAAAATGCATAAACTCATAATATAACTGTCATCGTAACCTTAAGCGTGCGGACCCTACGGGTTCGAGAACAATGTAGACATGACCGAGACACGTCTCCAGTCAATAACCAATAGCGAGACCTGGATGCCCATATTGGATCCTACATATTCTACGAAGATCTTTATCGGTGAGACCGCATAACAACATACGTCGTTCCCTTTGTCATCGGTATGTTACTTGTCCGAGATTCGATCGTCGGTATTCCAATACCTAGTTCAATCTCGTTGCTGGCAAGTCTCTTTACTCGTTCTGTAATACATCATTCTGCAACTAACTTATTAGTTGCAATGCTTGCAAGGCTTAAGTGATGTGCATTACCGAGAGGCCCAGAGATACCTCTCCGACAATCGGAGTGACAAAACCTAATCTCAAAATACGCCAACCCAACATGTACCTTTGGAGACACTTGTAGTACTCCTTTATAATCACCCAGTTACGTTGTGACGTTTGGTAGCACCCAAAGTGTTCCTCCGGTAAACGGGAGTTGCATAGTCTCATAGTTATAGGAACATGTATAGGTCATGAAGAAAGCAATAGCAACATACTAAACGATCGGGTGCTAAGCTAATGGAATGGGTCGTGTCAATCAGATCATTCACTTAATGATGTGATCCCGTTAATCAAATAACAACTCATTGTTCATGGTTAGGAAACATAACCATCTTTGATTAACGAGCTAGTCAAGTAGAGGCATACTAGTGACACTTTGTTTGTCTATGTATTCACACATGTATTATGTTTCCGGTTAATACAATTTTAACATGAATAATAAACATTTATCATGATATAAGGAAATAAATAATAACTTTATTATTGCCTCTAGGGCATATTTCCTTCAGTCATCTGCTCCGCATAACGCACACACATGCGATGATGACATGTTTCGACGATGCAGAACATCACTGGTAGGAAGTGAGTGACGAGCCAGCCTCCATGTGAATATTTTCAGTTTCGAAGGATCTTGCAATCCCCAAATAGATGACCATCCTTTGGATTCTCCGCTGGACATATCCTCGACCTCATCTAGCCAGTCCTCCCTTCCCATCGTCATCTTATGGATCAATTTGTAAGCTGATTTTACTGAGAAACGGCCCCTCCGATCTCCCGACCATGCCCAAAAGTCGTCCACTTGTCTAGTGTAGAGGGGGATCTTCAGGATTGCCTTCGCATCAGCGGGAACATAGACTTGGCGTACTACCTCCTCTCTCCAGCATGCCATGGATGGTTCGATCAGGTCGCTTACCATCTACGGTGGATCAGCTACCCGAGGCGGAAAAGGTTTCATTAGGCCACTCCTCGGAAGCCAGTTATGATGCCAAATTCTGGTCGTTGCTCCATCGCCAATGCGCCTGATGATCCCATGGTTCAATACATTTCTTCCATCAATAATAGCTCGCCAGACTTGCGATGGATGGGGGCCTAACTCCGCCTCCAATAAGGTCATCAATGGGTAGTAGACTTCCTTGAGAATGCGAGCACTTAGGGAGTCCGGTTCTTGTAAAAGTCGCCAAGCCTGTCTTGACAGTAGGGCAACGTTGAAGATCATAAGATCCCGAAAACCCAACCCCCTAGGTCCTTGGCCTTGTCATGATATCCCACGAGACCCAGCTTCCTTGTTTGCTGCCCCACCAAAACTGCCGTATGATGGATGTTACACTCTCGCAAACTCCTCTAGGAAGTCTAAAGCAAGACATTGAAAACACTGGGATCGCTTGTGCGACCGATTTGATGAGGACTTCCTTTCCACCAACCGAAAGCATTTTCTGCATCCATCCTCTTACTTTCTCCCACACTCTGTCCCGAAGGTACTTGAACGTGCCATTTTTGAGTGACCAACATCCGTTGGCAGCTCTAAATATCTGTCACTCAAAGATTCATTATGGACATTTAGTCTTTGCATGACACCTTGCTTAAGAGAATCTGGACAACCTCTGCTAAAGAAAACAGAAAGCTGGCCCGAGACTCCAAGCCCGGCCCAGCCCTGCCCACCCCAGCCTCGGCCCACCTTGACCAGCCACATGTTCACACATTCGCCTGGCCCCACCTGTCAAAGAGACGGAACCCCCACGCGCCAAGTAAGCCGAGGATTTCACCACCGCCGCCATCTTTCGCGGCCTCGTCTTTTTCCCGCGGCGCCACTACGAAAAACCGCTTCCCGC
>NC_041386.1:583305575-583354243 GCF_002162155.2 Triticum dicoccoides
TCCCATAAACCTCGTCCGCTCGCCCACCCGCCAATCCTCCCCACCACCCCAATTCGCGCCCGAAGCCTCCTTTCCTCGCCCCCTCCGCCCCCCTCTCCCCGATGGCGACGCGGCCGCCGTCCTTCTTCGGCGGGCTCCGGGCGCGGGAGCTCAGCGGCGGCAGGGGCTCCGCGCGCGCCTCCGCGGCGCGGCTGCCATACCTCTCCGACCTCTCCTCCGACCCCGGCGACCGCGGCTGCGGGGTCATCTCCGTCGAGCACTCCGGCGACCCCGCCATCCCTTTCGCCGTCTCCTTCTGCAAGGTTCGTTTCCTCTCGTCTTAGTTAGATTTGGCGAGGCCGACGGCGACGGCGCGCTGATCCGTCCCCTCCCCCTACAGGTCCCGCAGATCTCTCGCCTTCTGGCGGTCGCCGACGAGGACGGGTATGTCGCCATCTACGACACCCGCCGCCGCCTCCCCTCCAGATCCTCCTCCATTGAGAAGTCAGGTTAGCTTCGGTGCCCCCTTCTGATCTAACTAACTGGCATTTAGGCTATTTTGTGCTAAAATTGGGTAGTTCCAATCTGAAATCTTGCTCTTTTGTAGCTGAAACGAGGCTGTCCGATTGGGTTGCTCACAACAATGCCATCTTTGACGTGTGCTGGATCAAGGTAGCCACATTTGCCTGCAATATGCTACTACATCTGTTTTCTCTGTCTCTCAGCAGTGTATTTTTGTGTGTCTCTGGCAAAGTTAACCGCTGAATTATGTCATTTATATAGGAGGGATCCCAATTACTAACTGCATCAGGCGACCAAACTGTAAGTACAACATGATCAATCAGTTCATTTAATTTCTCACAACACCAACTATGTATCATTGGTCTGATTTTTTGTGTGCATAATCTCACTGTAATTGCCTGTACTGTATCAGGTAAAGATATGGAGCGTGGAGAATAAGAAGTGCCTTGGTGTGCTGTCAGGGCACACTGGAAGTGTCAAGTCATTGTCATGCCATTCTTCAAATCCTGGTCAGTTGTATATCTTGAACTTGGTTAACTTAGTTTGTGGCATGTCTGCATAGGTTCATGAACTCCATTGTTATTGTCTATGCAGATCTTATTGTTTCCGGTTCAAGAGATGGTTCTTTTGCACTTTGGGATCTAAGATGTGATCCCAAAACCCCAAATGGCCATGGTGAAGCATGCCTCATGTATGTCATCTAATGGCTACTGTAATCTAAATGCTCCTTTTTAACTGCAACCATCAATTTCTGTAGCAATGTAGCATCTTTCGCTGAATTCAGCTGTTTTTACATGTTAGGTCTTCTGCTGTTGTCAAAGAAGCGCACAGTCCCACGCGAAGGAATCGGACAAGGGCTCGAGCAAAGGTATTGAATTTGCATAGAATCTTTTTGGCTGGGGACTGTACATTTCCGTGGGTTCAGTTGCTGATATTGGTCATCTTTAGGGAGCTTCAACAAGCATCACATCAGTTCTGTATCTGAAAGACGATATCTCCATTGCTACTTCTGGTGCTGCAGACAAGTAAGGCGTTGGCCCATCCTATTTATTCTGCACTTACTACATAAGTTAATATAGTTTACATGGCTAATTATGCATGCCAGTGGCATGTTTCAATTATGAACGCACCACTTTTAATACAATGCACCTCTGCTGTAGTTTGATTTTATCTAACTCTTAAAATGTATTCCAGCGTTGTGAAATTTTGGGATACACGGAACCTTAAAGCGCCCATCTCCAACAAAACCTCTCAATCAACAGCACAACCTTCGGTAAGCAAGCAGCTTGCAAATTGCAACAGAATGCATTTGTAATTCAGTTTCAAGGCTAACAGGGAATCCTTTCATTCAGAAGGAGGGGGTGACACATGGGATCTCTTGCTTGTCTCAAGACTCGTATGGTGCGTATATTGCTGCGTCATGCATGGATCACAGGTGAGAATAATATTTGACCACTACACAGAACTGCAAAAAACTGATGTCACTGGAGGGAATTGCTTCTGACTTCATAAGCTTTCCAATTTCAGGATCTATCTGTATAGTACTCTCCACATGGACAAGGGTCCAATAAAGACTTACACTGGCAGCAAAATTGAGTCTTTCTTTGTCAAGGTGAGTAGCTAACTGGTTTAGCCTTCTCTTCCAGCTGCATATTCTTAGTTTCTTTCATGTGTTTTATTTAACACCTGCTTTGGTGCTTGAATACAGTCTGCTATTAGTCCTGATGGGACTCATATTTTAGGCGGTTCGAGCAATGGCAATGTTTACTTGTGGCAGGTATTTGTTGCATCCCTATTACCTTTTCTTTTACATTTCATACACTGTGTTCATGTTAAATTGCTAATTCCTTCTCACTTATGTAGGTGGATCAGCCTGAAAATGGGCCTATAGTTCTGAAAGGCCATGAGGGTGAAGTCACTTCAGTTGACTGGTATGATCTATCCAGAATGGCTACTTCTTAATGTCTTACTGTTACCATAGTGCTCATGTTGCAATGCCAATTTTGCAATTTCAGGTGCTCTTTGGAGGTTGGAAAGATAGTATCATCATCTGATGATTCCACGGTGAGTCTTGTTAAAAGTTTACAAGTTTCATCTTAAAGTTGCCTTGTCAAACACTACAACAAAATGAACCCAGTCATCTCACCATGATTAGGGGCATCTATAATATTTGTTGTCATCTAATCTACAAATGGAAAGAACAAGAGTTTGGTTAGGAACTTGAAAACTGCTACTGACAGCCTGACACTTTGTTCTGTGCATCAGGTTCGTGTATGGAACACCAAGAAAATAGACTGCACCAACATTAGTTCCCCAACAGTCATCCGTAAGAGGGTAACTGCTCCAAACATCGACTGCCCAAGATCGGCTAGCCATGAGCGAGCGACTAGTTCAAGAGATGTAGCAGCCTGCACCAGTGCTGACAGTGAATTGCCAACCAGTTCACACTCACCCCTCCGGCCAAGAGTACTGGAGTTTGGCACGCCTGAGTCTGCGAAAAAGAGAGCCTTTTCGGTATTTCGGGAGGAGGCCTTGGATACTAGGAACAGCCCAGGAGCTCAAATGAGCAGTCCCTCTTCAGTCCTGAACCCACCGCCTTCGCTGAAAAGGAAAACTATCCGGGACTACTTTGGCAGCAGCACATCTTGAAGTCAAAACTTTCTGACAAATAAGACAGTATCATGGATTCTTCTGAGCTGCCCTGAGGAGCTTTCTTAACTTATGGTGAGAATCTTGTTTTTCTGCAAGAACTTACTCTGCTGCTAATTGACAGTTCGGCATGCTAACTCATTACTCTCATTTTTCTTCTACGCAGGCCAAGCTTGTTCAGCGGTTACGGGACCTGCAACTTTTGGAAAATCCCTGTCTTGCTGATCTGGTCATATGCTGATGATTGATCTGATGAAGTGCCGTTGTACATGATATATATTGTTAAAACCATCTGCCTTTTCTCTTTGTATTTTATTTCCTCATTGAGCTTGTTAGGTTGTGACTTGAGGAAATCTTGTTATTAGTAACAAAATTAAAGAGATCTCTGTGAGATTTCCCTAGTGCATTGTTAGTAATTAAAGAATGATCTAGTAAAAATCAATGTTGACAATTATCTCTTTGAACATGAGAGTAAAGGAATTTGGACTTGTGGTTGGTTCCTGGCTATAACGCGTTCCATGAGTTCTGTGCTGTGCATAGCAATGTCATATATTGTTTGCCTTTAGGCTGGCCAATGTTGGTCAGCTTATAAAATGATCCATGGGCCATGGTCAATAATGGAGATTATTTTGGCATGGCTGGAATTATTAAGAAATATATTTTTACTTGTTTGAATTAAATGCATGAAACCTGCAATCTTTTAATGCCTCTGGAGCTTGCAAAAGAACATATCAATCTGGACTTATGGTCAATAGTTGAAACTATCTGGACACTTTGACCTGCCCTTACCATCAACAAGCTTTGCTCAAAATATCTTAGAAATTAGAGGAAGTACTTCACTGCTAATAGCTACTAGCTTAATGCACATATTTTTCTCAGGGATCACAATCATATTGTTTGAACATAGGCCTGATTTGGTTATGCATCTTTCCATGCCTGACCAAGCTTTGACCTAGCCCATGCCGCTCCTATGGTCACTACATTTTTGGTACACAGAGTTTGTTCATGCTTCCAGTCAAATGCCCATGTCACATCAACATCCCTTGTATTACTACCTAATAACCAAATTTTCATACTTCATTTATACGTAAACATATTTAGTTTAGAAAACATAGTTGCAAGAAAGCTCTAGCTATATTTCTTTAGCAAGAGCATGCCATATTCATTGTGCTGTTTAAAGACACACTCCTAATTACGATGAAGTCTGAAAAATACTACAACACAATCCAATCTGTGTTAGAGTTGTGTCGAATATTGTGTACAAGGTAGGTTACAGTTGAACTAAGAGTTGTATTGTGTTTACATAGGATGTGGAGTTGTGTCCTAATAGGACAGTTGTATCCTAGGCCTCTCATATATAGCGGGGGTAGACACAGGATGTAACCTATGCCAACATAATAGCATAGGCACGCAAGGGGGAGCCGGCGCGTGTGCCGGCGCCCGGGTGGCCGGGTGCGGTTTTGTGACGGTGTCACGGGAAGGAGCGCCCGTAGTCAGGCCCCGGGGATGTAGTCATATCGGTGAACCTCGTTAACAAATCTCGGTGTCGTGCTCGTGTGATTGCTTGGTCCTCGGATGATCGATGAAGTGCCTTGGATTTAATTCTAACAAGTGGTATCAGAGCAGCAATCGGACGTGAGCACACCAGCAAGAAATCTGCTACATTCTAACAATCTGAATAAAGAAGAAAGCACACCAGCAAGAAATCTGCTACGCCCTAAAGGGATCAAAAGCTGTTTCATGGGTGACACAAGTTTTCTATGAGGGTGACACCGCAACAAGATTTAGCATAGCGATTTTGAATTTTGGACCCCGGTTGGAAGGGAATCGAGGGAGACAATAAGGGTGTACAACGACACGTAAGAGGTTGGGGATCGTGAGCCTGCTGTGCTCCTTGGTAGCTGGCTTGAAGCCTTGTGCTCGTGTTTATATAACCACTCTCTCACTTGGAATATTATAGGGGGGAGAGACATCCCATAGAGCCATACAAACTCGAAGTTTCAGGTGAGTTTGAGGGATCTCAAAAGGCTACAACAATGCCGAGAGTAAGGGAGCTTCGAGGTGTCTTTATCTTTGACTTGAACCGGTAGTCGAGCACTTATCTCGTCAAAAGAAGGGGATTCTCTAGGCAGCCTTCTCTTTGATCCAAGCCACTAATCAAGATGCTTTTCTCGTTGCTTCTCCTAACATAAGAGTAGGTCATGCTCCACAATGCAACTGGATTTATTTAAGAAACATCTATATGTCAAGATACCCTCTAATTTCACACCGTAAATACTTATCTAAGATACCCGAATATGCACTTTGGACCTTAGGCTCCACCGAGCCCTTTTCCTTTTCTTTGAAAAACCACCCCATATATTAATTAAGAAAATATCATACTATCGTTCATTACATAATTTGTCAAGCGGGAGGGAACACTCCCAACTTATAACCCATCAGTCTAGAGTTTAAACAAAAAATTGCAAGTTTCATGAGAAACTCTGTTGTCGTCCTATGTCTCCTATTTAATCTTCACATATCCTGCTTTTCTTTTGGGGAAATAATCAAAATACATTTTAGAAGTTTCAATTTTTTGTTGGAAAAAAACGTCCCACATGGTTATAGAGATGTATTCTACATATGTGTAATATTTTGTTTGTAAATAATTTAACACGTGATTTAGAAAAATACATAGTTTTCGAAAGAACAAATAAAACATCTCTTCATAAAAAGCGATGAAAGTAAAATTTCAGAACATAAAAGAATATTTTTTTTCATTTTTTATAGCTCACACTTTTTTTTGTAAAAAGATCTCCATTCTATTAATAATATGTAAAAACAATACAAAATTCTCAAAGGTAAAAACAAAATACAACTAGGTACACGAACCAACTAGCGACAACAACAATCACTAGAGCAAGCCGAATGTGCGCCATCTCATAGCCTTGCTTCGTGATATCTCCAGCTAGTATGGTGCCTACAAGATGCATATAAATTGGGCCCGAAACACAAGGGCTTTGTAGTACATGACAAGTTTCCCTCAGTTGAGAACCAAAATATCAATCAGTGATTTTTTGCAACACCAATGATCACCATATGCACTCAACTAAAAACCTTCTATTGGTCTCCAACTTAGAGCATCTCCAGCCGCGCCCCCAACAAGTCCCCCAGACAACTTTTTCCGTGTCGGCGCCGAAAAAACGCCCCAGTCGCGCCCCCACGACGCCGAAATCCGCCAGTTCGGCCCGTTTTTGGGCCGAACCCGGCGCACTAGGGGGGGAGGCGCTCGGGGGCTCCGGCGCAAGTGAAAAGCACGCCTGGCCCACACTGTCAGGCGAAAAGTCAAGCCTATCGTCCAGATTCGCCTCTCACCCCCCGCGCGCTCGGCCCCCAACCGACTGATCCCGGCGCCGCCCACTGCCCACCACCGCTAGATAGCCCATTTCCCGCCAGAAAAAGAGTAGAGGTTTTGCCAAGGCGGCCTCTCCACCATCGGTTGGGCGAGTTTTTTGGTGTTTCGGCCACAGAGGGGCAGTGTAGCGGCGGGTGCGCGCCCATCGCGCCCACAAGGTGTTCGGCGATTTGCGTGCCTCGGCAATGGACTCGGACGACGAGGAGGCGCTCGCCATGCTACTGGAGGAGGAAGCCGAGGCCGACGTCTAGGAAGAGGAACATCTTATGGTCCTCGCCGCCCTCGTTGGCCTGCTGGCGAGCAATGAAAAGCCGCGGCGAGGTGGCTCGGCGTCGGGGTGGATTAAAGCAAAGAACCGGCATCGTCTTGAAGGCTACTGCATGCTCTACTCTGACTACTTCGCCGACGCTCCACTGCATGGTGACAAAGTATTTCGGCGCCGTTATCGGATGAGCCGAAAGCTTTTCCTCAGGATTGTGAATTCCATCTGGGAGTTCGACAGCTACTTCAAGTGCAAGAAGGATTGCACCGGCAAACTTCGATTCACCTCAATCCAAAAGTGCACGACAGCGATGAGGATGCTTGCATACGGAGCTCCCGGTGATTCACTCGACGACTATGGGCGCATGGCCGAGTCCACCACCATTGAGTGTTTCTGCAAGTTCTGTCGGGCAGTGGCGGCAGTGTTTGGACCGCAATACTTGTGAACACCCAATGCGGAAGACATTGCTCGGATCCTAGCACAGAATGCAGCAAGAGGATTTCCTGGGATGCTTGGAAGCATTGACACATGCATTGGAAATGGAAGAATTGCCCATTTGCTTGGCAGGGGATGTATAAAGGCGCCAAAGGCGGTTGCTGTGTAATACTTGAGGCGGTGGCCACACAAGACCTCTGGATTTGGCACTCCTTCTTTGGTATGCCAGGAACTCACAATGACATCAACGTGCTGCAGTGCTCCCCTGTCTTTGCCAAGCTTATTGAAGGCCATTCTCCTCCGGTGAACTTCGAGGTCAATGGACGGCACTACAACAAGGGGTACTACCTAACTGATGGCATGCATCCGAGATGGTCTACATTTGTGAAGCCTATTTCAAATGATGTGCCAGGAGGCAAGAAGTCCCACTTAGCCCAGGTGCTGGAGGCTTGCAGAAAGGATGTCGAGCGGGCATTTGGTGTGCTCCAATCTTGATTTATTGTTGTCCGATACCCTGCTCAGACCTAGTCGAAAGATCAAATGTGGGAGATCATGACTTGCTGTGTCATCTTGCACAACATGATCATCGAGAGCGAGCAGGAAGAGCCAATATTTGACACTGAACCATACTACAGGCAGGGTCCTCTAGCCGAAGTTGATCACCAGCTACCGGCAACCTGGACTGCCTACCTCAATATGCGTCAGGAGATATGAGACCCACAAGTGCATCATCAACTGCAGCAGGATCTGGTGGAGCACCTATGAAGGATCAAGGGCGACACCTAGCTCGACGTGTGATGAAATATGAGTTCTTATTTGTTGAACTATATAAATTGTATTGAACTATTTGTTGTTGCACTATTTTGTTGAACTATTTGATTTTCTGTGATGAACTATGTGCTAAACAATTATTTATGTTGAGAATTCAACGCCGAACCACGCCGAATATGGGTCGATTCTCGCCGATATCGGGCCATTTTTTTGCCGAAAATGGGCCGAAAAGCGGCCAGGAATGGGCCAATATCGACGACTGGGGGCGACGGCTGGATGCCCAACCGCCCCCATAGCCGATTCTACAGCCGGCTCGCCCCCAGGCGGCGATTTTTTTGCCTCCTGGGGGGGCCAACGGCTGAGGATGCTCTCGGACAAATGAGATTGTCGGTTTCCTTAGTTTTGCTAGCTACAAGGATTAATGTGCAGTGTGGTGAAAATAATTTCATAAGCGATGAAAGTAAAAAAAATCAGAATATAAAATAACAGAAAATAAAGTGATCGAGTTTGTGATTATGAGGAATAAATAATCGGGATCCATACCTTAGCTACTGGCATTTCTTCAGAAAAGCATATAGATGTGGTGAACGAATTACAATTGCATATCAATGTTTATGTTTAATCATACATGTCATGATTGCATATAGGCATTACGCCCATCTATCCATAGGACGTTATCCAATTCCATCTATAGCTAATACTTTACCTAATAATGCTATCCAACATGCATATCTAAATATTAAGTAAAAATAAAGCATTGCATTAAACAAAGTGAGATAATGTAGAGAATGTTATTGTCTTTACCTAAAGTTCATCATCAAGGCAACTAGAAAGTTACCTTTTTATTCTTAGTGGCAACAACACAATACAACCTTCTTTCTTCGCCATTAAGATAGATCACTTATAAGCATAAATCCAACTAACATACACAATTCCCTCTTAAAGATCATCCATCTAATCATGTCAATTGGAATAATAATAGACCAGCTATCATATATGTTCATAAATCATGCAACAAAGAACCAAAACAAAACCAGATAAAATCCATATATAATCTGTTCATTAAGTGACTGAAACAAACACACCGACAATTACATCAGATGAATCATAATCATGTAGGACAACTCATGTGATCTTTCTATCGAAGAACAAGGGTGAGATGATGCCACATAGCTAATGTTATGGACCCATAATCCAAGGACTACTACTAACATGTGGTCATCAGAGCAGCAATATTGATGAAGATAGCTCCGTCGATGAATTTCCCCTCAGATAGAGGATCGGAAAATATCTCCATATTGAATCACCTAGAAACGCGGGGTGACGGCGGGAGAAAAAAATCTCAATGAATCTTTCTGGGTATATAAAGGCGCAGGGGTCGAGAGGCGTGCCCTAGGGGGTGGCACGACCCTTATGCGTGGTCCAGGCCCAGACTATGCCAACCCACCACATACGGCCCATAGGGCTCCCCGAGTTCCTCCTTTGCCCTATAGTGTATTCCCAACTTCAATCTTCACGATGTATTTTTATTTTATTGTTTTGGTCTCCAAAAAAGTATTTTTGTGCAAACTAAAAAAAGTAGAAAAGTGTAACCAGTAATGGGCACTAGATTAATAGATTAGTACATTAAAATTGTGTAAAGTGTCAAAACTATGTAATAATGATATAAAAGTAGCATGACCATAACAAAAACTATATATGCATTTGAGAGTATCAACATGCTCAAGCTTAATCTTACTCGTCCTCGAGTAGGTAGATGATAATTGTTTTTTGATTGTGAATGCTATCTTAACAGGAAGGAGAGCCTTGGTGCAACAGTAAGGGCCAGTTCTTTTCGGCGATTCTCCCAGAATCGCCCCCCTCCCCAGCTTCTCCCAGAATTGCCACTCCATATTTTTTTACAATCCTATCTAGTTAAGGTCTAATTAGCTAGGATTGTAAAAAACATATAGAGTGATGATTTTGGGAGAAGCTGGGGAGGGGGGCGATTCTAGTAGAATCGCCCAAAAGAACTGGCCCTTAAAGTTGTTGCCTTATGACCATGAGGTCATGGATTCGAGTCCTAGAAACAACCTGCTATACAAATGCAGGGAAAACTGTGTACAAAAGATCCAAAGTGGTTGGACCCTTTCCCAAACCACGCGCAAGCCGCGTCTCCGCCTCCTCGGCTTGGGCAAGGTGGAACTGCCTCTCTGCCTCCTCCATCCCAAATCCGTCGGGCTCGACGTCCGTGCCCGCTGCCTCCTCCCCCGCCTCCTCTTCCTCCTTCTCCTCCTCCTGCTCTGACACCTCCGTCTCCGCCTGACCCTTGTCCGTAAGGCTAGCGGCGTGGTGTGCATGAAGGAAATATGCCCTAGAGGCAATAATAAAGTTATTATTTATTTCCTTATATCATGATAAATGTTTATTATTCATGCTAGAATTGTATTAACCGGAAACATGATACATGTGTGAATACATAGACAAACAGAGTGTCACTAGTATGCCTCTACTTGACTAGCTCATTAATCAAAGATGGTTATATTTCCTAACCATTGACAAAGAGTTGTTATTTGATTAACGAGGTCACATCATTAGTTGAATGATCTGATTGACATGACCCATTTTCATTAGCTTAGCACCCGATCGTTTAGTATGTTGCTATTGCTTTCTTCATGACTTATACATGTTCCTATGACTATGAGATTATGCAACTCCCGTTTACTGGAGGAACACTTTGTGTGCTACCAAATGTCACAACGTAACTAGGTGATTATAAAGGAGCTCTACAGGTGTCTCCAAAGGTAGATGTTGGGTTGGCGTATTTCGAGATTAGGATTTGTCACTCTGATTGTCGGAGAGGTATCTCTAGGCCCTCTCGGTAATGCACATCACATAAGCCTTGCAAGCATTGCAACTAATGAGTTAGTTGCGAGATGATGTATTACGGAATGAGTAAAGAGACTTGCCGGTAACGAGATTGAACTAGGTATTGGATACCGACGATCGAATCTCGGGCAAGTAACATACCGATGACAAAGGGAACAACGTATGTTGTTATACGGTCTGACCGATAAAGATCTTCGTTGAATATGTAGGAGCCAATATGGGCATCCAGGTCCCGCTATTGGTTATTGACCGGAGATGTGTCTCAGTCATGTCTGCATTATTCTCGAACCATAGGGTCCGCACGCTTAATGTTACGATGACAGTTATTATGAGTTTATGCATTTTGATGTACCGAAGTTAGTTCGGAGTCCCGGATATGATCACGGACATGACGAGGAGTCTCTAAATGGTCAAGACATAAAGATTGATATATTGGAAGCCTATATTTGGACATCGGAAGTGTTCCGGGTGAAATCGGGATTTTACCGGAGTACCGGGAGGTTACCGGAACCCCCCGGGAGCCATATGGGCCTTAATGGGCTTTAGTGGAAAGGAAAAAGGGGCAGCCCAAGGTGGCCGCGCGCCTCCCCCCTAGTCCTATTAGGACTAGGAGAGGTGGCCGACCCCCCTCTCTCTCTTTCCCCCTCGGGGAATCCTAGTCCAACTAGGATTGGGGGGGGGGGGGAGTCCTACTCCCGGTAGGAGTAGGACTCCTCCTGCGCCCTCCTCCTGGCCGGCCGCCCCCTCCCCCTTGGATCCTTTATATACGGGGGCAGGGGGGCACCTCTACACACATAAGTTGATCCTTGAGATCGTTCCTTAGCCGTGTGCGGTGCCCCCTGCCACCATATTCCACCTCGATCATATTGTAGCGGTGCTTAGGCGAAGCCCTGCGATGGTAGAACATCAAGATCGTCACCACGCCATTGTGCTGACGGAACTCCTCCCCGACGCTTTGCTGGATCGGAGCCCGGGGATCGTCATCGAGCTGTACGTGTGCTAAGAACTCGGAGGTGCCGGAGTAACGGTGCTTGGATCGGTCGGATCGAGAAGACGTACGACTACTTCCTCTACGTTGCGTCAATGCTTCTGCAGTTGGTCTGTGTGGGTACGTAGACAACACTCTCCCCTATTGTTGCTATGCATCACCATGATCTTGCATGTGCGTAGGAATTTTTTTGAAATTACTACGTTCCCCAACAGTGGCATCAGAGCCTAGGTTTTATATGTTGATGTTATATGCACGAGTAGAACACAAGTGAGTTGTGGGCGATATAAGTCATACTGCCTACCAGCATGTCATACTTTGGTTCAACGGTATTGTTGGACGAGACGACCCAGACCAACATTACGCGTACGCTTACGCGAGACCGGTTCTCCCGACGTGCTTTGCACATAGGTGGCTTGCGGGCGACTGTCTCTCCAACTTTAGTTGAACCGAGTATGGCTACGCCCGGTCCTTGCGAAGTTTAAAACGGAGTCAAATTGACAAACTATCATTGTGGTTTTGATGCGTACGTGAGATTGGTTCTTGCTTAAGCCCGTAGCAGCCACGTAAAACTTGCAACAACAAAGTAGAGGACGTCTAACTTGTTTTTGCAGGGCATGTTGTGATGTGATATGGTCAAGACATGATGCTAAATTTTATTGTATGAGATGATCATGTTTTGTAACCGAGTTATCGGCAACTGGCAGGAGCCATATGGTTGTCGCTTTATTGTATGCAATGCAATCGCGATGTAATGCTTTACTTTATCACTAAGCGGTAGCGATAGTCGTGGAAGCATAAGATTGGCGAGACGACAACGATGCTACGATGGAGATCAAGGTGTCGCGCCGGTGACGATGGTGATCATGACGGTGCTTCGGAGATGAAGATCACAAGCACAAGATGATGATGGCCATATCATATCACTTATATTGATTGCATGTGATGTTTATCTTTTATGCATCTTATCTTGCTTTGACTGATGGTAGCATTATAAGATGATCTCTCACTAAATTATCAAGAAGTGTTCTCCCTGAGTATGCACCGTTGCCAAAGTTCGTCGTGCCCAGACACCACGTGATGATCGGGTGTGATAGGCTCTACGTCCATCTACAACGGGTGCAAGCCAGTTTTTGCACATGCAGAATACTCAGGTTAAACTTGACGAGCCTAGCATATGCAGATATGGCCTCGGAACACGGAGACCGAAAGGTCGAGCGTGAATCATATAGTAGATATGATCAACATAACGATGTTCACCATTGAAAACTACTCCATCTCACGTGATGATCGGTTATGGTTTAGTTGATTTGGATCACGTAATCACTTAGAGGATTAGAGGGATGTCTATATAAGTGGGAGTTCTTAAATAATATGATTAACTGAACTTAAATTTTATCATGAACTTAGTCCTGGTAGTATTTTGCAAATTATGTTATAGATCAATAGCTCGCGTTGTTGCTTCCCTATGTTTATTTTGATATGTTCCTAGAGAAAATGTGTTGAAAGATGTTAGTAGCAATGATGCAGATTGGATTCGTGATCTGAGGTTTATCCTCATTGCTGCACAGAAGAATTATGCCCTTGATGCACCGCAATGTGACGGACCTATTGCAGGAGCAGATGCAGACGTTATGAACGTTTGGCTAGCTCAATATGATGACTACTTGATAGTTTAGTGCACCATGCTTAATGGCTTAGAATCGGGACTTCAAAGACGTTTTGAACGTCATGGAGCATATGAGATGTTATAGGAGTTGAAGTTAATATTTCAAGCAAATACCCGAGTGTAGAGATATGAAGTCTCCAACAAGTTCTATAGCTAAAAGATGGAGGAGAATCGCTCAACTAGTGAGCATGTGCTCAGATTGTCTGAGTACTACAATCGCTTGAATCAAGTGGGAGTTTATCTTCCAGATAAGATAGTGATTGACAGAATTCTCTAGTCACCATCACCAAGTTAGTAGAACTTCGTGATGAACTATGATATGCAAGGGATAACGGAAACGATTCCCAAGCTCTTCGTAATGCGGAAATTGACGAAGGTAGAAATCGAAAAAAAACATCAAGTGTTGATGGTAGACAAGACCACTAGTTTCAAGAAAAGGGCAGAGGGAAGAAGGGGAACTTCAAGAATAACAGCAAGCAAGTTGCTGCTCAAGTGAAGAAACCCGAGTCTGGTCCTAAGCCTGAGACTAAGTGTCTCTACTGCGAAGGGACTGGTCACTAGAAGCGGAACTACCCCAAGTGATTGGCAGATAAGAAGGATGGCAAAGTGAACATAAGTATATTTGATATACATGTTATTGATATGTACTTTACTAGTGTTTATAGCAACCCCTCAGTATTTGATACTAGTTCAGTTGCTAAGATTAGTAACTCGAAACGGGAGTTGCAGAATAAACAGAGACTAGTTAAGGGTGAAGTGACGATGTGTGTTGGAAGTGGTTCCAAGATTGATATGATCATCATCGCACACTCCCTATACTTTTGGGATTAGTGTTGAACCTGAATAAGTGTTATTTGGTGTTTGCGTTAAGCATGAATATGATTTGATCATGTTTATTATAATACGGTTATTCATTTAAGTAAGAGAATAAATTGTTGTTCTGTTTACATGAATAAAACCTTATATGGTTACACACCCAATGAAAATAGTTCGTTGGATCTCGATCGTAGTGATACACATAATCATAATATTGAAACCAAAAGATGCAAAGTTAATAATGATAGTGCAACTTATTTGTAGCACTGCCGTTTAGGTCATATTGGTGTAAAGCGCATGAAGAAACTCCATGCTGATGGGCTTTTGGAATCACTTGATTATGAATCAATTGATGCTTGCGAACCATGCCTCATGGGCAAGATGACTAAGACTCTGTTCTTCGGAACAATGGAGCGAGCAACAGATTTGTTGGAAATCATACATACTGATGTATGTGGTCCGATGAATATTGAGGCTCGCGACAAGTATCATTATTTTCTGATCTTCACAAATGATTTGAGCAGATATGAGTATATCTACTTGATGAAACATAAGTCTGAAACATTTGAAAAGTTCAAAGAATTTCAGAATGAAGTGAAAAATCATCGTAACAAGAAAATAAAGTTTCTACGATCTGATCGTAGAGAAGAGTATTTGAGTTACGAGTTTGGCCTTCAGTTAAAACAACGTGAAATAGTTTTACTACTCACGCCACCTGGAACACCACAGCATAATGGTGTGTCTGAACATTATGATCGTACTTTATTGATATGGTGCGATCTATGATGTCTCTTTTCGATCTACCACTATCATTTTTGGGGTTATGCATTAAAGACAGCTGCATTCACGTTTAAAAGGGCACTATCTAAGTCCATTGAGACGACACAATCTGAACTGTGGTTTGGCAAGAAACCAAAGTTGTCATTTCTGAAAGTTTGGGGCTGCGATGCTTATGTGAAAAAGCTTCAACCTGATAAGCTCGAACCCAAATCAGAGAAATATGTCTTCATAGGATATCCAAAGGAGACTATTGGATACACCTTCTATCACAGATCCGAAGGCAAGACTTTTGTTGCTAAATTCAGAAACTTTCTAGAGAAGGAGTTTCTCTCGAAAGAAGTGAGTGGGAGGAAAGTAGAACTTGACGAGGTAACTGTACCTGCTCCCTTATTGGAAAGTAGTACATCACAGAAAACTGTTTCTGTGACATCTACACCAGTTAGTGAGGAAGCTAATGATAATGATCATGAAACTTCAGAACAAGATACCACTGAACCTCGTAGATCAACCAGAGTAAGATCCGCATTAGAGTGGTACGGTAATCCCGTTCTGGAAGTCATGCTACTAGATCATGATGAACCTACGAACTATGAAGAAGCGATGGTGAGCCCAGATTCCGCAAAGTGGCTTGAAGCCATGAAATCTGAGATGGGATCCATGTATGAGAACAAAGTATGGACTTTGGTTGACTTGCCCGATGACCGCCAAGCAATTGAGAATAAATGGATCTTCAAGAAGAAGACTGACGCTGACAGTAATATTACTGTCTACAAAGCTCGACTTGTCGCAAAAGGTTTTCGGCAAGTTCAAGGGATTGACTACGATGAGACCTTCTCACCCGTAGCGATGCTTAAGTCTGTCCGAATCATGTTAGTAATTGCCGCATTTTATGAAATCTGGCAAATGGATAAACAAAACTGCATTCCTTAATGGATTTATTAAAGAAGAGTTGTATATGATGCAACCAGAAGGTTTTGTCAATCCGAAAGGTGCTAACAAAATGTGCAAACTCCAGCGATCCATCTGTGGACCGGTGCAAGCATCTCGGAGTTGGAATATACGCTTTGATGAGTTGATCAAAGCATATAGTTTTATACAGACTTGCGGTGAAGCCTGTATTTACGAGAAAGTGAGTGGGAGCACTACAACATTTCTGATAAGTATATGTGAATGACATATTGTTGATCGGAAATAATGTAGAATTATTCTGTAAAGCATAAAAGGAGTGTTTGAAAGGAGTGTTTCAAAGAAAGACTTCGGTGAAGCTGCTTACATATTGAGCTTCAAGATCTATAGAGATAGATCAAGACGCTTGATAAGTTTTTTCAATGAGTACATACCTTGACAAGATTTTGAAGTAGTTCAAAATGGAGCAGTCAAAGAAAGAGTTTTTGCCTGTATTACAAGGTGTGAAGTTGAGTAAGACTCAAAGCCCGACCACGGCAGAAGATAGAAAGAGAATGAAGGTCATTCCCTATGCCTTGGCCATAGGTTCTATAAAGTATGTCATGCTGTATACCAGATCTATTGTATACCCTGCACTGATTTGGCAAGGGAGTACAATAGTGATCTAGGAGTAGATCACTGGACAGCAGTCAGAATTATCCTTAGTAAAATAAGGATATGTTTCTCAATTATGGACGTGACAAAAAGGGTTCGTCATAAAGGGTTACGTCGATTCAAGTTTTTGACACTGGTCCAGATGATTCTAAGTCTCAATATGGATACATATTAAAAGTGGGAGCAATTAGCTAGAGTAGCTCCGTGCAGAGCATTGTAGACATAGAATTTTGCAGAATACATACGGATCTGAATTTGGCAGGCCGGTTGACTAAATTTCTCTCACAAGCAAAACATGATCACTCTTTGGGTGTTAATCACATAGCGATGTGAACTAGACTATTGAATCTAGTAAACCCTTTGGGTGTTAGTCACATGAAGATGTGAACCAATCACATAAAGATGTGAACTATTGGTGTTAATTACATAGCGATGTGAACTAGATTATTGACTCTAGTGCAAGTGGGAGACTGAAGGAAATATGCCCTAGAGGCAATAATAAAGTTATTATTTATTTCCTTATTTCATGATAAATGTTTATTATTCATGCTAGAATTGTATTAACCGGAAACATAATACATGTGTGAATACATAGACAAACAGAGTATCACTAGTATGCCTCTACTTGACTAGCTCGTTAATCAAAGATGGTTATGTTTCCTGACCATAGACAAAGAGTTGTTATTTGATTAACGAGGTCACATCATTAGTTAAATGATCTGATTGACATGACCCATTCCATTAGCTTAGCACCCGATCGTTTAGTATGTTGCTATTGCTTTCTTCATGACTTATACATGTTCCTATGACTATGAGATTATGCAACTCCCGTTTGCCGGAGGAACACTTTGGGTGCTACCAAACGTCACAACATAACTGGGTGATTATAAAGGAGCATTACAGGTGTCTCCAAAGGTAGATGTTGGGTTGGCGTATTTCGAGATTAGGATTTGTCACTCCGATTGTCGGAGAGGTATCTCTGGGCCCTCTCGGTAATGCACATCACATAAGCCTTGCAAGCATTGCAACTAATGAGTTAGTTGCGAGATGATATATTACGGAACGAGTAAAGAGACTTGCCGGTAACGAGATTGAACTAGGTATTGGATACCGACGATCGAATCTCGGGCAAGTAACATACCGATGACAAAGGGAACAACGTATGTTGTTATGCGGTCTGACCGATAAAGATCTTCGTAGAATATGTAGGAGCCAATATGGGCATCCAGGTCCCGCTATTGGTTATTGACCGGAGACGTGTCTCGGTCATGTCTACATTGTTCTCGAACCGTAGGGTCCGCACGCTTAAGGTTTCGATGACAGTTGTATTATGAGTTTATGAGTTTTGATGTACCGAAGGAGTTCAGAGTCCCAGATGAGATCGGTGACATGACGAGGAGTCTCGAAATGGTCGAGACGTAAAAATCGATATATTGGACGACTATATTCGGACATCGGAAAGGTTCCGAGTGATCCGAGTATTTTTTGGAGTACCGGAGAGTTACGGGAATTCGCCGGGGAGTATATGGGCCTTATTGGGCTTTAGGGGAAAGAGATAGGAGAGGTTGGGCGCCCCCCCAAGGCCTAGTCCGAATTGGACTAGGGGGAAGGGCTGCGCCCCCTCCTTCCTTCTCTCCTCTTTTCCCTTGCCTTGACTCCTACTCCTAATACATGGAAGGACTCCTAGTTGGACTAGGAAAGGGGGAATCCTACTCCCGGTGGGAGTAGGACTCCCCTAGGGCGCGCCATAGAGAGGGCCGGCCCTCCCCTCCTCCACTCCTTTATATACGGGGGCAGGGGGCGGTGTGCGGTGCCCCCCTCCACCATATTCCACCTCGGTCATATCATAGCGGTGCTTAGGCGAAGCCCTGCGACGGTAGAACATCAAGATCGTCACCACGCCGTCGTGCTGACGGAACTCCTCCCCGAAGCTTTGCTGGATCGGAGCCCGGGGATCGTCATCGAGCTGTACGTGTGCTAAGAACTCGGAGGTGCCGGAGTAACGGTGCTTGGATCGGTCGGATCGGGAAGACGTACGACTACTTCCTCTACGTTGTGTCAACGCTTCCGTTGTTGATCTACAAGGGTACGTAGATCATACTCTCCCCTCTCGTTGCTATGCATCACCATGATCTTGCGTGTGCGTAGGAAATTTTTTGAAATTACTGCGTTCCCCAACAGTAACCATGGCGGACATGAAGGTCGGAGCGGAAGGGAAGGTTGCAGGGGATCCAGTGGTGACACGAAAGGGAGGAAAACTCTGTGGCTAAGGTTCCTCAAATAGATGAATGCGGTCATCAAACCAGCGACCGAAGGGTTTCCATGTGGGTCCTGCCCATTAGTATGATGTGACGGACGCGTCCCGGCGTCTCCATATCTCCCCACATATGGGATGGTATGAGGGGGTGCCGGACAACCCAGGCGTATGAGTTGGGTTTAGGGCCCTGGTTCGGTTACCATTTTGGTTTAGGCAGTGTCCGGGCTATCCGCATGATGTTTGTGAGAAGTGGGAGTCTAGTTGTAAATGTTTTTACAAAGGTTTTGAAAGCGTCCCCGGATGAACAAAGGTTGCTTGCTTGCTTGTAAATAAAATAAATACTAAAAAGGAAGAACGCTACCGGTGGAAGTGAGGAAGAAGATTGACAGCTTGCGTCATGCCTATCTTTGGGCAGGTTATGATAAGGTGACCAGTGGAAAATGCAATGTCAACTGGGAACTCGTTTGCAAGCCGAAGATCTTTGGTGGTTTTGAGCATCCTCAACCTTGAGAAGTTTGCTACCCCCCTTCGGTTGCGATGGCTTTGGTACGAATGAGCTGACCGCCTTTTCCCCAAGACTTTGGCTGGGACGGGAACTCTACGCAATGATGATGATAGAGACCTTTCTACGGCAGCCACCAGGGTTAGTATTGGAGATGGATGTAAGGCCAAGTTCTAGGAATCATCTTGGCTCGACAGTATGAGACCTAAAGATATTGCTCCAACAACATTTGACCTCTTAAGAAAGAAATCTTGCTCGGTCCAAAAAGCTCGCCTCAACAATTATTGGGTTAGTCAGATTGATACCCACCATGGGCTCACCATGGAGCATATTTAGGAGTTTACCTTGCTTTGGGAGAAGCTACCCTCTACTACTCTTGACAATGACGTGCATGATATTATCCTATGGAAGTTCTTGTCATGGAGATACTCAGCGTCGACTGCCTATATGGCGCAGTTTGCGGGACACACGACAAGCATCGTGCATACCGCTGTTTGGAAGGGTTGGGCCCCTTCGAAATGCATTTTTTGCTTGGTTGATAATTCAAAACAGAGTTTGGACGGCCGATTGATTGCACTGTCGTGGATGGCCAAACTACAACCTTTGCCCGCTTTGCAAGCAAGTCTAGAAAACCGCGACACACCTTCTCTTTCAATGCAGCTTCTCCCGACGTGTCTGGATCGAGATTGTAACATGGCTTGGTCTATATGGTGATGCGGTGATGAGCTGACGAAATGAGGCTTCGATTCGAGAATTGTGGATTAAAAATGTGATTCAGAGTGGAGAACAGAGAAAGGCTCTCGCCTCCTTGTTCATGCTTATGTCTTGGGGGATTTGGAAAGAACGTAATGTAAGGGTTTTTCGTAGTACCGCCGCTACGACGATGATGCTCGTCGCGAAGATAAAATTGACGGTCCATCTTTGGGCTATTGTCAATGCCATCCATTTGAGTATTATAATGTCGCGAGAGTAGTTGTTTGTTTACCACTTCGCGGTCATTTGTCTTAAAACTTCTCCCTTAATAATCAATAAAAATGGTAAATCCTTTGCCTTGTTTAAAAAAAACGCGCCATGTTAAAAGTTGAGCGACCACGAGAATAGCAGGCCAGCGGCGATCAGCCATGCACCATGCCAAATGTCACACCTTCTTTTTCGATGGAACGAAATGGCACACCAACTACAAGGTTTTTCACCGATCCCCACCAAACTCCGGTAAACACGAGCTCACCGGCCG
Organism: Triticum dicoccoides; assembly: GCF_002162155.2. Taxonomy (NCBI): domain Eukaryota; kingdom Viridiplantae; phylum Streptophyta; class Magnoliopsida; order Poales; family Poaceae; genus Triticum; species Triticum dicoccoides. The sequence continues at coordinate 583,326,262 of NC_041386.1, forward strand.
ACGAGCCGACGAACGCACTCCGGGAAGCAAACAAAGGGTCCGCGTCTCGGACGCACGCTGTCACAAACTCGCAATGTCACGACCCACCTCAGCTGCCACGCACGCACCGCATCCTCCCGACACAGCGGCTGCCTCAGGCGCCGCGCCGTGTCAGCCCTCTCGCCTGGTGTAGCCCATGCAAGCCTCCACCCCCTCCACGTACCCCGCCCCTTCCCTACGTGTCACCGCTTCTTCCATCTATATATACCCTAGCTAGCCTCGATCCCCTCTCCACCTCACTTCACTTCACTTCAATCCCCTCCAGCTCTCGAGTTCGACAGATCTCGGTTCACTCACCGCCGGCGGACGCAGCGAAGCGAGGGAGGAGCAATGGCGGACCGCGGGGGCTACGTGCAGGTGCAGCACGGGCAGTACGGCGGGCAGCAGCACGGGCGCCAGATGGGCGAGCAGATGAAGGGCATGCTCCAGGAGAAGGCGCCGTCGGCGTCGCAGGCGCTGACGGTGGCGACGCTGTTCCCGCTGGGCGGGCTGCTGCTGGTGCTGTCCGGGCTGGCGCTGGCGGGCACCGTGGTGGGGCTGGCCGTGGCCACGCCGGTGTTCCTGCTCTTCAGCCCCGTGCTGGTCCCGGCCGCGCTCACCATCGGCCTGGCCGTCACCGGGTTCCTCACCTCCGGCGCGCTGGGGCTGGGCGGCCTCTCCTCGCTCACCGTGCTCGCCAACACGGCGCGCCAGGCGTTCCAGCGCACCCCGGACTACGTGGAGGAGGCGCGCCAGCGCATGGCCGACGCTGCCGCGGCCGCGGGGCACAAGACGCAGCAGGCCGGCCACGCCATCCAGAGCCGCGCGGAGGAGGCGCGCGCCGGAGGAGGAGGCGGCCACACCGGCGCCACCGGCGGAGCGGGCGCCGGCACCGGCACCAGGGCGTCGTCGTAAGCCGGAGCCAGCAGGCCGATGTCAGTCCGCCGCGCCGCGCAGCAGGGCGCGCGTCGTCTAGCTACTACCTGCTCTATGTGTGCTAGCGCCTTCGTACGTGTCTACACGAGCGAGTGTGTGTGCGTTCGTGCGTGTCAGTGTGTGTGTGTGATGTTTCTACTGTTTTAGTACTGCTCGTGTTCGTCCGATCGATCGGTTTAGTACCGAGTTGTGAATAAGAAAAGGCCCGGGCCGCTTCGTCTGTCCATGCATTTGCTTCTGTGCTGCTTCAGTGTGTGTGTGTGTGTGTGTGTGTGTGTGTGTGTGCGTGTGCGTGTGTGTTGTACTACACGCCGATCATTTGACATCGACGAGGATAATTCACCATTTGGCCCATCCTTCGTACGAGAATACTTCAGAATCCGTCTTCCTTTTCTGAAACGAAGTTCAGATTCTGTCTTCGTTGAATGCGAAGCGTGCAAGACGATTATCCCACCGCTCAAACTTGGTGACACATCACCACTACAGACGTAGGCAAAAATAAACACGTACACACGTCAGGTTCAGGACTGAAACCATCTCCCAAAGCAAGGCAACAATATACGCCATGGCTTGCTGGCCGCTGCACCCTTTTGTATTTTTTGGAGTGAATGGCGGAGCTTTACTGCACAATGAAGTTCTAGGGCATGCAAATTGGATCAGGAGAATACAGAAACCACACATGCGTAAGGTGTATTGTTCGGCGTGTGAGGAATGGAAGAGGCACGGACATAACTTTAGGGCACCCCACTACTTTTTGCATACATTAGGGCATCTCCAACGTTATTATTTTTTGCATTTTCTTGTTCATACGTTTTTTTAGGGCGGTTCTTTTTCATACGTTAGGGAATACGCTGACGGTGACGGGACACTGCTGTCGGAGGCCGAGGGCCGTCATCCAACGCTGCTAAATCAGCCGACATTTATCCAGTTAGGGTGGAAAATAGTATAAATCTTCCATACATAGCATACAAATAAGTCGTCTATAGAAAATAGTATAAATCCTCCGTACATAGCATACAAATAAGTCGTCTAGTACAAAATGTCTCAAATTCAACACCGGATGTCCAATAAGCTTCATCAAAATGTCTCAAATTCAACACCGGATGTCCAATAAGCTTCATCAACGAATGATGTCGTCTCATACATACTGCCCCTTCAGTTAACCGTGTGTACTTAAATGACCGTGCAATGGTCATCTTTTCTCCAGCTGAGTAATCACGATGACACTAGTCTGAATAGCGTACCAGCGATACAGTAATGATCTCACATGCGTTCTTGAATAATGTGCATATTGTAGAGAGCAATGTGTTTTTGGGCGTGAAATAATTCATGTACTTGCTGCCAGAAGGTCCTCCTCTACTCCCGCCTACAAAATTCATGGATACGACCAACCATGTATCGCACAACAGCTCATCCTCCACGGTCGAGTACCCTGCCATCCTTCGTACTCTGAAAGAATGACATCGCATCCAAAATTAAGCTAAATGGCATTTGATCGAACACATGTCGGGCGCGGTGTCTGCCGTGGAGGTTGTCGACAGGGGCGGAGTGTACCTGAGTACAAACGACTCTAGGATGGACAACGCCGTCATAAAGGCGAGCAGGCACGCCGATGCTGGTTGCGGACGTTCGGCAATGTCTCTGTGACGATCGGAGAGGTATAAGGGCCGTGACGAAGATGGAGGGTGCCGATGCAATGTAAGGGCGATAAGGGGTAGAGTGAAAGAAAATGGGACCAAGAGGGGGGGTGTTAGTGGGTCTCGGGTGCCGGAGTCCTACGTGGCTACATGCCGGACTCCCGCAACCCCCCCCCCCCATTTTGTCTCCACTTTGCAGGAGAAAGCATGTCCGGACCGCCATGCGGAACGATACGGGCCCAAGTTGAATGGCACAACACGTCTGGACCACACTGCTCGAACGGTTGCGGGCAGTTTGAGGATCGGCGTTGGAGATGCCCATAGTGCTTCAAATTACCATCATTGCATTTCATACCTTTCATGTTTACATATTATCAAAAGTAGCACCATTGCATTTCATATTCTTCATGTTTACATATTAGTTGGTACTTTTTCACTGTAGAACAAGCAAAGTTGGATGAGCTTTCTCAAACACTTTAGGTGTTTATAAACAAGCGAAGTTTGATGCACGTCTCCACTAAGTCATTTGGAGAGCTTTCATTTATTCATAGCTTTAGTGAATCCATTGCATGACAATCGCTACTCCATGCATCAACATCGATTATATGACTTCTCCATTACCTAATGATCAGTCACGTTGATGCCATACTTTCTTCCTTTTTGACTTCTTATTAACCTCCATTGTTTATTTATCTTTTTGTTTAAGTGTAAAGATTAAGGCTCGCGCTAGAAAATGCATAACTCTAAGTTAATTGAAACAAGAGATTGTGTAGTTGATATGCTTGACCAACACTCTGGCCACTTTATGATAAAATTGTTTCTGATACAATTAAGACTTAGCATACTATGGTTTCATGATACACCTAACATTGTATCTGAACCTAAAAGGCATTGGTGTATTTGATATGAAAGCATTGATCCATGAAAAGCGAGTGATTTTACTTGCACTTTTTTATGTTATCTTCTTTTATCAACTATAAAACATTGCATTGCAACGTTGTTCTTTACCGTCATACCTAAATTACATCATATTGATTATAATTCATGTTTGTAGCATTTACAATCAAAATTTATGTTGTTATCATCTATCTGCTCGAGGACAAGTATGGATTTAGCCTGGTGATGTTGATACTTCTCATATATGTATATTTCTTTGATTGTTTCACGCTAGGTTTATACTCCCTCCGTTTCTTTATATAAGGTGGATTTGTTTTTTGATGAAATTCTAGAATCTAAGGTGTATTTCTTATAATTCTTCATAGTTCCCTTGTCCGCCCACCAGAGAAAAGAAAACTATCTTTCTCCTGATTGTCTGTATCTCTCCTTGTAGCAAAAGAAGGAAAGTATCTCTATGTCGATTGCATCTCTTACTTTCCTGGACTAACTGATTTACCTGCCACTAACCAACAAATTTGCCAAGGGTAATTCCATCCTAACATGTCTATAATTATGTGTTGGAAATATGCCCTAGAGGCAATAATAAAAGCATTATTATTATATTTCCTTGTTCATGATAATTGTCTTTATTCATGCTATAATTGTGTTATCCGGAAATCGTAATACATGTGTGAATAATAGACACCAACATGTCCCTAGTAAGCCTCTAGTTGACTAGCTCGTTGATCAACAGATAGTCATGGTTTCCTGGCTATGGACATTGGATGTCATTGATAATGGGATCACATCATTAGGAGAATGATGTGATGGACAAGACCCAATCCTAAACATAGCATAAGATCGTATAGTTTGTTTGCCAGAGTTTTCCAATGTCAAGTATCCTTTCCTTAGACCATGAGATCGTGTAACTCCCAGATACCGTAGGAGTGCTTTGGGTGTACCAAACGTCACAACGTAACTGGGTGACTATAAAGGTATACTACGGGTATCTCCGAAAGTGTCTGTTGGGTTGACATGGATCAAGACTGGGATTTGTCACTCCGTATGACGGAGAGGTATCACTGGGCCCACTCGGTAATGCATCATCATAATGAGCTCAAAGTGACCAAGTGTCTTGTCACGGGATCATGCATTACGGTATGAGTAAAGTGACTTGCCGGTAACGAGATTGAACGAGGTATTGGGATACCGACGATCGAATCTCGGGCAAGTAACATATCGATTGACAAAGGGAATTGTATACGGGGTTGCTTGAATCCTCGACATCGTGGTTCATCCGATGAGATCATCGAGGAGCATGTGGGAGCCAACATGGGTATCCATATCCTGCTGTTGGTTATTGACTGGAGAGTCGTCTCGGTCATGTCTACATGTCTCCCGAACCCGTAGGGTCTACACACTTAAGGTTCGGTGACGCTAGGGTTGTAGGGATATGTATATGCAGTAACCCGAATGTTGTTCAGAGTCCCGGATGAGATCTCGGACGTCACGAGGAGTTCCGGAATGGTCCGGAGGTAAAGAATTATATATAGGAAGTGCTATTTCGGGCATCGGGACAAGTTTCGGGGTCACCCGTATTGTACCGGGACCACCGGAAGGGTCCCGGGGGTCCACCGGGTGGGGCCACCTGCCCCGGGGGGGGCACATGGGCTGTAGGGGGTGCGCCTTGGCCTATATGGGCCAAGGGCACCAGCCCCAAGAGGCCCATGCACCTAGGGTTCAAGAAGGGAAGAGTCTCAAAGGGGGAAGGCACCTCCTAGGTGCCTTGGGGAGGAGGGATTCCTCCCTTGGCCGCACCCCCTAGGAGATTGGATCTCCTAGGGCCGGCGCCCCCCCCCCTTGGACTCCCTATATATAGGGGGGAAAGGAGGGCCTCTCATAACACATCTTTGGTGCCTCCCTCTCCCTCTCCAACACATCATCCTCCTCCATAGTGCTTGGCGAAGCCCTGCCGGAGTACTGCAGCTCCACCACCACCACGCCGTCGTGCTGCTGCTGGAGCCATCTTCCTCAACCTCTCCTTCCCCCTTGCTGGATCAAGAAGAAGGAGACGTCACGCTGACCGTACGTGTGTTGAATGCGGAGGTGCCGTCCGTTCGGCGCTAGGATCTCCGATGATTTGGATCACGTCGAGTACGCCTTCCTCATCCCCGTTCTTTGAATGCTTCCGCGCGTGATCTACAAAGGTATGTAGATGAAATCCAATCACTTGTTGCTAGATGAACTCCTAGATGGATCTTGGTGAAACCGTAGGAAAATTTTTGTTTTCTGCAACATTCCCCAACAGTGGCATCATGATCTAGGTCTATGCGTTCTCTTGCACGAGTAGAACACAATTTGTTGTGGGCGTTGATGTTGTCAACTTTCTTGCCGCTACTAGTCTTATCTTGCTTCAACGGTATTGTGGGATGAAGCGGCCCAGACAAACCTTACACGTACGCTTACGTGAGACCAGTTCCACCGACTAACATGCACAAGTTGCATAAAGGTGGCTGGCGGGTGTCTGTCTCTCCCACTTTAGTTGGAGCAGATTCGATGAAAAGGGTCCTTATGAAGGGTAAATAGAAGTTGACAAATCACGTTGTGGCTTTCACGTAGCTAAGAAAACGTTCTTGCTAGAACCCTACTTCAGCCACGTAAAACTTGCAACAACAATTAGAGGACGTCTAACTTGTTTTTGCAGCAAGTGCTTTGTGATATGATATGGCCAAAGTTGTGATGAATGATGAATGATCTATATGTGATGTATGAGATGTTCATGCTATTGTAATAGGAATCACGACTTGCATGTCGATGAGTATGACAACCGGCAGGAGCCATAGGAGTTGTCTTTATTTTTTGTATGACCTGCGTGTCATTGAGAAACGCCATGTAAATTACTTTACTTTATTGCTAAACGTGTTAGCCATAGTAGTAGAATTAATAGTTGGCGAGCAACTTCATGGAGACACAATGATGGAGATCATGATGATGGAGATCATGATGATGGAGATCATGGTGTCATGCCGGTGACAAGATGATCATGGAGCCCCAAGATGGAGATCAAAGGAGCTATGTGATATTGGCCATATCATGTCACTATTATTATTTGATTGCATGTTATGTTTATCATGTTTTTGCATCTTGTTTGCTTAGAATGACGGTAGTAAATAAGATGACCCCTCATAATAATTTCAAGAAAGTGTTCCCCCTAACTGTGCACCGTTGCGACAGTTCGTTGTTTCGAAGCACCACGTGATGATCGGGTGTGATAGATCCTAACGTTCACATACAACGGGTGTAAGACAGATTTACACATGCCAAACACTTAGGTTGACTTGACGAGCCTAGCATGTACAGACATGGCCTCGGAACATAGAAGACCGAAAGGTCGAGCATGAGTCGTATAGAAGATACAATCAACATGAAGATGTTCACCGACGTTGACTAGTCCGTCTCACGTGATGATCGGACACGACCTAGTTAACTCGGATCATGTTATACTTAGATGACTGGAGGGATGTCTATCTGAGTGGGAGTTCATTATAATTTGATTAGATGAACTTAATTATCATGAACTTAGTCTAAAATATTTACAATATGTCTTGTAGATCAAATGGCCAACGTAGTCCTCAACTTCAACACGTTCCTAGAGAAAACCAAGCTGAAAGACGATGGCAGCAACTACACGGACTGGGTCCGGAACCTGAGGATCATCCTCATAGCTGCCAAGAAAGATTATGTCCTACAAGCACCGCTAGGTGATGCACCTGTTCTCCATGCAGAACAAGACGTTATGAACGCTTGGCAGGCACGTACCAATGACTACTCCCTCGTGCAGTGCGGCATGCTTTATAGCTTAGAGCCGGGGCTCCAAAAGCGTTTTGAGAGACACGGAGCATATTAGATGTTCGAAGAGCTGAAAATGGTTTTCCAAGCTCATGCCCGGGTCGAGAGATATGAAGTCTCCGACAAATTCTTCAGCTGTAAGATGGAGGAAAATAGTTCTGTCAGTGAGCACATACTCACAATGTCTGGGTTACATAACCGCTTGACTCAGCTGGGAGTTAATCTCCCGGATGACGCGGTCATTGACAGAATCCTTCAGTCGCTTCCACCAAGCTACAAGAGCTTTGTGATGAACTTCAATATGCAGGGGATGGAAAAGACCATTCCTGAAGTATTTGCAATGCTGAAATCAACAGAGGTAGAAGTCAAAAAGGAACATCAAGTGTTGATGGTGAAGAAAACCACTAAGTTCAAGAAAGGCAAGGGTAAGAAAACCTTCAAGAAAGACGGCAAGGGAGTTGCCGCGCCCGGCAAGCAAGCTGCCAGGAAGAAGCCAAAGAATGGACCCAAACCTGAGACTGAGTGCTTTTATTGCAAGGAAAGTGGTCACTGGAAGCGGAACTGCCCCAAATACTTAGCGGACAAGAAGGCCGGCAAAACGAAAGGTATATGTGATATACATGTAATTGATGTGTACCTTACCAGTACTCGTAGTAGCTCCTGGGTATTTGATACCGGTGCGGTTGCTCACATTTGTAACTCAAAACAGGAGCTGCGGAATAATCGGAGACTGGCGAAGGACGAGGTGACGATGCACGTTGGGAATGGTTCCAAGGTTGATGTGATCGCCGTCGGCACGCTGCCTCTTCATTTACCTACGGGATTAGTTTTAAACCTCAATAATTGTTATTTAGTGCCAAGTTTGAGCATGAACATTGTATCAGGATCTCGTTTAATTCGAGATGGCTACTCATTTAAATCCGAAAATAATGGTTGTTCTATTTATATGAGAGATATGTTTTATGGTCATGCTCCGATGGTGAATGATTTATTCTTAATGAATCTCGAGCGTAATGCTACACATGTTCATAGTGTGAGTACCAAAAGATGTAAGATTGATAATGATAGTCCCACATACTTGTGGCACTGCCGCCTTGGTCACATAGGTGTCAAACGCATGAAGAAGCTCCATGCTGATGGACTTTTAGAGTCTCTTGATTACGAATCACTTGACACATGCGAACCATGCCTCATGGGTAAAATGACCAAGACTCTGTTCTCAGGAACAATGGAGCGAGCAACCAACTTATTGGAAATCATACATACTGATGTGTGCGGTCCAATGAGTGTTGAGGCTCGCGGTGGCTATCGTTATGTTCTCACCCTCACTGATGACTTGAGTAGATATGGGTATATCTACTTAATGAAACACAAGTCTGAAACCTTTGAAAAGTTCAAGGAATTTCAGAGTGAGGTTGAGAATCAACGTGACAGGAAAATCAAGTTCCTACGATCAGATCGTGGAGGAGAATACTTGAGTCACGAGTTTGGCACACACTTAAGAAAATGTGGAATAGTTTCACAACTCACGCCGCCTGGAACATCTCAGTGTAATGGTGTGTCCGAACGTCGTAATCGCACTCTATTAGATATGGTGTGATCTATGATGTCTCTTACCGATTTACTGCTATCTTTTTGGGGCTATGCTTTAGAGACTGCCGCATTCACTTTAAATAGGGCTCCGTCGAAATCCGTTGAGACGACACCGTATGAATTATGGTTTGGGAAGAAACCTAAGCTGTCATTTCTAAAAGTTTGGGGATGCGATGCTTATGTCAAGAAACTTCAACCTGAAAAGCTCGAACCCAAGTCGGAAAAATGCGTCTTCATAGGATACCCTAAAGAAACTATTGGGTATACCTTCTACCTCAGATCCGAAGGCAAGATCTTTGTTGCCAAGAATGGATCCTTTCTAGAGAAAGAGTTTCTCTCGAAAGAAGTAAGTGGAAGGAAAGTAGAACTTGATGAAGTATTACCTCTTGAACCGGAAAATGGCGTAGCTCAAGAAAATGTTCCTGAGGTGCCTGCACCAACTAGAGAGGAAGTTAATGATGATGATCAAGATACTTCTGATCAAGCTCCTACTGAAATTCGAAGGTCCACAAGGACACGTTCCGCACCAGAGTGGTACGGCAACCCTGTCTTGGAAATCATGTTGTTAGACAACGGTGAACCTTCGAACTATGAAGAAGCGATGGCGGGCCCGGATTCCTACAAATGGCTAGAAGCCATGAAATCCGAGATAGGATCCATGTATGAAAACGAAGTATGGACTTTGACTGACTTGCCCGTTGAGCGGCGAGCCATAGAAAATAAATGGATCTTTAAGAAGAAGACAGACGCGAATGGTAATGTGACCATCTATAAAGCTCGGCTTGTCACTAAGGGTTATCGACAAGTTCAAGGGGTTGACTACGATGAGACTTTCTCACCGGTAGCGAAGCTGAAGTCCATCCGAATCATGTTAGCGATTGCCGCATTCTATGATTATGAAATATGGCAAATGGACGTCAAAACGGCATTCCTTAATGGTTTCCTTAAGGAAGAATTATATATGATGCAGCCGGAAGGTTTTGTCGATCCTAAGAATGCTGACAAGGTGTGCAAGCTCCAACGCTCGATTTATGGGCTGGTGCAAGCATCTCGGAGTTGGAACATTCGCTTTGATGAGATGATCAAAGCGTTTGGGTTTACGCAGACTTATGGAGAAGCCTGTGTTTACAAGAAAGTGAGTGGGAGCTCTGTAGCATTTCTCATATTATATGTAGATGACATACTTTTGATGGGAAATGATATAGAACTCTTGGACAGCATAAAGGCCTACTTTAATAAGAGTTTTTCAATGAAGGACCTTGGAGAAGCTGCTTATATATTAGGCATCAAGATCTACAGATAGATCAAGACGCCTCATAGGTCTTTCACAAAGCACATACCTTGATAAGATATTGAAGAAGTTCAATATGGATCAGTCTAAGAAGGGGTTCTTGCCTGTGTTGCAAGGTGTGAAATTGAGCTCAGCTCAATGTCCGACCACGGCAGAAGATATAGAAGAGATGAGTGTCATCCCCTATGCCTCAGCCATAGGTTCTATTATGTATGCCATGCTGTGTACCAGACCTGATGTAAACCTTGCCGTAACTTTGGTAGGAAGGTACCAAAGTAATCCCGGCAAGGAACACTGGACAGCGGTCAAGAATATCCTGAAGTACCTGAAAAGGACTAAGGAAATGTTTCTCGTTTATGGAGGTGACGAAGAGCTCGTCGTAAAGGGTTACGTCGACGCTAGCTTCGACACAGATCTGGATGACTCTAAGTCACAAACCGGATACGTGTATATTTTGAATGGTGGGGCAGTAAGCTGGTGCAGTTGCAAGTAGAGCGTTGTGGCGGGATCTACATGTGAAGCGAAGTACATGGCAGCCTCGGAGGCAGCACATGAAGCAATTTGGGTGAAGGAGTTCATCACCGACCTAGGAGTCATACCCAATGCGTCGGGGCCGATCAAGCTCTTCTGTGACAACACTGGAGCTATTGCACTTGCCAAGGAGCCCAGGTTTCACAAGAAGACAAGGCACATCAAGCGTCGCTTCAAGTCCATTCATGAAAATGTTCAAGATGGAGACATAGATATTTGTAAAGTACACGCGGACCTGAATGTAGCAGATCCGTTGACTAAACCTCTCCCTAGAGCAAAACATGATCAACACCAGAATTCCATGGGTGTTCGATTCATCACAATGTAACTAGATTATTGACTCTAGTGCAAGTGGGAGACTGTTGGAAATATGCCCTAGAGGCAATAATAAAAGCATTATTATTATATTTCCTTGTTCATGATAATTGTCTTTATTCATGCTATAATTGTGTTATCCGGAAATCGTAATACATGTGTGAATAATAGACACCAACATGTCCCTAGTAAGCCTCTAGTTGACTAGCTCGTTGATCAACAGATAGTCATGGTTTCCTGGCTATGGACATTGGATGTCATTGATAACGGGATCACATCATTAGGAGAATGATGTGATGGACAAGACCCAATCCTAAACATAGCATAAGATCGTATAGTTTGTTTGCCAGAGTTTTCCAATGTCAAGTATCCTTTCCTTAGACCATGAGATCGTGTAACTCCCGGATACCGTAGGAGTGCTTTGGGTGTACCAAACGTCACAACGTAACTGGGTGACTATAAAGGTATACTACGGGTATCTCCGAAAGTGTCTGTTGGGTTGACATGGATCAAGACTGGGATTTGTCACTCCGTATGACGGAGAGGTATCACTGGGCCCACTCGGTAATGCATCATCATAATGAGCTCAAAGTGACCAAGTGTCTGGTCACGGGATCATGCATTACGGTACGAGTAAAGTGACTTGCCGGTAACGAGATTGAACGAGGTATTGGGATACCGACGATCGAATCTCGGGCAAGTAACATACCAATTGACAAAGGGAATTGTATACGGGGTTGCTTGAATCCTCGACATCGTGGTTCATCCGATGAGATCATCGAGGAGCATGTAGGAGCCAACATGGGTATCCAGATCCCGTTGTTGGTTATTGACTGGAGAGTCGTCTCGGTCATGTCTACATGTCTCCCGAACCCGTAGGGTCTACACACTTAAGGTTCGGTGACGCTAGGGTTGTAGGGATATGTATATGCAGTAACCCGAATGTTGATCGGAGTCCCGGATGAGATCCCGGACGTCACGAGGAGTTCCGGAATGGTCCGGAGGTAAAGAATTATATATAGGAAGTGCTATTTCGGGCATCAGGACAAGTTTCGGGGTCACCGGTATTGTACCGGGACCACCGGAAGGGTCCCGGGGGTCCACCGGGTAGGGCCACCTGCCCCGGGGGGCCACATGGGCTGTAGGGGGTGCTCCTTGGCCTATATGGGCCAAGGGCACCAGCCCCAAGAGGCCCATGCGCCTAGGGTTCAAGAAGGGAAGAGTCCCAAAGGGGGAAGGCACCTCCTAGGTGCCTTGGGGAGGAGGGATTCCTCCCTTGGCCGCACCCCCTAGGAGATTGGATCTCCTAGGGCCGGCCCCCCCCCCTTGGACTCCATATATATAGTGGGGAAAGGAGGGGCTCTCATAACACATCTTTGGTGCCTCCCTCTCCCTCTCCAACACATCCTCCTCCTCCATAGTGCTTGGCGAAGCCCTGCCGGAGTACTGCAGCTCCACCACCACCACGCCGTCGTGCTGCTGCTGGAGCCATCTTCCTCAACCTCTCCTTCCCCCTTGCTGGATCAAGAAGAAGGAGACGTCATGCTAACCGTACGTGTGTTGAACGCGGAGGTGCCGTCCGTTCGGCGCTAGGATCTCCGATGATTTGGATCACGTCGAGTACGCCTTCCTCATCCCCGTTCTTTGAACGCTTCTGCACGTAATCTACAAAGGTATGTAGATGCAATCCAATCACTCGTTGCTAGATGAACTCCTAGATGGATCTTGGTGAAACCGTAGGAAAATTTTTGTTTTCTGCAACGTTCCCCAACATTATGTGCCTTTACCACCGTGACAAAAATAATACACCTTGCATAGAGGAACGGAGGGAGTATCATTTTGGCATAATTTGGCATCAACCTTTATTATTTTTCTAGACTACCTATTTACTCAGCCAAGTGTTAGTTGTTGTTTTCTGCATGTTTTTGAACTTTCAGGAACATCAATTTTACGGAGCTCCAAAATTCCTTTCAAAAAACTCTAGAAAACATTTTTCAACGAGAAGTTTCCAAAGGAATTGGGTCCCATCTAGGACTCCACACAGCCAAGGTGCCCGCGTGGTACAGCTATGTGGCCCCCTGTGGCTTTGAAAACGTATATTTTTTTGTTCGCTCCAAAACCCCTATACATTGAGGAGTCTTTCTGTTTCCACAACCACACCTCTCTATCTCAAAGTGATACAATCTAGAGGCCTTTTCCGGTGCTCTGTCGGAGGAGGAAATCATCTCAATGTCTACGTCAACTTGAAGGCCACCATGATCGCTCGTGAGTAGTTTTATTTGGACTATGGATCCATATTAATAACTAGTTGGTTTTTCTCTCTATTGCTTCTCAATACAAATATCACATGAGCTTCCCTACATAATTGTGATCCATTTAGTGTAATTTGCTAATGCATTTGTTGCCATGTGATGATTTTTCACTGTATGACCAGATCTATCCATTAATTCTTTTGAGATCAATTTGGTTTCTTTGTTGCATAATTCTTACTCACATATGCTCACCGGTCTATTTATCTTTATTTGGCCAAGTTTGATGGATGATCTCCAAAAGGAAGTTGGGTTCAATCTTGTAAGTAATCTATTGCAGTGATAGGAAGTGGAAAAGGCTTGTATTGTATTGTATTGTATTGTTGCCACTAGGGATAAAAATATGATTGTGTAGTTGTTCTTTTGAACGCGGGGTGAAGACAATGTATCATATACTTCGTGTCATTATACTTAATGCAATACTCTATTTCTTTAACTTAATACTTTGATATGCATGTTAGATAACGGTCTTGGGATGGAGTATTAGCTATAGATGCAGTAGGATGATGGTTTATAGATCTTTGGACATGATGGTGATATGCAACTATACCATGTATAATCATACTCATAAAAACTATAATTTAATCGATGAACAAGTGTATTTTGTTCATCACACCTTTCTACTTCTTTTGGAGAGATATCACTAGTGAACCTATGGATCCCGGTCCATTCTTCTTCCTATTGCTTTCAACCTCCAACAACGCTCTTTAAAATTCCCTGTTTTATTTCTTTGGAACTTTAACCTCCCATACACACTTGCATTAATCATTGTAACTGACAAGGCTAGTAAGATTGACAACCTTGCTAGTTTCGTTGGGGATCAAGGCAGTTTTGTATTTGTGTGTGTAGGTATTGATCATTGGCTTCTTAGCAAAAACTCCTACTAATTCAACAAACCTTAGGGTCATCCACTTTAAGGGAAAATTGTTGCTTGCTATAAATATTTACACTTGGGGGGTTCAACACCTTCCTAGTTGAGAAAAAGAGATCCTGAAAACCAAAAAACCCAGGAAAGAATTCCCATGGTTTTCTCTTTGGACAATTCAACACATTATGTCCCAGCCCAGAGCCATCACGCCCCAGTAAGGATGGCAATGGGTAGGGTACGGGGCGGGTAGAGCAATACCATACCCATACACGTGTAGTCAATGTGTACAAAATTCTACCCATACCCGTACCCATGGGTATGATACTTTACCCGTACCCATACCCGACAGGTAACCATACCCATTGGGTACCCAATGGAAAGTTCAAATAGTACACAAGCTATTCACAATTTTACATTCATCTATAGCACATTTGACAAAAAAGCATTGATCTCAACTCAATAACAAATAGCCGAGTAGATGAAAATTATCTCAATTCAAATTGACAATTGGTAACAACTTTAACATAGGTTCATAAGCTCACAACACAACTTTAACATATGTACACTTGTGATTGTGAATCACGGGTAAGATTCACATGTCAGTATAAAATGGGTAGGGTATGGGTATATCCATGGGTAAACGGCTATACCCGTTCCCTACACATGACTTAACGGGTAGGTGAAAGTGCGTTATATCGACTAGAGGGGGGGGGGTGAATAGGCGATTTTTATGAAAGTCTTCAGAACATAGAAGTTTTGAAGACAAACGATAAAATTAAACCTATTACCATGCAGCGGAAGGTAGACTACACTAGGCAAACCATAGTCAAGTATTCAATGAAGTGAAAGCACAAAGACTAATAGCAGCTAGGTAGTAAGGATCAGGTAGGAAGATATTGTGAAGCCAAACAGAACACGCAGTCACTCAGTGAAGACAAATGATAGTACAAACATACAATGACTTCACAAGGAGTAACAGTAAGTAAAGGGAAGTGAAGATGAAACCAGTGACTCGTTGAAGACAATGATTTGTTGGACCAGTTCCAGTTGCTGTGACAACTGTACGTCTAGTTGGAGCGGCTAGGTATTTAAACCTTAGGACACAGTCCCGGACACCCAGACCTAAACACGCAGCTCAGGACACCCAGTCCTCACCGTATTCTCCTTGAGCTAAGGTCACATAGACCTCGCCCAACCACTCTGGTAAGTCTTCAAGGTAGACTCCCAAACCTTCACAGACTTCGTTCACCGGCAATCCACAATGTCTCTTGGATGCTCAGAACGTGACGCCTAACCGGCTGGAGGATGCACAGTCCTCAAGTGTAATAAGTCTTCAGATCACACAGACAAGAAGACTTAAGTGATGCCCAATTCTCTCTGGCTCTGGTGGTTAGGGCTTTATCCTCGCAAGGAATTCTCTCTCAAAGGCTTCGAGGTGTGTTGCTCTCAAACGACAAAAGCCGTACTATCAATCTGAGTAGCCAACCGTTTATGGTTGTAGGGGGTGGGCTATTTATAGCCACTTGGCAACCCGACCTGATTTGTCCGAAATGACCCTGGGTCACTAAGGAACTGACACGTGTTCCAACGGTCAGATTTCAAACTCACACGGCAACTTTACTTGGGCTACAAGCAAAGCTGACTTGTCCGACTCTGGACAAGAATCGCTCTCATAGTCTTCACTCGAAGACATAGGTTTTTGGTTTAGGCATCACTTCAGTCATTCTGACTGGTTCTCTTGGACCCCACTTAACAGTACGGTGGTTCCTATGACTCAACAGAAAAGAAAAAGAACTACGACAGATCTAAGTCTTCGAGCTCCATAGGCTTCATATAGTGTCTTCTCTTGTCATAGTCTTCAAAGTGAATATCTTCATATACCACCTTTGACTTCAATGTCTTCATACATTTTTAGGGGTCATCTCTGGTAGTAAAACCGAATCAATGAGGGACTTCTACCTGTGTTATCCTGCAATTCTCACAAACACATTAGTCCCTCAACTAGGTTTGTCGTCAATACTCCAAAACCAACTAGGGGTGGCACTAGATGCACTTACAATCTCCCCCTTTTTGGTGATTGATGACAAACTAGTTGAAGTTTTCAACAGGGAATATAATCTGTGAAATTTTAAAGGATAAGGAATTGTCTTCATAAGTTGCAAGGGCTCCCCCTGAAGATGTGCATATAAGTTAATTTGCTTTTGGAATGCAAATGCACATGGCAGGTTGTACTTGTGGAGATCCACTTCAACTTATGATGACAATCCACTATGCATGTGAAAGTATATGAATATAATGACATGCATAATGGAAAATGGACGTCTGCAGAATGAGCTAAGTGCGGAATTTATCGTCGCACATGCGGAATTTATCTTCACAAAACAAGGTGGCAAATAAGTAGCAGACGACCATCTAGTCTAAGTGTTACAACTCATAAGAACCAAATGTAGCAAAAACGAGAGTTGTAAGCACGAAGCAAAATATAAAGCACCCGCCCATATGGACCCGCTTGAAGACTATCAATCTCATATGCTTCTCCCCCTTTTGTCAGTAATGACCAAAAAGGTTTGAAGACATAGAGCCTCTACTCGTTCCCACGAGGAGTAGGTGAAGTAGCAGGGTTGTTGGTGTTGTTTGGCGGTGCAGAAGAGCTTGGAGGTGCTGAAGGAGGTGGCGGTGAAGTAGCATCGTCTTCTTCCTCAATAATTCTGGCAGTCACTGTGGCAGCAGAGGAAGAGAACTCAGAGTCTTCAAGGGATGGAGTTCCTAGCAGCACAGCCCTTCGAGGAGGTGTGGAGTCAAACTTGAATCTCTCAGTGAAGCCATCCTCTTGAAGATCAGCTTCAGAACACATCATCGTGAGCCCTTTTCATGTGCGGCGACAGGTTTCATGGGCAACGAAAGCATTCTTGGTGGCAAGATTTCGAGTGCGATTAACATCCACCAAGAGGCTTTTCATCTGACGCTTCAGCCAGTCATGATGCCTATCCTGCTTCTGATGTAGAGCCACAAGAAGCTCTCGGTCGTTGAGAACATGAGTGCGCTTCTTGGGTCTTGGAGAAGTGGCACTATCAGTGGCTTCAGTGGAAGCAGGGTGTGGTGCACGTGTAGTGCCAGCCAAAGGATACACCCGAGAAACTGCTTCGACTCCTTCAACGTTCTGAGTAAAACTCTGATGTTCTGCATTCTGAAGACTTAGAGGTTGCTTGGCAGGCTCAGAATATATGGCTTCGGTAGACATGTCCACGTCAGGCAAGAAGATCCGATAATTACGGGCTGAGGGCTGATACGAGATGGCGGAGTGTAGCTTGATCAGTCGCATGACCCATGGGGCGTAGAACTTCAAACCAAACAGATCAATGCCTGATGCAGCAAGTTGGCGTATGAAGAAGTCATGTGCATTGAAGCATTTGCCATGAAGTATATAGAAGACCAAAGTCTTCATTGCACCCTGAAGCTTGGCATTTGGAGAGTGCCCTTTGATAGGCCAGAGAGTTCGCCTGATGATGTGATAGATGGTTCTTGGCAGATACTCAAGGTCTTCAATGAAGAACTCTGTGGGATAAGCAGCATCTTGGGGCAATGGCTTCATCATGCTGAGCATCTGACTCATACCAGGTTCTGGCCGCTGAAAGATGCTCTCAATAGCTTCAATATGCAGCTGACAGCCTTGCTCGAAGAGATCGCCAGGAGTGGGCAAGCCAGTGAGCTCAATGATGTCAAATGCATTGGCTTCATGATGAACGTTGCCAGTCATCCACTCCAGGACCCAAGTCTTCGGATCTCTGATGTACCCTCTGATGTGAAGTGTGGCATAGAATTGAAGCAGCAGCTCTTCATTCCAATGCTCTTCGTCAGTAATGAACGGCAGCAGTCCAACTTTCTTGAAGCAATCTAAAGCTTCTTCCAGACACGGCAGACCAGCTATAGCTTCAACGTCAAGGCGCTTGTGTGGGAAGATGCGACCTTGGTTGTACAGAATGCAAGAGTAATAGCTTCGCTGAGGATAGCTCCAGAACCGATCAGATGGTATCCTTTCCCTTGAGTAGGGGTTCCTGGAGCTATTGAAGAACGTGTTGTCTGCCCTGAAGCCATTGATGTTGAAGGAGCCAGGTGCTGATGCAGGACCTGGAAACCTTGGCTATCTTGGGATTGGCTTCTGGACCTGAGGCCTGTGCTCAACATGATAGTTGAATTGGGGACCGGCAGCAGACTCAGGAACAGAAGTGGCGGAATCAGTGGCTTCGCTGTCTTCTGAAGCTTTTGCTGGGGAGGGCTCCACATTAGCTTCATTGGTGGTTGTGGCAACCTCACGATTTTCATCCTCCACTTGACTAGCTGGAGGGTCGGTCACAAGCACATTCTCCTGGAGAACTGCTTCTTGGTGGGACAGGGGAGTGGGATCTTGTGAGACTCCTTCTTCTGTGGCTGATGCAGCCGGAATGTCTTCAGCAGAGACCTGAGGCCTTGGACCTTTGCGAAGCCTGCGGAGCGCAGACGACGCCTGTGGAGTTGGAGTGGGCTGGGCCTCATAGTCTTCTTCCTCTTGTGGGCGATCCGCCCATGAAGCATCCTGTGCAATTGGCGTCAGTGGACGACAAATGCTGATGAGTTCACTGTTTTCATGCTGAGGAAGGACTACACCATCTTCTACATTGTCATGTTGACCAAGGTCTTCAGCAGCGATGGGATCAGCTGCTGGAATGTCTTCAGCTTCATGAGCCTCTGTGGAAGCAGGCTCATGAATTGTCAGTTGTCGTTCAGCTTCAGGATAGACCACAGAAATGGGTTCAACTATCAAGGGCTCTGTGGAAGCAGCCCGAACTTTCTTGGTCTTCCTCTTCTTCTTGGAGGGGGCAGTAGGTGAGGCTTCAGAGTGTTTCCTCTTCCTATCTTCAGCCTCAGCAGTCCTTGTCTTCTTGAGCTCTGAAGCTGTTGATCGGCTTTTTGGCTTCGAGCCAGTCAGTCTAGTTGGGAAGACAATCGGAACTGCTTCTTGCCTTGGTGCATCAGGTTCAGCCGTAGCAGGCTTCTTCTTCTTCTTTGCGGCCATCCTGGGGTCGATGCCATGACGCCCAAGTGCCTTGCGCTTCTCAGCCTCATTATGGGCTTGCACACATCTGTCAGCCAGAGTCTTCATGCGCTCACGCGAACCCTGAGCTTCTGCACGCTTCTTCACAAAGGCTTCCTTGAGCTCGTGCATCATTGTCTTGAAGTTCTTCACTTCTTGCACGCTGAGCTTAGCCATATGCTTCTTGAACTGAGCCTTTTCATAGTCAATCTTCTGCTTCAGTTCAACAATGCGCTGGGCAATAGCAAGTTCTGAAGCAATGGCACCTTGGAAGGCGACACTGAGGCCAATGGGTAGCTGCAGATCTTCAAAGCTGATGTTTGGCGTGTCAAACCACTCGTCAATGAAGTTGTGGATGATGGTGACATCAAAGAGAGGCAGATCATTGAAGATCTCTGCTTCTTCTTTGCTCTTGATGAGTTGCTCAAGAGCGTCATCTGCAAGATCTTCATCACTTGACAGAACAATGTCGTCATTGCGCAGAATGGCAGCAGCTGTTAGCTCTTTGCTAGTGTGAGACAGAGGCATCTTGGCCTTCTGGGGCTTGGAGACGCGTGATAAGTCTTCAGACTGCACACTGTCTTTAGGAGGTGCAGTTGCCAATGGCTTCGCCCTTGAGATTTTTGGTGAAGGGGCCGGCTTTGAAGCTTTTGGCTTCTTCAACTGCTTTGGCTTCGGCACTGCAGGCGCGTCATCAGACTCAGTGTCAGCTGCAGGCTCATTCACTGCAGTCCCTTGAACCAAGATGTAGGTGATGAGGCCTTCAAGGTTGGCGAAAGGACCGATGACATTGGGTTCTGCATGTCGTGTGCCATCTGCCCTTGGAGATGAGGGACTAGGGTTGAAGTCTAACCCAAAAGTCTTCTTGTTCTGCTTCGCTGAGTTCTGAGCAAACTGGAAGTTGCGCTTGAACAGATTGTCGTCACGACACCATAGCAGTGACGACGAGTGTGCATCAGCAGGCTGTGGTCCACGAACCATGCATGGATAGAAGCCTTGAGCAATGACTTCATCTCTGGACCTGGGTAGAAGATTCTTGAATAGGATGTCTCCCCACAGTCTCTTGATGGCGTTTTTCTCAGCATACTCCTAGGTCACAAATCTGTATTTGAACCATTGTTCTGCCAATATCTTCGAATCCACTGGATTCGGGTCTTGCGCTGACTATAATCCTCTTCAGGATCTGTCTTGTACATTTCTGAGAGTTTATCTGGCAGATCTCTGGAGGTCTCACCACGACGCTTTCTGCCACCCTTCCTTACTGCTTTCTTTGAAGCCATAAACTTTAACCTGAAAGGCTTCAAGACGTTCAAAGGCTTCAAAGGTTTTCGTTTGCTGGACCAACAGGAACTGGCTTCGGGAGAATTTATATGATGTTGTAAGAATTCTGCAAATGAATACAGACTATGAGAACCAAAGGATTCTCCCACGGACATGTACCTGTGACAACATTAAGGTGCGAGGGAAGGGGAAGAGGTCATATGCATTCTTAGAAGATTTTGAAGATAAATCAGTTTAGAAGACATTGACCTCATCGTGCGAAGACATTCACTCACAGATAAGAAGTTGGTTCCAGATTTATACGAATCCACAGATCAATACAAGTGAGGAATCTAACTACTTTGTGAAGCACAAGTGAATATACTAGGCATGTTATGAGATGCAGTATGAGAGAGATCTAGCTTGTGTGAACAGAAACTGCTTGTGGTAGAAAGTGACAAATCCATAGGATCAATGGTGCTGTAAAAAGAGGAAGTTTTATTTACCACACTAAGAACTGCTAGACAGAGTGTAAGATGAGGCCGAGCAGTTCGATCTTCCGTGCCCTAACTTGGCGACGGAGGACACCTATGGCGACGACGGAGAGGGCGATGTCCGCGTTCGGCGTGAAGACGGCGTCGGAGAGGTTGCGGCAGCGAAGCGCTTCGTCGCCGGCGTCGTCGAGGGCTAGCGGTGGCGCTAGGGTTCGTGCGAGGGTGGAAGAAGAGATAATGACCGCTGTGACTGTGTATTTATAGGCACAAGGGCGGCACTGTGCTATTACACAGGTGCCCCTGGCGATTCGCATCTGAGGAACACTTGGCCATTATGCGGAATTTTGGGGTTTGTTCCACGTCCCACGCACGCCTGGATTGTCGGGTGGTCGTTCCTACTTCTCCGGATTTCATGTGGAGGAATGAGCATTGAAAACGGACTTAATGGTTGTCTCTGTATCTTCTGCTGACAAGGACGCAGAGAAGACATACGACAGTTTCAATAGAATGCATATGACTTGGGGAGATAGAGTTTGAGATAGAAAGCATAGAGATGTTAGGGTCCGATCACATTCACTTAGTTCAAAAGATTCAACACGAAGACATAGCTATAAGTGAATGCTGTAAAGGACAGAACACTAGTGTGTGTGTGTCTATATATATATATATATATATAATCAACATAGTGAAGATAATCATGAATATATGTTGAGATCGAAGCCAAACCAAATGTGAAGACATTGCAAGGTAACGCCATGAGTGAAACACTTCAAGATAGAACGTTTGGTGGTGGCGTTACCCACCGTATAGGAATTATTAGACCCAGACACGGCGCACAATTATCGTGGCGCTCCGAAGTCAAATTCCACATTAATGTATTCACACTTAGAATGCATGTCTTCATTGATTGAAGATATACTTTACTTCGTGTGTTGCACATCTAAGTCATCAATATGCATAAGGGTTAGGATGTGTGCCTGATCACAGGACATTTGAGGATTCCAGGATATTTAGCTCACATCGTAACTTGCAAAACCTATTCTCATCCAAGGGCTTGGTGAAGATATCTACCAATTGCTCTTCAGTGTTGACGTGTGTGATATCAATGTCTTCCTTCACAACATGATCTCTGAGAAAGTGATGACGAATTTCAATGTGCTTTGTCTTTGAGTGCTGAACTGGGTTGTTGGCAATCTTGATGGCGCTTTCGTTGTCGCAGTAAAGTGGCACTTGCTTCAGATGAATGCCATAGTCCTTGAGTGTTTGCTTCATCCACAGAAGCTGAGCGCAGCAAGATCCAGCAGCAATGTATTCAGATTCAGCAGTGGAGAGAGATACACAGTTCTGCTTCTTTGAAGACCAACATACAAGTGATCGTCCCAGAAAGTGACATGTGCCTGATGTAGACTTGCGATCAACTTTGTCACCAGCATAATCAGCATCCGAGAATCAGGCCACAAGGTGTTTCCTGATTGCTAGTCCATATTTCTACTGAAGTTAAAATGGACGTCGTAGCCATCGTTGTCGCCATCGCAGTCCTGACGCGTACTTGAGGAGGTGGCAACTTATACTTGCCTCGCTCCCCCTCTTCTCGTCTTTGCACACTCATCAGAGCATGCTATCTAGCAACCAACTCATCTTCCATGCAAGTCAACGCCAAGCACCTCTCCTCGTTTGTCTTCCTTTTCTCGGTGCAGCGACGCTCCTTCGCCAGTCAGATCTCATCCTCCCTTCGTTTGTTCTACACCACCACTTCGCCGCCATTTATTTTCGTCCCATCTTCGACCTTCTTCTCACCTTTCTTGATCCAGACCGAATCTACCGTGACCCCGCCCATCCAGATGAGGTGGGTAACGACGGGAGGGGGTGATGATTCCCCTATCTCTGATCCATCGCCGGTGGAGCAACAACTACTTGTGTGTATGATCTGGCGAGCACTCTAGGATCAGATTCGACACTTCTCATTATTAATATGATGAAGAAAAACTTTTGCCTCCATTAAAAAGACACGACGTGCCCACATCGGCGAAAACAACACCATGGTCTTCGTTCAAACGATAATCCATTCAACGTGGTCATCAACAAGTAAAAGGAAGAACATAGAAGGTTTCAATTATAAGATAAAATATCAAGAAAAAAATATATTAAAAAAATAAAATGTTAATAAAAAGTGTCTTGAAAACATTAAAATTTCATACAAATAGGAATCATAAAAAACCGCTATGAAAATTCCTCTTTTCTTACATACCCTTTTATATTTTTTCTTATAGTATGACATCATTGTTGCCCTATATGATAACATGTTATTCATGTATCCATCAAACAGACATAATACATCCAACGTAGCCACCTAGGTATAAAGAAGTAAACAATTTTAGAAGGCTATAACGTTTTCACAAAGAAGATGATATTAGTGCGTTGCCTTTGACTGACTCATTTAGGGCTCGTTCGGAAGTCCGCTGGCTTCTCCGAAAGCCAGCTTCTCGTGCGAGCTAGTGCTAGCTCGCTTCTCACGGGAGCCAGCGAGCGTTCGGTAGCGACTTGGTACACTGTAGCGAGAGAAAAACGATTCGATGGGGCATTAGCGATAGGAAAACGGTTCGCTGGGTGGGCTGTAGCACTTCGGGATGGCATGGAATGTAATATCCGGCAACTCCCGCTTCTCCAGAATCTAGGAGCTGGGGCGGGGCTGCTTCCAGAAATCGCACTGGAGCCGAGTCAGATTCTAGGAGCCAGATTCCAGGAGCCGGGTCGTTCGCCTGGCTTCTCGCCAGCTTCTCGAAAAGTTGGATCGTGGAGGAGATCCGAACGGGCTCTTAATGGTGAACAAAACCTCGATAACTCTTTTCAAGGCCAATCCTTCAAAATAGGAATGATGCATGTGTGTCCTTTGGAGTCTATCGTGCATCCCAAAACCCACAACCATGGACGGAGCTTCCTTGTAAGCAATGGGGTCAACTGATCCCAATGAAGTTAGCAAATCCTTCACTAATTTAATACTAATCATTATTCATTTATAGATGATGACCCCACTAATATAGACATGATCCCACTAAGTTTTTTTCTAGCTTCGTCCTTTGCCCACAGCTACCACGAGAGTACAAGAGATCAACGTAGTAGTGGTTAAGTTTTGGGCGTTTGGGTGTTGCCCACGGGAAGTACATGGCAGACCGCTATCGAGAAAGAGACCTCACACTTCACATTTTTCTAGATATTTGTAGTTTTGTTTTATATACAACTTGAAATTTACTAAATTCACCACGAAGAGTAGAGAATGCATAAACTCATCGATGATCACAATTACTCTTATGAGGTGCTTTCAAGAAGAAACATATATATAAAAATACTAAGCTCCCCTAAAATAAAATAAAGCTACCTGGTGGGTCATGAGCCTTGTAGGCGGGAGGGCCTATGATGTCAGGCATGTCATACGACACTGTGGTAACCTGATGGATGTGCCGCACTTTATTCTGTGAATGGAAGGCTGAATGTGAAGCATCGTGCATGCATCCACTGAAAAGCGTCGTCTGCATAGCAGTGTTCCTTCCCTAGAGACATCAGGCCGGCTATGTATAGCACTTTCACCACCTCTTGACATCAGATCCAGCTATGTAACTCCACCACCAAAAATAAAAAATGGTCATCCATCCTACCATGGCTTAACCGCAAACAAAACAAGAAAAATAAAAAAGATACGTCCAGCCGATAAACAACAAGAGCGCCAAAAAAAGCCAATAGCAAAATGCCCAAACAATGGAGGCAGGCAAATCTGATGCAATACAGAAAAATGTAAGATATAAATAGCTTGTGCTTATGAAGAAATACTAATTAACGAATGTCATTAGTAAAGGGGTGTGTTCTTGAAGCAACCCCTCAATATGGATATATATATACTCTTCATATCAATATATAAAATCGCTTGATTCGTTCTCTCTCTCTCTCTCTCTCTCTCTCTCTCTCTCTCTCTCTTAACTTCATTCTACATTTTTTTTCATATTTTTTGCTTTAGGTTTTCCTTTTTTACTTTTATGAAATATTGTTGAACCACACACATGCGCGCAGACACAATTGTTTTGGAGAAATACACGAAATTTTCTTATTAAAAATGCATGAACATTTTTTAAAATCTCAAGATCAAGTTTTAAAACTCATTTTTTTCATATATGTGAATACCTAAATGCGTGAACGTTCAAAATAAATAAATACTTGAGCACAGTTTATAACCACGTGAACATTTTTTGAATGCGTAGTCATTTCTTAAAAGGAAATAAAAGTGAAGAAAAATAACAAACAAAAAGAAAAAGGAAACATCTGACCAACCTATGCTAATGGGCCGTCCCAATATATAAGGTAGCGGGCGCTATAAAGGGTCCTATCCGGGATAAGTTTTGTGCTGTTGGGGCTCTATGGCCAGCGCAAGTGTGAATTTTCTCTAAAACACGCGTCGTATTTAACCTTTTTTTAGAAGAGTGCTGTATGTAACTAAACGATGTCTTTTTTCTCACATCTAAAACCGACCTCTAACAAACGTGGAGGACGGCACCACCTCCTAACATAATTTTGGAGGAGCCGGACGACGAAGCCTCAAAATCAGATAAAGATCCTCTTCAAAAAAAAAAAATCAGATAAAGATGTCTCCGACGCGACCGGACTTCCACTAGATTTTTATAGGGGTCGGGAGGGAAAGATATGCTGTTTTCTATCAGTCCCAAGCGGATACTCCCCAGCTTTCACGTCCGCTTACCGAAGAAGAGATGCGGGAGGACCCAGGGCCAGAGAAAGTTGGGTTGGGGTATAGAGCCGTAAGCGCGGTGGGGGTGACAGAGGATGTGCTCGTACGGTTCATAGTTGGGTAAGAAAAACCTTCTAGCTCAGTGTAACTAAAGTCCACAACCCAGAGACCAACCCTGGGGAAAAAATGACTCATGACGAAGAACGACGCGGCAAAGCGCATGATTGTTTCTTGTGTTACATGAAGCCCACAAAATGAATCGACCCATCTAACAAGTGGTTATCTCCATTCAAAAATAATTGACGCGGTTTTAGTTGAATTTGTTTGAGGGGATTTTACTTTTAGTTTTAACTAAAACCACATCGGTTATTTCTGACAGAGGTAAAAAATCACATGTCGGCGAGGCCTACTGAATTATGTTCTTGGTGACAAGTGTCTTGCCCATGTAACACATGTTTTCAGTGCTCCGACACAAGACCCACGCTGTAACCTCACTTGTCCTTTTGGGAAAATACTCCGACATAATCTGAATAATAATGCGACATAGCGAGACTGACATATCACTAGGAATATGGTCCCTGTCTGTTGTGCCAAATACAATTCGTGATAATTTGAAGCTCACAAAACGAGTCGGCGCCTCTAGCAAGTCATTATCAAGAAAGAGAATCACTAGTCGACGATGCCTGGAAAAATTAGATTTCCAAGATTTCATCCTCACTTGTTTGAGAAATATTCCAATTTGGTAATGTGGCACATCATTGATAATAGCTAGACGACGGGATCACTGCACGAAATGGTACCTGACCATTCGTCTCTTCCAAATACAAATTTGGCACACGCGACGGCTGGACGCATGTACCACCATACGAGTAGCTGGTCCCCGTCGGCCACTGCGAAAGGGCAGCTGATTCCACACACTGTCTCTCCTGTCAAGCGGGCCCCACACGCCAGGCCCGCCGACGGAAGGGCCACAACGATTTTTAATCTGAACCATCACGCACTAAAAGAAGAGAAGTTGCTCAAAAAAAGAAGAAGAAGAGAAGAGATCTAAATCAAACATAACGTGACGTCATCTTAAAAAAATGAAGCACACTATGTGATCGACATCCATGAGCTGATTTCCCAGAAAAGGCATGCATGGATACACTAAAGCAAATTTACAACTAACTTGTGGCCATCCATGATTAATCGTTCGAATGAACTAATTTGTGGCGATGTGGCTGAGTGTGAGGGCAGGAAAATCATGTAATGGGGGGCTTTTATTTTAATATAGTAGATTCAGCACGAAGAGTAGAGAACCCATGCCCTCATCGATCACCACAACTACTCTTATGAGTTGTTTTCAAGAAAATATATATTACGTAGTTGTAGTGCTAGAATGCGAAGCCCACAAAATGAATCGGCTCCTCTAATGGGTCGTTATCAAGAAAGGAAAAAGTCATTATCAAAAATGAAAATTATATGCCGGTGAGGCCAGCTAAATTAGATTTCTTGGTGAAAAGCGGCTTGCACATGGACCACATGTTTACAGTGTTTTTGATACACAAGATCTCAGATGTAACCTCACTTGTCTTTTTGGGAAAATACTCTGACATAATCCGAATAATTATGTGGCATGATGAGACATATCACTGGAAAAATGGTCCACATCACCTGCGCTAAATACAAATGTGTGATAATGTTAAGTTGCAAAAATGGGCCGACACTTGTACCAAGTCATAATCAACAACAATAATCAGATGTCGGCGATGCGATGCCTGTAAAATTGTCTTCGAGATGTTGCGCGCCTCGATGACAGACGACAGGTGCCTCGGAGGCATACGAACCACACCTTTACAATGTTTTCGACACAAGATCAAAGATTTTATCCTCGTTTGTTTGGGAAACTAGACGATGTCCTGTGAGTTATCCACCGCGGAAGGCCGGCCGACGACTGTCGCCCCCTCCTGTCCAGCGGGCCCCACGCGCTAGGCCCGCGGGCCACGGCGAATTTTCTTTTTATAACAAAAAATAACTCCAAGGAGCCAGCGCGCACCGAAGAGAAAGACGCGTGGAGGAAAGTTAAAAGGAAAAGGGAAAAGGTTAAAAAAAAAAGGAAGACAGCGACGGATCGATCGGGAGCGAGCGAAGCGAACAAAAGCGCCCCACGGACCTCGCCGTCCTTCTCCATGCCCTAGCGCGCACAGCACGGCACAGCCCACC
>NC_041386.1:583354413-583364604 GCF_002162155.2 Triticum dicoccoides
GCCCCGAGGTAACCAACCGCCCCCTCCGATCAAAACCCTAGCCTAGCCTAGCCGCGGGTTCTCCCCGCCCCCTCCCTCCCTCCGGTCGTTCCGTCTGGTCTCGGCGATCTGAATTTCTGCACGGGCGGTCTCCCACGAGGAGTGGGGTGTCGCGGTCGCGCCGACGGTGTCGGGATCGGCGGCCCGCCAATCGCCGCGGCGGGGGAGTGGTCCGCGTTTCTCCGCTGATTCGGCCTCCGCCGCTGGCAGATCTGTTCGGAAGCGTGCGTGTGGGGTTCGGTCTAGAGGTCTGATCGAGGTTCTGCCCGTGCCGCGGGGGTTGGTCGGGGGATTCAGAATCGTCGATGCCGAATTTTGCTATGGCGAATCTGCACCTCTGACGGGATCTGCGGGTGCTGCTGGATTCTGTTGTAAGAGCGCCCACCTTAAGGTGGTTGCAGTTGCGTTTAATTGTTAGGTCTCCTTCGAGCCCTCGCCGAGTAAGAGTTATGTAGAGTGTAGTTGTGCTTGCTGCGAGCCGTTTGATGATGTTGACTTGGATTATTTGCGCCAAGAGGAGGTGTTGCGCCTTTATTATTATTATGTTACTGCATTACTGGGAAAATTACCCTTGCGTCAATTACCTTTTAACGACTTTTTTACCTGCTGTACCCGCCACATGCCGACATTTTTGACATCTTGTACACGCAGGAGTATGATTAACTACCACTAGAATTGCGTAGGTCTTGACAAAGTTACGTCTCATTTCTGCAGGTCTTTGGTTTGCTGCCCTCCAACACTGTGCTGTGCAATAACCTCTTGATAACATACCAAGTCAAGAGGTAATCATGGCCGATTCCATGGCGGATTCGATGGTGGCGAGCTTCTGGGGGCCGGTTACATCAACCACTGAGCTGTGCGAGGAGAACTATGCGCGCTCGTCATACATCGCAGAGTTCTACAATACTCTCTCTAATGCCCCGTGCATTCTTTTGGCGCTTATTGGGCTTGTGAATGCTCTCCGCCAGCGTTTCGAGAAGCGCTTCAGCGTCCTGCACATATCCAATATGATACTTTCCATTGGGAGTATCATCTTCCATGCAACCTTGCAACATGTGTAAGTTTTTAGTTAACTGTACTGGTATTCTTGGTTGGTATTAATTGTAATCATGCAATTCTGGGAGTTAGCCCTTTTGCTTGTTGAATGTTGTTCTTTCCTACTACGCGCATCTTGCAAATTGTGCACACAATGATTGAGTGGGTTTTGGTTACAACATTTTATCTCATGTGGTAGAAACTAGGGTAATTTCCTCTTTCTTTTTTATTAGTTATGGCTTTGCTTCAAAACATCAAGTTAAAATTTAAGCTCCCTACCATTTTGAGGAGAAAAAAGCTCTACAACGCCAGTTGTTAATTTGCTCAGAGGTGGTTTCTTCCTGACCATTTTCATTATCTTTTTGGCTGATTTTCTCTCTACAGTGGTTACAGCTTAGTAAGTGAACATGATGTAGTATTGGCGACTATAAATTATTGAAATACAGAGAACGTATCATTATTTGTAGATCTGAGTTTGTTAGGTACTATCTCCCATGACACACCTTTTACATTTAGCGACTCGAGCTTGCATTTGATTGAGAGTTTCGGATTACAGAAAATAAATGCACCTTTTATGAACCTATATTTACTGCCATTTGAATCATTTGCAGAAGATATTTTGTTAACATGAATTTGTGTTAAGTTTGTATTAGTACTATAATATATTGCGCCCTGCTATTGTGATTGTTATCTTGCCGTTCTTGACCTGAATTTTTCTTTGATCTCGCTGCTGTGGATATTCAAAGAAGTGCATTTTACTTCCGCTGACTATTGCTTACAACAGTGTTGTTATTATCCGTTGCACAAAGCCAAAAGCCATAAACAATACATTCTTTGTTACTTCTATGTGATTCTGTTAGAGCACCTTGTAAATTTTTGGTGAACGTTCCCTTTAATAATTTGAAAATTTCCCTACTCTGAGAAGTTACAAAAATACAGGCAAATTACAAACAAAACAGGACCGTCTTTATAGGTCGAAAACTTGGGTACAGAAGGTTGCATTGATAAATTACAAGCCACATTAGATTATTTTCTCCATTGAGTCTTGCTTTCAAAACTCTATGCTTATTTGATGTGATGCACTGATGAGTGAATATGCACTTGCGCACCCCAACGAGTGATTTATTTGGAATGTTTTGAATTAAAAATTGGGCATGTTTGTACTTATGCCCTGGCTGACCATCAACAACTGGTGCAGCTGTTCATTGCTGAAATGGTGTCTGCGTTAAATGGTTTTCTTATGTTTATGACAAAATTTCAGTAGTTACAGGCGCTCACTATTTGCCACTCCTGTTGGTCCTTCAAAAAATGCATTAGGGTAATCTAGCTGCCTTTTGGTTGGCAAATTAGTAAATTGGAAGTCTCCCGGATAAAGCAACTTACGTGTTTTGGTGGACACATGAGGCCCCTCCCAATGCTCCACCTTGTACAGGTGCTAAGGCTGCCATGTAGGCTAAAAGTCTGATGTGGCAAGGTAATTAAGAGGAGAGAGGTGAGTGGTGACCCCAGGAAGAAACAATGCCAAGCGCGAGAACCTAGGCAAAACATTTAAATGGAAGAATCCCACCAATACATGAAGAACTTTAGTTGCAAAATTATTAAATGAAGGATGCTTAGCACCAACAAGTTAAGCACCTATGCATTGGGGGCTTTAGTTGCTAAAGTTTTTAATGTGCTTAGCACCTCATGTAAGCACCAATGCATTGGAAGTAGCCTGATGCACATCATTAGTTACCACTTACCTCCTTAACAACTGTCTGTGCTGCATGTACTTTGAATTATAAATACCATATCCATTACATCACAATCACAATCAGTGAGTTGCTTCAAGTACTATGTAGAGGGGATGCATTCCTGTAATTAAGACCATGATGTGCAAGTTAAAATTCATTCTCTCTTAATCTGTTGAGTAAAGGCTGTGCATTTGAGTCCTCATGGATCATCACAGGCATTTTCTTGGTGTGCTTCTCAGTTTCAGCATGTCTAACTTCAGCCAAATTCTTCATATTATTTTCTTTCTTTTTTGCTTTACTGCATGCAATATATAATATAATATATTGATTTGTGTTGGCCATATTTCGTTTTCCAGCTTACAGCAGAGTGATGAGACTCCAATGGTGTGGGAAATCCTCCTATATCTGTATGTCCTTTATTCACCAGACTGGCATTACAGGAGCACCATGCCTACTTTCCTTGTCCTATACGGTGCTGC
Organism: Triticum dicoccoides; assembly: GCF_002162155.2. Lineage (NCBI taxonomy): Eukaryota > Viridiplantae > Streptophyta > Magnoliopsida > Poales > Poaceae > Triticum > Triticum dicoccoides. Next base: position 583,357,700 of record NC_041386.1, read on the forward strand.
ATTTGCTGTAGTTCACTTCTTCGTGCGATTCCAAGTAGTATTCAAGTTGCATTACATTGGCCTCTGCCTTCTCTGCATCCCGCGGATGTACAAGTACTACATTCAGACGAAAGACCTGGCTGCCAAGAGGCTCGCGAAGCTGTGGGTTCTTACCATATTCCTGGCGACAGTTTGCTGGCTAGTTGATCGCATCTTCTGTAAGAAGCTCTCGCTCTGGGTCATCAACCCGCAGGGACACGCATGGTGGCATGTGCTTATGGGCTTCAACTCTTACTTTGCAAACACATTCTTGATGTTCTGCCGAGCTCAGCAGCGTGGGTGGGAGCCGCGCATTATCCACCTCTTTGGATTTTTGCCTTATGTCAAGATTCAGAAATCCAGAAAGAGGGAGTAAGTCATCTGTCGAGTCGATCAGCGGTGTTCTGCAGGACCAGAAATCTAATGTCCACCAAGCGCGCAAAAAAACAAGCGGTGGCATTTTTTGTAAATGGGCTTCCAAGTGATTACGGACTACAAATGAATGTCAGTCAGTGATGTCTCGATTGATTTTGGTAACTTTTAACTAACGCCCTGTTTTGTACCATACTCGATTTCAACCAGAGATTAGCTGGAGTGTCCGTCTCTTACTTTCAATCTGCAGCAGTTTGTCTTTGCGAACTTATAGGACTTCTTATTTTTATTCTTTGAATTTGACTTGAAATGGGATTGAATTGTATTAGTTTAACTTACTGCTGGGGTTGGATGGTGTCAGATTCATGTTCGTGGTAACAGTTGATTCTTTTGTTAATCGATGCTATTTGTGAACTAGTGCCTGGAGGCTGGTGTGTATTACGTTTGATCTTTGTGCACCAGCTGATTGTGGAAGCATGGCTATGAGTCTTAGAGCACTTTTATTTTCCTAATTGTTCATTGAACTTGCTCACATAAGCAAAAGGGTAGCCATCAAGGTGCTGAAAGTTGAAAATGAAGGTTGAAACGCACACATTTCTGCTCGCCATTGGTTTTCTCCCGGTTTTTTGAATTAACTGGGCGATTCTCTTCTTAATTAATTTGATTGATGGGGCAACACTTTTGCCTCCGTTTAGGAGAAGAAAATTCTGCTCATCGTGTCATCATCCTATACCATGCTTCTGGCCTGTGCACGTCATGCCTGTACTTGTCTAGTGATAGTCTTGATGGAATGATGGGGACCCTTGAGTGCCAATGTCGAATCAATGCTTCAGCCCATGAGCCATGTCTATGAGGCTGCCGACTAGAAAGGAGTGGAAATCGACACAGTAGTTAGTTTTGGGGACAGGGATTGATGGAAAGGGGATCGTAAAGGCAACTCCAAACGGGAGTCGCCAAATGTCTCAACCAGCGTGTTCGGACAATTTTTGCCATCCAACGGCAGTCATCAAATATCTGTAAACTAACCCGAACGTTTGAAATTACACAAACAGCCCCCAAACTTATAGGTGGTTGTGCCTAAGACCAACGACAAAGCGCTCTGAACTTAGGGAAGGATTGGGGGAGTCCGGACACACGAACTCAGCCTTGAACCCATCATAAATTCATTTTTTATTTTTATTTTCTCTGATCTCTGCATTGGACAAGGGACGGATATTTGTAAATGCTAACCTGGACGTTTGAAATCCCACCAACACCCCCCAAACTTAGAGGAGGTTTGGGGGAGTTCGGACACGCTAACCCGGCCTTGGACCAACCACAAATCGCCCCTAAACTTAGGGGAGGGTTGAGGGAGTCCGGACACACGAACTCAGCCTTGACCTCATCATAAATTAATCTTTTATCTTCCTTTTCTATGATCTCTACATTGGACAAGGGACGGATATTTGTTGGATGGCCGGCGCCCTGGAGTGCCAAGTCGACTTCAATCCATGAGTCTGCCGACTAGGAAGGAGTGGAAATCGACACAATACTTAGTTTTGGGGACAGGGATTGATGGAAAGGGGATCGTAAGGGCAACTCCAAACGGGAGTCGCCAAATGTCTGAACCAGCGTGTTCGGACATTTTCTTTGCCATCCACCGGCAGTCATCAAATGTCTGTAAACTAGCCTGAACGTTCGTAATCCGATAAACAGCCCCCAAAACCTATAGGAGGTTGTGCCTAATACCAACGGCAAAGCACTCTGAACTTAGGGAAGGATTGGGGGAGTCCGGACACACGAACTCAGCCTTGAACCCATCATAAATTCATTTTGTATCTTTCTTTTCTCTGATCTTTGCATTGGACAAGGGACGGGTATTTGTAAATGCTAACCTGGACGTTTGAAATCCCACCAACAGCCCCCAAACTTAGAGGAGGTTTGGGGGAGTTCGAACACGCTAACCCGGCCTTGGACCAACCGCAAATCGCGCCTGAACTTAGGGGAGGGTTGAGGGAGTCCAGACACACGAACTCAGCCTTGACCCCATCATAAATTAATCGTTTGTCTTTCTTTTCTATGATCTCTACATTGGACAAGGGGCGGATATTTGTTGGATGGCCGGCGCCCTGGAGTGCCAATGTCGACTTCAATCCATGAGGCTGCCGACTACGTAGGAAGGAGTGGAGATCGACATGGTACTTAGTTTGGGGGGAATGCATTGATGGCAAAGGGGATTGTAAGGGCAACTCGAAACGGGAGTCATCAAATCGTCAAATGTCTGAACAGGCGTGTTCAGGCATTTTTTTGCCATCCACCGGCAATCATCAAATATCTGTAAACTAGCTTGGACATTTGAAATCCCACAAATAGCTCCCAAACTTAAGAGGAGGTTTGGGGGAGTCCGAACACGCTAACTCAGCCTCAGACCAACCACAAAACGCCCCGAACTTATGGAAGGGTCGGGGGAGTCCGGACACACGAACTCAGCCTTGAATCCATCATAAACTCATTTTCCATCTTTCTTTTCTGTGATCTCTGCATCGGACAAGGGACGGATATTTGTTGGAAGGCCGGCACCACCATCACTGTCCGCAAACACATCCGGACATTCGAGGAGGTTCGTTTTGGTGACCTCCCTTGGAGAAAAAGTACGTTCCAAACAATATTCTACATCTAGAACCGCCTCACTGTCAAAAACTGGTGCAATAATAAGAATCATATCGCGGCTACGCGTCCTCCGAATGCCGGCACGAATTCGAATCAAGATCTAGGGTGAAAACGGGGATAAGATTCCACGATCTCCACACTGACTAGTCGGCGCATTATCTCGCTCACACTTGGCCAATAAAAATGCACCCACAACCGACTCCACCACGTGCACCCACTACCCCTGAAATTCCATCTATCTACCAGTCAAGAAACAAAACCCTGGTTGCATCGACCACCAGTCACAAGAAATTCAGGAGCACTTGAGATGAACCAAGATTCGACAGCGAAAAAAATAAACCGAAACGATTTCACATTATTATCATTGCAATTATCATCCATGAACAATAGAGGAATCAACAACATCTTCTGACCAAAAACAAGGCCATGGTGTAAATCCTCTCACAAATCATGTTGAAGGAAGAATTAAAATTAAAACATATTTGGGGACCTGGAACTATAGCATGCCCGGGTAACCATTTATACCCCGTCAGTACATCAAGTATCCATGTCATCACAACAATAAACAAAATAAACAGCAACCACCAAGGTAAAAAAAGAGGAAAGAATTCTGGCATGGCACATGAGCCTTCTTCTTTTAAAATTTAATATAACAGGGTTAATTAACAGAATAGACAACTAAATCTTTTTTGGCTGATGAGATGAACTGAAGCTGCCGGGGTGCGATTCTCTCTACCTCCGTTCGGCCCCAAACTGAGGTAGGTAACTCCACTCTTTAATTTAACCTCCTACTGGAAATGGAAACTCAATAGTTGTGTATTGATTTACCTCCCAAAAATTAACGAAAACCAATCCCTGAATCACCGCCTTCAGCTATCCATCCATCCTTTTCGCTTGCTTGCTTGCTTGTTGACTGACCACCGCAATGAACAGAAAATCAAAAAAATACTTGCGATTCTTCTTTAGCTAACAATGGTAACTTCTTCTCGCACCTCCCCCCCGGGCTCGTCTGGTTGTTCGTCTATGTTGCTGCTAGACTACCAATCTGCTCGTCAAGCTGCATCTGCTCGAGCAGCGCTCCAATAACCGCGGCTTGGTCATGTCGGTTCAGCTGCGTGCTCACACTGGGGCCTTCACCATTACTTACACCGGGATGCATTTGAGGTGAAGGTCTAACAGAGTTGTTGATGGATTCAGCTGTGGTCACTTGCTTCTCTGGTGGAGACTCCTTGACCAGTGTGTGCACCCAGGAGAGATCTGGGTCGTCGCCGCCTGATCTCAGCTCAAAGGAAGATGACCGGCGAAGCTTACCCAATTCTTCACCGTTGACACCCCAATCCGGTGCCCCTGAAGGAGATCCCCACTTGGACCATGATGAGCTCAGAGGAGAGCCAACAGCAGCCGATGCTCTTGCAGCACTGGGCCCGAGATCGCGAGAACTGAGGCTCCTCATTGTCTGCTGGTGCTGTTGGTGCTGCTGCTGCTGTTGCTTCTCACGCTGGGCAAGGGCGGCAGCTAGGTGGGAGTTCATCGGTGACCCAGATTCGACGCAGCGGGGGGACATCCGGCCAGGGGAGGATATCCCAAGTGATGCTTGCAGGAGGGATGAGCGTGAATGCATCTGCTGGTTATCCACAGCCTTTGGCGAGAACCCTGTGTTGATTGGTGAAAGAAGTTGCTGCTGTTGCTGGAACTGGTTAAGGATAGCAGCCTTCTGGGAAGGTGAAAACATAGCACCCTGATCAGCATTGTTGTACCTCGGGGACGAGACCATCTCGGCAGAGAAGAGATCATCCAGGTTTGAAGGGTTCAGACTCTTGGTCCGAGAACTGTGGTTCCCTCCTGCTGATGAACCAAGACGCGAGTAGCACAGATCGTTTATAAGCTGGGAATCAATATCCTGCAACAGGGAGTAGTCATCCACAGGCATATCCCTTGCATTGAGTGAGCTTCGGAGTCTGCTCGACTGAAGGCTGCTGCCTGGAAGGTGTAGCGTCGGAACATTTGGCTGCTGCCAGCCCAGAGAAGGGGGCATCCCATTGCCAGAAGGAGACCTCGGTGGGGTAAATGGGGACATGACTACCGAGACCGATGACGGAGAACCGGGCATCAAGCCCATTGCTGCTGCCATCTCCATTGCAGCTGTTGCTGAGGCCCTAGGGGATGGCACCGCAGACCCAGTGGAGACATACAGCGGGCGGAGCTCATCGGTGGTGTGCGCAAAGAAACAGACACGGCGATTGCAGCCGGTGCCATCCTTGCAAAGGCGAGTGCGGTATTGCGCTGGGTGGAGCCAGCACTCAAACACCCCATGAGCATACTCACACATGTCTCCACGCCGGCACACACCCTTTCTGAAGTCAGGGCATGGAACACAACTGTAGTGATACTTGCGCGGATCGCGGCGCCGAGCGTTCTCCCCAGGGTGCACAAAGGGGCACTCGGTCCAGTCATGCGAGTATGCCCGGGAGCACGGCCTGATCTTGAAGGAGTACATGCGGAACTCATCAGAGGCATAGATGCTGTTCTTGATATCCGGCAGGGATGGATCCACTGGGTATTCCTTCTTCTCTGAGGTTGCAACCCTCGGCAGGTCTGGGAACTTTGACATCATCATCACAGCAGCTGATGGAGACCGGGCGTCCTCGGCGGTGGGTGATGACACCGGCGACGAGGTCAGGTTTGTGGCCCTGGTCACCACCCGGAGCACACCATGCCCAGACTTTGGGAGCCCAAGCAGATCTTGGAGGGCGATCTTCGCATCAATCATCTTTGGCGGCACAGAGATCACATCGGCCGGACGGCACCCGGACGCATCTGCGGCATCGGCGTCAGCCCCGGCCACCAGAAGCAGCCTGACGGCCTCGACGGCCGAGGACGAGCCGCCAGAGGCGGCGCAGTGGAGGGCGGTGGTGCCGTCGGGGCCGCAGCGGCGGTTGACGTCGACGGAGGGGACGGACAGCAGCAGGCGGAGCGCGGCGAGGCTGCCGTAGGTGGCGGCGACCATGAGCGGGGTGCGCTGCTCGAGGGCCTTCCGGCGGCCGTACCAGAGGCCGGCCTCGTCCGCGGCGGCGGGGGGCGCGCGCTCCAGCGCGCGGCGCAGGCCGTCCGCGTCGTCGTCGGCGGCGAGCTCGAGGAGGCCGGCGAAGGCGTCGTCCGTGTCGACGGTGAGGTGCCTGGCCATCTCGGCGACCGCATTCTTCTTGGGCGTCGTCGCGGCGTCGGCGCCGGCCGCCGCGGGGATCGGCGCGCCGTTCATCTTCTTGGCTCGCCGGATCGAAGCGACTGAACCAAAAAAACATGAGTCAAGAAGCCAGTCAAGCGAGGTCCGAAATAGCACGGCGAGATGGACTGGAAACCTGCCGAATCGGACGCGAAATACAACGGGAAAGGGAGGAAAAACCGAGGCTACAAAAATGGAAGCGCGGCGACCGAATCCACGGAAAGATCTCCGGGGAAGCAAAAACCAATCTTTGGCTAGATCAGGAGCCCGTCAAAGCTCGGGCCCTCGGCCGGAGCCGCCACCCGGCAGATCGGAGCGAGGAGAGGGGGACGGAGCGGAGCCTGACCTGTGCACGGCGGCAGCTTGTGGCGCGGCGGACCATGTCAGTAGCACGCCATGGGCGACGTCGCCGGCGGAAAGATCCCGGAAATCTCCACGGAGAGCCGAATCTGGGGAGAGCGGGAGGGCGTGGTGGTGGGTGGAAGCGGCCGGCCGGCGCGGTGTTCAGGGCAAAGATTTGGGGGCGATCTATCTACTATCCCCTATCCGGTTCGCGATTGATGGGGGAAGAAGAAGCGGAAGCATGGGGTGTGTGCGGGGAGGAGAGAGAGAGAGAGGGCAGTAAAAAAGGGGAAAGTTGAGG
>NC_041386.1:583364838-583425637 GCF_002162155.2 Triticum dicoccoides
TGGTTGTGCTGCCTAGTGTTGAGTGTGTGCACAAGTAGTAGTTGCTTGGTTTAGCAAAAACACATATCATGTCTTAGCTAAAACATCATTTGCTTTGTTTATGATTTGGTCTGTGTAGCTCTATGCTAAGCTTATTACTCATTTTGAAATAAGACTTTGGGAAACTCTGACATAAGTACTCGGTAACAATAACATAAGGCAATATATGGCGCGCCAGGCGTGGCCCTATGCGGAATTCTTTCCTTTAATGTAGACTCGCCAAAATGATGTGTATGCCTGCCTCCCACAATTTGACAGCTCTATAGTATGCCGTGTGCCTGAAGGCGCAAAGCAAGACAAAACTTGCAATAGCTTTCTCTGTGACATGATTACAGCAAGAATCATGCGACCGGCGCCATCCCAGGCGACCCCCACGTTTCCATAACCGGCGCCATCCCACACGTACGGCACGGCAGCGTGAGTGCGGGCGGTGCGGTGCGGGGCGTCCCTGTCTGTCGCGTCGCGCCTTCCTTCTCGAAACTCACGTCGCCCCGCTTGTCCGCACCGCACCGTCTCGTCGGCTTGCGCTGCGCCGCGACGCCTTTTCCACCGGACGTCCACGTCCACGTCCGTGTCCCCTGTGACAATGGGCGTGACGTCGCGCCAGGGGCGAGCGAGCGACTCGTTCGGTTGGTGCGTGGCGGCACCCGGGGACAAGGAGGAGCCGACCGAGCTCTCTTCCGGCCGCGGACCGGCGCGCCCAGCAGCCGGGGAAAAAAATTATATGAGACCAGGTCTCATGGTTAGCAGGTGAGACCCGTCCTAATGGATGACACGTGGTTAGCAGGTGAGACCCGTCGTATGAAAAAGCATCTAATCTCTTTTTCCCCTATTTTAAATGGGGAGTGGGGGATGCTTTGTGGTTTTGTGAATGGCACGTGTCAACCATCAGAATGGGCCTCGCGTGAGACCTGGTCTCATAGAATTCTTTTCCGGCAGCCGGTGGCGATGTTTCGAGCCACGGTGCCGGAGCATGCAGCGGCAGTGGCGACTGACGGACCTGTTTCCAGCCATTGTCGAGGGACCGTGAGGCCTTATACAATGCTAGGTGATCAGAGAGATGCTTAGAAAAATAAACCAGGTATTCTAAAGCATCGGTGCCTATTTATACAGGAGAGACGCCTAATTAAGCGTCTACCCTGTGTAAATAAGCACCGGTGCTTAAGAAAAGCCTGATTTATTTTTTCAAACATCTTTTCTAAACACCTTTGCATTGTACAAGGCCTAAGGCCAACTCCACCGCACGACCCCAAACAAACGTTCAATTTGGCCGGATTTTGTTTCTTTGTGGCAGTAATGGATTCGCCCATGTCCGTGTCTGTTCGTTGGATCGTGGGTGCGTCCAAACGTGGCCGCACCCCAAATCATGTATGTGTTGGACGTGATTAAAAAACAGAAAAACTAAAATAAAATGATTAAGAAAAGTAAATAAACGCAGTTAAAAAAACTTAAAACATAAGTTCGGGTTCACGGCCACAAAACGGCCCAGTTTCACGGTTCACATTGCCATAATTAACATAAAAAATAAAATAAGAACGGCCGCCGCCCGCGCGCTCCTGCCGTGCCTGTCAATGCCGTCGCCGTTGCTGTCTTTAGTGGCCACCGGTGTCGTCATCGTCGCTGACGAGGCCGAGCTACTTAGGCGGCGGCCAGAGGTGGGCCGGCGGAGCGTGGTGGACGGGGGTGGGCTGGAAGGCGGGAGGTGCCTGCACCACCTCCTCCCGTGGCGACGCGTCCCGCTTCGGTGACCGCGGCGGCGTGGGGCACCAGTTCGCGACCCACGGCGTCGGCCATCTCCGGAGCCGAGCACAACCAGCTCCAGTGCTGCCCAACCAGGGCCGGGTGGAACGCGGTCACCAACTCCTCCTCCGCCCTCGCCATATCCAGCACGGGGATGGCGACGTCGCCGACCGCAGATAGGGCCATCGTCTCCTCGAGGCCCGGCCATTGGCGCTCATCGTGCGTGTTCATGGAGTCCTCCATGACACATTGCATGAGCCGGGCCTCCTCCTCCGCAGTCATGCGAGGAGGTGAAGGTGGCGATGAAGATGGGGACGGCGACGGCGTGGGCGTGAGGCCGCGCACCCGCGTACGCCCGCGCACCTCCCGATGTGGCCGCCGCGGCCCCGACATCGTGTCGTCGAAGTAGGAAGCGCGCCGCACGTCGTGCTCGTCCTGGAGCCACGTTTCCCAGAGCCCGGAGTCGGGGGCGTACCTTTCGTCGTAGTAGAGGTCGTCGGGGAGGAGACGGCGTCGGTGCGTGATCTCATCGTGGCGCGCACGCCCGCTCATCGGTGCCGGCGGGATTGGGACCCGGTCGGCGGAGAGGTGCCAGTTGTTGGGCAGGTGGACGTCGCTCCACATGACCGCCGTCCGCGTCTCCCAATAACGTCGGCATACGTCCATGCCCAGCTACTGCCGGTCGCGCTCGCCGGCGGCCCTAGGGGCGATGCTGAACGGGGCAGGCGCGGGGGCCCTACGCGGCGGCGAAGCGGCCTCCTCTTTCACGGAGCCGCGGCGGCACCCCGAGGAGGATCTGGCCTCGCAGTCGTGCTTCCTTTTGCGGCCGTGGTTCCAGAACCCCATGGCTGCGAGGCGGCCGGCCGACGAGCTCGAGGACGGGGAGAGGCTAGGATTTTAGGGGTGTCGGGTTTCGAGGAGGCAGCTGGCTGGAAGTGGAAGTGTACACGACGACGACCGGTCCACGGCCTCCCCATTTAAGAAGGACGATGACTGTGCGCCTGGGCGGATGACAGGTAGGGCCGATCACGCATGCGCATTGATGTGGGAGGGTGGGAGGTAGGTGGTCGCCTGTCACGCAGCCCCGTCGCGGACGAGCATCGCGTCCGTTTGCTGTCCGCCGTGACCCAAACTGGACGCATGTTTGCGCTCAAAATGGGTCGGCGCGGACACAAAACGGATCAGATGGGTCCAGGCCGTCACGCGCTAGGCCGTCTGATTTGTCCCTTTTACCCCAAACGGACGGGACCGAACGGGATGGCGTCGCGCGGTGGAATTGGCCTAAGAGCATCTCCAGCCGCGCCCCAAGAAGGCCCCCCGGGCGATTTTTCGGCCGCCGGCGATGAAAAATCGGCCCATTCGTGCCTCCAAAGGCCCTTTTTTCGCCGGCTCGAGTCGAAATTGACGCTGGCCGACCCAGGCCGAACCCGACGCGCTGGGGGACGCCAGCCGAAACATTTTTGGCGCAAAAATCGGTGGACCCTCCTTGGCAGCGACTCGGCTCTTCTCGCCGCTTCGTCGCCCTCATCGCCTCGGTCCCCGTGGCGGAATTGATGCCAAAGCTGCCGCGCCGGTCAGCCTCCTCCATTGATGCCTCACAGGCGGCGCAGTGAAGACGGGACGACGCGTGTCCCTCGCCCGCCACGCGTACGCGCGGCGCATACGCCTACGTAGGTGACTGGTTCGTTGGTGCGTGGCCGTGGCGGCACCCGAGGACAAGCAGGAGCCGACCGAGCTCTCTTCCGGCCGCGGACCGGCGCGCGCCCGGCAGTTGGTGGCGAGGTTTCGAGCCATCGTCAAGGGACCGTAACGCCGTAGTCTTCTCCACCTACGCCGGTGCAAATTGCACTCGTGCGGTCTCGACCACTCCGTGCGACAGACTCACAGCGCAGACGCGTTCGGGTTAGCTGCACATCAGGGCATCTCCAACGTTTTTTTAAACACAGTACAGACACAAGCGCTCGTATACACGCACGCACACTCACCCCTATGAACGCACAGGGCATCTCCAACGTTGAACCATCAAAACGCCCGTAAATGCTTAGGTCGGGCTGTGCCGTCCGAGCATTTTTACGATTTTGACATGGATCACCGAATCGTGTCAGACCATTCGGACGTCCGAAATCTTGTAACGTAAGCCGGTTCTACATCAAGGGTGCTCTTTCGAAGAAGTCATTGTCTCTTCATAGGATTTTGTTGGTCGAAGTATCGGTGCGCGCGCCTGTTTCGTCCGGCTTTATATCGGCATCACTCTTCACAAGTCTATTATTTTGAAGACTGGTTTTTCTTCTTCGAAAAGCCGGTCTCCGCATCAGGGTAATGCATAAATTTATTTTATTAATTATTCGTCAAGACCTTATAAAGTTGGGTGTGCCTAGGTCTAAGTCAAGTCTCAGCCAAATGACATAGTATATAATAATAAGAAGAAAAATAAAATAAACAATTGTATGAATCTCCATGCAAGATCAAGGGGGATATAGCATCGACTGAGACATAACGAAGACTCGGTCGACCGAGACTTAACAAAACTGCACAAAGTAATACATCAATAAGTCTAAAGCCAACCGGGGAGCAGTTGGGGGCTCCGGCGCAAGGGAAAAGCATGGCTGGCCCACGCCGTCAGGGGAAAAGTCAAGGTCTTCTTCCCCGATTCGCCTCCCACCCCCCGTGCCCTCGGCCACCACTAGCTATATCCCGGCGCCGCCCGCCGCCCTTCACCGCTAGATAGCCATTCCCCGTCGGAAAAATAGCAGCGCTTCGCAGCGGCAGCCCCTCCAACAGGAGCTGGGCGTTTCCGACCGTCGTTCCCGACCGCGAAGGAGAAGTTTAACGGCGGGTACACACCTACCGGGTGCAAGGTGTTCGACGATTTGCCTGCCTCGGTGATGGACTCGGATGACGAGGAAGCGCTCACCGCGCTGCTGGAGGAGGAAGCCGAGGCAGACGTTGCTACCTCTTGAGCACTGCGTTGGATTTCCCCGAAGAGGAGAGGATGATGCAGCAAAGTAGCGTAAGTATTTTCCTCAGTTTCTGAGAACCAAGGTATCAATCCAGTAGGAGGCCACGCACAAGTCCCTCGTACCTACACAAAAACAATAGCTCAACGCAACCAACGCGCTTAGGGGTTGTCAATCCCTTCACGGTCACTTACGAAAGTGAGATCTGATAGAGATGATAAATAATATTTTTGGTATTTTTGATATAGAGATGCAAAGTAAAAAGTAAAAGCAAAGCAATAATAAAGTGATGGAGATTGATATAATGAGAAAGAGACCCAGGGGCCATAGATTTCACTAGTGGCTTCTCTCAGGAGCATAAATATTCTGCGGTGGGTGAACAAATTACTGTTGAGCAATTGACAGAATTGAGCATAGTTATGAGAATATCTAGGTATGATCATGTATATAGGCATCACGTCCGAGACAAGTAGACCGAAACGATGCTGCATCTACTACTATTACTCCACTCATCGACCGCTATCCAGCATGCATCTAGAGTATTAAGTTAAAAACAGAGTAACGCCTTAAGCAAGATGACATGATGTAGAGGGATAGTTTCATGCAATATGATAAAAACCCCATCTTGTTATCCTCGATGGCAACGATACAATATGTGCCTTGCTGCCCCTTCTGTCACTGGGAAAGGACACCGCAAGATCGAACCCAAAGCTAAGCACTTCTCCCATGGCAAGAACAACCAATCTGGTAGGCCAAACCAAACTGATAATTCGAAGAGACTTGCAAAGATAACCAATCATACATAAAAGAATTCAGAGAAGATTCAAATATTATTCATAGATAGACTTGATCAGAAACCCACAATTCATCAGTCTCAACAAACACAATGCAAAATGAAGATTACATCGAATAGATCTCCACGAGAGAGGGGGAGAACATTGTATTGAGATCCAAAAAGAGAGAAGTAGCCATCTAGCCACTAGCTATGGACCCGTAGGTCTGAAGTAAACTACTCACACTTCATCGGAGAGGCTTGGATGATGATGTAGAAGCCCTCTGTGATCGATGCCCCCTCCGGCGGAGCTCCGGAACAGGCCCCAAGATGGGATCTCGTGGATACAGAAAGTTGCGGCGATGGAATTAGGTTTTTGGCTCCGTATCTGATCGTTTGGGGGTACTTGGATATATATAGGAGGAAGAAGTACGTCGGTGGAGCTTCGAGGGGCCCACGAGGCAGGGGGCGCGCCCTCCACCCTCGTGACCGCCTCGTGGCTTTCTTGACGGAGGGTCCAAGTCTCCTGGATCTTATCTGATGAGAAAATCACGTTTCCGAAGGTTTCATTCCGTTTGGACTCCGTTTGATATTCCTTTTCTTCGAAACCCTAAAACAGGCAAAAAACAGCAATTCTGGGCTGGGCCTCCGGTTAATAGGTTAGTTCCAAAAATAATATAAAAGTGGATAATAAAGCCCAATATAGTCCAAAACAGTAGATAAATATAGCATGGAGCAATCAAAAATTATAGATACGTTGGAGACGTATCAAGCATCCCCAAGCTTAATTCCTGCTCGTCCTCGAGTAGGTAAATCATAAAAATAGAATTTTTGATGCGGAGTGCTACTTGGCATAATTTCAATGTAAATCTTCTTAATTGTGGTATGAATATTCAGATTCAAAAGATTCAAGACAAAAGTTCATGTTGACATAAAAATAATAATACTTCAAGCATACTAACAAAGCAATTATGTCTTCTCAAAATAACATGGCCAAAGAAAGCTATCCCTATAAAATCATATAGTCTGGCTATGCTCTATCTTCACCACACAAGGTATTTAAATCATGCACAACCCCGATGACAAGCCAAGCAATTGTTTCATACTTTTGACATTTTCAAAACTTTTTCGATCTTCACGCAATACATGAGCGTGAGCCATAGATATAGCACTATATGTGGAATAGAATGGTGGTTGTGGAGAAGACAAAAAGGGAGAAGATAGTCTCACATCAACTAGGCGTATCAACGGGCTATGGAGATGCCCATCAATAGATATCAATGTGAGTGAGTAGGGATTGCCATGGAACGGATGCACTAGAGCTATAAGTACATGAAAGCTCAACGAAAGAAACTAAATGGGTGTGCATCCAACTCGCTTGCTCACGAAGACCTAGGGCATTTTGAGGAAGCCCATCATTGGAATATACAAGACAAGTTCTATAATGAAAAATCCCACTAGTATATGAAAGTGACAGAATGAGAGACTCTCTATAATGAAGATCAAGGTGCTACTTTGAAGCACAAGTGTGGTAAAAGGATAGTAACATTGTCCTTTCTCTCTTTTTCTCTCATTTTTTTATTTGGGCTTTCTCCTTTTTTTATGGTCTCTTTTTTCGTCTAGAGTCTCATCCCGACTTGTGGGGGCATCATAGTCTCCATCATCCTTTCCTCACTTGGGACAATGCTCTAAAAATAATGATCATCACACTTTTTATTTTTCTTACAACTCAACAATTACAACTGGATACTTAGAACAAGATATGACTCTATATGAATGCCTCCGAGGGTGTACCGGGATATGCAATGAATCAAGAGTGACATGTATGAAAGAATTATGAACGGTGGCTTTGCCACAAATACGATGTCAACTACATGATCATGCTAGCAATATGACAATGATGGACCGTGTCATAATGAACGGAACGGTGGAAAGTTGCATGGCAATATATCTCGAAATGGCTATGGAAATGCCATGATAGATAGGTATGGTGGCTGTTTTGAGGAAGGTATTTGGTGGGTGTATGATACCGGCGAAAAGTGCGCGGTATTAGAGAGGCTAGGAAAGGTGGAAGGAAGGAAAGTGCGTATAATCCATGGACTCAATATTAGTCATAAAGACCTCATATACTTATTGCAAAAATCTAGAAGTTATCAAAGCAAAGTATCACACGCATGCTCCTAGGGGGATAGATTGGTAGGAAAATACCATCGCTCGTCCCCGACCGCCACTCATAAGGAAGACAATCAATAAATAAATCATGCTCCGACTTCATCACATAACGGTTCACCATACGTGCATGCTACGGGAATCACAAACTTTAACACAAGCATTTCTCAAATTCACAACTACTCAACTAGCATGACTCTAATATCACCATCCTCATATCTCAAAACAATTATCAAGCATCAATTTTTTCTTAGTATTCAACGCACTCAAAAGAAAGTTTTACAAATCTTGAATACCAAGCATATTATTATTAAACAAATTACCATGCTATTAATACTCTCAAAATAATCTAAGTGAAGCATGAGAGATCAATAGTTTCTATAAAACAAATCCACCACCGTGCTCTAAAAGATATAAGTGAAGCACTAGAGCAAAGTTATAAAGCTCAAAAGATATAAGTGAAGCACATAGAGTATTCTATCAAATTCCAAATTATTTATGGATCTCTCAAAAGGTGTGTAAAACAAGGATGATTTTTGTAAACTAATAAGCAAAGACTCAAATCATAAAACATGCTCCAAGCAAAACACATATCATGTGGTGAATAAAAATATAGCTCCAAGTAAAGTTACCGATAGAAGTAGACGAAAGAGGGGATGCCTTCCGGGGCATCCCCAAGCTTTGGCTTTTAGGTGTCCTTAGATTATCGTGTGGGTGCCATGGGCATCCACAAGCTTAGACTCTTTCCACTCCTTGTTCCATAGTCCATCTAATCTTTACCCAAAACTTGAAAACTTCACAACACAAAACTTAAAGTAGAAACTCGTGAGCTCCGTTAGCGAAAGAAAACAAAAGACCACTTCAAGGTACTGTAATGAACTCATTATTTATTTATATGGGTGTTATACCTACTGTATTCCAACTTGTCTATGGATTATAAACTATTTTACTAGCCATACATTCATCAAAATAAGCAAACAACACACGAAAAACAGAATCTGTCAAAAACAGAACTGTTTGTAGTAATCTGTAGCTAGCGCAAGATCTGGAACCCCAAAAATTCTAAAATAAATTGATGGACGTGAGGAATTTATATATTAATAATCTCCAAAAATAATTAACTAAATATCACTCTTCAAATAAAAATGACAGCAGTTCTCGTGAGCGCTAAAGTTTCTGTTTTTTACAGCAAGTTCAACAAGACTTTCCCCAAGTCTTCCCAACGGTTCTACTTGGCACAAACACTAATTAAACACAAAAAACACAACCAAAGCAGAGGATAAATAATTTATTTATTAATAAACAGGAGCAAAAAGCAAGGAATAAAAATAAAATTGGGTTGCATCCCAATAAGCGTTATCGTTTAACGCCCCTAGCTAGGCATAACAAGCAAGAATAGATCTAGGTATTGCCATCTTTGGTAGGCAATCCATAAGTGGCTCTCATAATAGATTCATATGGTAATTTTATTTTCTTTCTAGGGAAGTGTTCCATGCCCTTTTTTAATGAAAATTGGAATCTAATATTCCCTTCCTTCATATCAATAATTGCACCAACCGTTCTAAGGAAAGGTCTACCGGGAATAATAAGGCAAGAAGGATTGCAATCTATATCAAGAACGGTAAAATCTACGGGCACATAATTCCTATTTGCAACAATAAGAACATCATTAATTCTTCCCATAGGTTTCTTAATAGTGGAATCCACAAGATGCAAGTTTAGAGAGCAATCATCAAAATCACGGAAATCTAGCAAATCGCACAAAGTTTTGGGAATAGTAGAGACACTAGCACCCAAATCACACAAAGCATAAAACTCATAATTTTTAATTTTAATTTTAATAGTAGGTTCCCACTCATCATAAAGTTTTCTAGGGATAGAAACTTCCAATTCAAGTTTTTCTTCATAAGATTGCATCAAGGCATCAACGATATGTTTAGTAAACGCTTTATTTTGACTATAAGCATGAGGAGATTTTAGCACGGATTGCAACAAGGAAATACAATCAATCAAAGAGCAATTTTCATAGTTAAATTCCTTGAAATCCATAATAGTGGGTTTAGCAATATCTAGGGTTTTAATTTCTTCAATCCCACTTTTATCGAATTTAGCATCAAGATCAACAAATTCCGAATTCTTAGAACGCCTTCTAGGTAAAGGTGGATCATATTCAGTCCCATCATTATCAAGATTCATATTGCAAAACAAATATTTAATAGGGGACACATCAATAACTTTTAGATCTTCATCATTATTTTCATAGGAACTAGAAGAACACGCTTTTACAAAAGCATCTTTCTTAGCACGCATCCTAGCGGTTCTTTCTTTGCACCCGTCAATGGAAATTCTCATGGCTTTGAGAGACTCATTGATATCATGCTTAGGTGGAATAGATCTAAGTTTCAAAGAATCAACATCAAGAGCAATTCTATCACCGTTCCTAGCCAAATCATCAATCTTAAGCAATTTTTCTTCAATCATAGCATTAAAATTCTTTTGCAAAGAAATAAATTATTTAATATTAGATTCAAAATCAGACTGCATCTTATTATAATTTCCATAAGAATTGTTGTAGGAATTACCATAATTATTAGAGGGATTACTAGGATAAGGCCTAGGATTGAAATTTTCTCCATACGCGTTGTTACCAAAATTGTTCCTACCAACAAAATTCACATCCATAGATTTATTATTATTCTCAATAAAAGTAGACAAGGGCATATCATTAGGATCAGAAGAAACACTCCTATTGGCAAATAATTTCATAAGTTCATCCATCTTTCCACTCAAAACATTAATTTCTTCTATCGCATGCACCTTTTTATTAGATCTTTCAGTATGCCATTGAGAATAATTAACCATAATATTATCTAGGAGATTAGTAGCTTCTCCTAAAGTGATTTCCATAAAAGTGCCTCCCGCGGCCGAATCTAAAAGATTTCTAGAAGCAAAATTCAATCCGGCATAAAAAATTTGTATAATCATCCACAAATTCAAACCATGAGTAGGGCAATTACGTATCATTAATTTCATTCTCTCCCAAGCTTGTGCAACATGTTCATGATCAAGTTGTTTAAAATTCATAATATCATTTCTAAGAGAGATGATCTTAGCGGGAGGAAAATACTTAGAGATAAAAGCATCTTTGCACTTGTTCCATGAATCAATACTATTTTTAGGCAAAGATGAAAACCAAGCTTTAGCACGGTCTCTAAGCGAAAAAGGAAATAACTTCAATTTAACAATATCATTATCGACATCTTTCTTCTTTTGCATGTCACACAAATCAACGAAGCTATTAAGATGGGTAGCGGCATCTTCACTAGGAAGGCCGGAGAACAGATCTTTCATGACAAGATTCAACAAAGCAGTATTAATTTCACAAGATTCAGCATCGGTACGAGGAGCAATCAGAGTGCTAAGGAAATCATTATTGTTGGTATTGGTGAAGTCACACAATTTAGTATTATCTTGAGCCATCGCGACAAACAAGCAATCCAACACACGAGCAAACAAAAAGCAAACGGGCAAAAGAGGCAAATAGAGAGGGAGGATAGAGAGAGAGAGGGCAAATAAAATGGCAAGGGTGAATTGGGGGGAAAGGAAAACGAGAGGCAAATGGCAAATAATGTAATGCGGGAGATAGGGATTGTGATGGGTACTTGGTATGTTGACTTTTGCGCAGACTCCCCGACAACGGCGCCAGAAATTCTTCTTGCTACCTCTTGAGCACTGCGTTGAATTTCCCCGAAGAGGAGAGGATGATGCATCAAAGTAGTGTAAGTATTTCCCTCAGTTTTTGAGAACCAAGGTATCAATCCAGTAGGAGGCCACGCACAAGTCTCTCATACCTACACAAAAACAATAGCTCAACACAACCAACGCGCTTAGGGGTTGTCAATCCCTTCACAGTCACTTACGAAAGTGAGATCTGATAGAGATGATAAATAATATTTTTGGTATTTTTGGTATAGAGATGCAAAGTAAAAAGTAAAAGCAAAGAAATAATAAAGTGATGGAGATTGATATAATGAGAAAGAGACCCGGGGGCCATAGGTTTCACTAGTGGCTTCTCTCAAGAGCATAAATATTCTACGGTGGGTGAACAAATTACTGTTGAGCAATTGACAGAATTGAGCATAGTTATGAGAATATCTAGGTATGATTATGTATATAGGCATCACGTCCGAGACAAGTAGACCGAAACGATTCTGCATCTACTACTATTACTCCACTCATCGACCGCTATCCAGCACGCATCTAGAGTATTAAGTTAAAAACAGAGTAACGCCTTAAGTAAGATGACATGATGTAGAGGGATAGTTTCATGCAATATGATAAAACCCCATCTTGTTATCCTCGATGGCAACGATACAATACGTGCCTTGTTGCCCCTTCTGTCACTGGGAAAGGACACCGCAAGATCGAACCCAAAGCTAAGCACTTCTCTCATGCCAAGAACAACCAATCTAGTAGGCCAAACCAAACTGATAATTCGAAGAGACTTGCAAAGATAACCAATCATACATAAAAGAATTCAGAGAAGATTCAAATATTATTCATAGATAGACTTGATCATAAACACACAATTCATTGGTCTCAACAAACACACCGCAAAAAGAAGATTACATCGAATAGATCTCCACGAGAGAGGGGGAGAACATTGTATTGAGATCCAAAAAGAGAGAAGAAGCCATCTAGCCACTAGCTATGGACCCGTTGGTCTGAAGTAAACTACTCACACTTCATCGGAGAGGCTTGGAAGATGATGTAGAAGCCCTCCGTGATCAATGCCCCCTCCGGCGGAGCTCCGGAATAGGCCCCAAGATGGGATCTCGTGGATACAGAAAGTTGCGGTGGTGGAATTAGGTTTTTGGCTCCATATCTGATCGTTTGGGGGTACGTGGATATATATAGGAGGAAGAAGTACGTCGGTGGAGCTTCGAGGGGCCACGAGGCAGGGGGCGCGCCCTAGGGGGGAGCCCTCCACCCTCGTGACCGCCTCGTGGCTTTCTTGATGGAGGGTCCAAGTCTCCTGGATCTTATCTGATGAGAAAATCACGTTTCCAGAGGTTTCATTCCGTTTGGAATCCGTTTGATATTCCTTTTTCTTCGAAACCCTAAAACAGGCAAAAAACAGCAATTCTGGATTGGGCCTCCGGTTAATAGGTTAGTTCCAAAAATAATATAAAAGTGGATAATAAAGCTCAATATAGTCCAAAACAGTAGATAATATAGCATGGAGCAATAAAAAATTATAGATACGTTGGAGACGTATTAGACGTCCAGGAAGAAGAGCATCTCATGGTGCTCGCCGCCCTCGCCCAGCTGCTGGCGAGCAATGAAAAGCCGCGGCAAGGTGGCTCGGCGCCTGGGCTGGTGAAAGCAAAGAACCGGCATCGTCTCGAAGGCTACTACATGCTCTACTCCGACTACTTCGCCGATGCTCCACTTCACGGCGAGAAAACATTTCGGCGCCGTTATCGGATGAGCCGAAAGCTCTTCCTCAGGATTATGAATTCCATCCGGGAGTTCGATAACTACTTCAAGTGCAAGATGGATTGCACCGGCGCTCTTGGATTCACCTCCATCCAGAAGTGCACGACAGCGATGAGGATGCTTGCATATGGAGCTCCCGGTGATTCACTCGATGACTATGGGCGCATGGCCGAGTCCACCAGCATAGAGTGTTTCTACAAGTTCTGTCGGGCAGTGGTGGCAGTGTTTGGACCACAATACTTGAGAACACCCAATGCGGAAGACACTGCTCGGATCCTAGCACAAAATGCAGCAAGAGGACTTCCTGGGATGCTTGGAAGCATCGACTGCATGCATTGGAAATGGAAGAATTGCCCATTTGCTTGGCAGGGGATGTACAAAGGCGCCAAAGGTGGTTGCAGTGTCGTGCTTGAGGCGGTGGCTGCACATGACCTTTGGATTTGGCACTCCTTCTTTGGTATGCCAGGAACTCACAATGACATCAACGTGCTACAGTGCTCTCCTGTCTTTGCCAAGCTTGTTGAAGGTCATTCTCCTCCGGTGAACTTCGAGATCAATGGGCGGCACTACAACAAGGGGTACTATCTAGCTGATGGCATCTATCCGAGATGGTCGACATTTGTGAAGACCATCTCAAACCTTGTGCCAGGAGGCAAGAACGCCTGGTTTGCGAAGATTCAGGAGGCGCGCAGGAAGGATGTCGAGCGGGCATTTGGTGTGCTCCAATCTTGATTTGCTGTTGTCCGGTACCCCGCTCAGACGTGGTCCAAAGATCAAATGTGGGAGATTATGACTTGCTGTGTCATCTTGCTCAACATGATCATCGAGAGCGAGAAAGAAGACCCAGTGTTTGACACTGAACCATACTACTGTTGGGGAACATAGTAATTTCAAAAAAATTCCTACGCACACGCAAGATCATGGTGATGCATAGGAACGAGAGGGTAGAGTGTTGTCTACGTACCCTCGTAGACCGGAAGCGGAAGCGTTAGCACAACACGGTTGATGTAGTCATACGTCTTCACGGCCCGACCGATCAAGCACCGAAACTATGGCACCTCCGAGTTCTAGCACACGTTCAGCTCGATGATGATCCCCGGACTCCGATCCAGCAAAGTGTCGGGGAAGAGTTCCGTCAGCATGAAGGCGTGGTGACGATCTTGATGTTCTATCGTCGCAGGGCTTCGCCTAAGCACCGCTACAATATTATCGAGGATTATGGTGGAGGAGGGCACCGCACACGGCTAATAGATCTCAATGATCAATTGTTGTGTCTTTGGGGTGCCCCCTGGCCACGTATATAAAGGAGTGGAGGAGGGGGGAGAGGGCCGGCCCCTATGGCGCGCCTTGGAGGAGTCCTACTCCCACCGGGAGTAGGATTCCCCCCTTTCCAAGTAGTAGGAGTAGGAGTCAAGGCAAGGGAAGAGAGAAGAGAAGGAAGGAGGGGGCGCAACCCCTCCCCCTAGTCCAATTCGGACTAGGCCTTGGGGGGCGCCCAACCTCTCCTCTCTCTTTCCCCTAAAGCCCAATAAGGCCCATATACTCCCCGGCGAATTCCCGTAACTCTCCGGTACTCCAAAAAATATCCGAATCACTCGGAACCTTTCCGATGTCTGAATATAGTCGTTCAATATATCGATCTTTACGTCTCGACCATTTCGAGACTCCTCGTCATGTCCCCGATCTCATCCGGGACTCCGAACTCCTTCGGTACATCAAAACTCATAAACTCATAATATAACTGTCATCGAAACCTTAAGCATGCGGACCCTACGGGTTCGAGAACAATGTAGACATGACCGAGACACGTCTCCGGTCAATAACCAATAGCGGAACCTGGATGCTTATATTGGCTCCCACATATTCTACGAAGATCTTTATCGGTCAGACCGCATAACAACATGCGTTGTTCCCTTTGTCATCGGTATGTTACTTGCCCGAGATTCGATCGTCGGTATCTCAATACCTAGTTCAATCTCGTTACCGGTAAGTCTCTTTACTCGTTCCGTAATACATCATCCTGCAACTAACTCATTAGTTGCAATGCTTGCAAGGCTTAAGTGATGTGCATTACCGAGAGGGCCCAGAGATACCTCTCCGACAATCGGAGTGACAAATCCTAATCTCGAAATATGCCAACCCAACAAGTACCTTCGGAGACACCTGTAGAGCACCTTTATAATCACCCAGTTACGTTGTGACGTTTGGTGGCACACAAAGTGTTCCTCCGGTAAACGGGAGTTGCATAATCTCATAGTCATAGGAACATGTATAAGTCATGAAGAAAGCAATAGCAACAAACTAAACGATCAAGTGCTATGCTAACGGAATGGGTCAAGTCAATCACATCATTCTCCTAATGATGTGATCCCGTTAATCAAATGACAACTCATGTCTATGGTTAGGAAACATAACCATCTTTGATAAACGAGCTAGTCAAGTAGAGGCATACTAGTGACACTCTGTTTGTCTATGTATTCACACATGTATTATGTTTCCGGTTAATACAATTCTAGCATGAATAATAAACATTTATCATGATATAAGGAAATAAATAATAACTTTATTATTGCCTCTAGGGCATATTTCCTTCAACTACAGGCAGGGTCCTCTAACCGAAGTTGATCACCAGCTACCGGCAACTTGGACTGCCTATCTCAGTATGCGTCAGGAGATCCGAGACCCACAGGTGCATCATCAACTGCAGAAAGAACTGATTGAGCACCTATGGAGGCTCAAGGGGGACGCCGTGTGATGAAATACGAGTTTTTATTTGTTGAACTATATAATTTTTATTGAACTATTTGTTGTTGTACTATTTTGTTGAAGTATTTGATTTTTCTATGATGAAATATGTGGTAAGAAAAAATTGTGTTGATAATTGAACGCCGAGACACGGTGAACCACGCCGAATATGGGTCTATTCTCGCCCATATGGGCCCTTCATTCGTCGAAATGGGGCTGCAAAGTGGGCCAATTTCGGCGCCTGGGGGCGATGACTGGGCGCAAAACCGCCCCCAGCGCCGATTGTATCGCCGGCTCGCCCCCAGGGGGCGATTTTTATGCGTCCTGGGGGGGTCAACGGCTGGAGATGCTCTAACGGTTGCGCAAGTCCATGGAGGGCTCCACCCACGAAGGGTCCACGAAGAAGCAACCTTGTCTATCCCTCCATGACCATCGCCCACGAAGGACTTGCCTCACTAGGGTAGATCTTCACGAAGTAGGCGATCTTCTTGCCCGTACAAACTCCTTGGTTCAACTCCACAATCTTGTCGGAGGCTCCCAAGTGACAGCTAACCAATCTAGGAGACACCACTCTCCAAAAGGTAATAGACAGTGTGTTGATGATGAACTCCTTGCTCTTGTGCTTCAAATGATAGTCTCCCCAACACTCAACTCTTTCTCACTGATTTGGATTTGGTGGAAAGAAGATTTGAGTGGAAAGCAACTTGGAGAAGGCTAGAGATCAAGATTCATATGGTTGGAATGGAATATCTTGGTCTCAACACATGAGTAGGTGGTTCTCTCTCAGAAAATGAATGTTAGAAGTGTAGGCATGTTCTGATAGCTCTCTCCATGAATGAAGAGTGGGTGAAGGGGTATATATAGCCTCCACATAAAATCTAACCATTACACACAAATCACCAAACTTGGTGGGACCGAATAATGAAACTCGGTCAGACCGATTTAGTTCAAAATGTGAACGTTAGGCTTTTCGTTGGGACCGACATGTCAACTCGGTGTGACCGATTTCATTAGAGTTAGGGCATAATGTAATCTCGATGAGACCGATTACACAAACTCGGTGGGACCAATTTTGGTAATAAGCTAACCAGAGAGTTGGTCAGGCAAACTCGGTGGGACTGATTCGCTCATCTCGGTGAGATCGAAACGTTACGAAGGGGAAACAGAGAGTTTGCATTGCGAACTCGGTGGGACCGATCGCTCATCTCGGCGAAATGTTATGAAGGGAAACATTGAGTTTGCAATCCCATCTCGGTGAGACCAAGATCCCTATCGGTAAGACCGAAGTGACTAGGGTTTGTGGCAGTGGCTATGTCAAATGAACTTGGTGCGTCGGATAGAACATTTCGGTGGGGACGAGTTTGACTTTTGGTTTGGGACATATGTGGATATGAGAAAGTGGTTGAGGGCTTTGGAGCATATCACTAAGCATTTTGAGCAAGCAAGCCATTAAGCAACACCTCATCCCTTTTAATAGTATTGACTTTTCCTATGGACTCAATGTGATCTTGGATCACTAAAATGAAAATGTAGAGTCTTGAGCTTGAGACAATGTGTGTTCTTAGCATTTTGAGGGGTCCACATTCCTAATCCATGCCATGCCAATCATTGAACTTTCTGAAATGATCATCTTGAAATAGCATTAGTTCAATGAGCTATATGTTGTTAGTAATTACCAAAACCACCTAGGGATAGTTGCACTTTCAATCTCCCCTTTTTGGTAATTGATGACAACATATAGATTAAAGCTTCGATAAATGATAATAAGATTTAAAGTACATCGTCGCTTTGAGAAGTATGTGATAAGCAAGAGCTCCCCCTAAATTTGTGCATTATTTAAAATTTGCTTTTGAATGCAAATGCACAATCGGTTAGGATTATGGGTTACTCTTCCATGTCACATACATCTTGGTGGAGCGCTCAAAATGATAGGGATTAAAACATGCACTCATCACCAAGCAAAGTGAATGATCATATAGGGATATAAGAGATAATATCATCCAGGCAAGCATTAAAATAGCATATGATCAAACAAGTATCTCACACAAACATAGAGTATCAACCAAGCACACAATAAAGTTCAACCAAAATCAAGAGAGACAAAGAAGCAAAAACACACTCTCTCTCGAAGCCTATGATCTATACATTTCTCCCCCTTTGGCAACAAGTTACCAAAAAGTTCAAAAATGCATAGTGCTATGCATCTCTCAGGCTTGGTCTTCGAGAGGTGGTGTAGAGAGAACTCCAAGGACGAAGGCATCTGTTGATGTAGTTGGAGCTGGTGGAGTGGGTTGCACTTTCAATACCTACACGGGTTAGTCCCACAAAGAACAAACAAGGATATCCATAGACATAGAGTGATGATCACATAAGATGATGTCCATGAAAGCATTAGGTTACCTTGTCCCTTGTCTTACCAACAAGAGGGTTTGTGACTCCTAGAACTAGTGCAAGATGTGGAAGTTGTTTGCACATGTCCTTGCCAAAAGATATGAGTGAAGTATGTTGGCGTAGTCACCCTCAAGAACTCTCTAGTTCTTCTTCTTCGGGATCCACATCATCTTGATGGGAATCCTTGGAGTTGTAGTTGTACTTGATGTGGTAGAACTTGATGTAGTCTTGGGAACCCACTTGACCAAGGCCTCGGGAGCTTCTTCAAATGCATCAATCTCCTCTTGAAGCTTGTCCTTCCCTTTTAGCTTGTGGTCTTGTGGTGGAAGATCATCTTGAGCTTGTGTCCCTTGGAATGAAGTAGGATCATACTTCTCTTGTTGAGGAACAAACTTCGTCTTGGGGTATTGATCTTCTTCCCACTCAACTTCATTGGCATTGAACTTCCATTCAAAACCAACACCTTGATTCTTCTGGTGTCTTCCTTGCTTGCGTACAATTTCCTCAAATTGCTTACTTCCGACAAGGCTCTTGTAAACACCTTTCTCTATAATTCCATTTAATAAGCTATTTCCTTGCTCAAGTGTAAATTGGCTAAGAGAATCATTAGTGGAATCAAGAGAACTACTAGAAGCAACAATATTGGATTTAACATGATTTTTGTTACTACCAGAAGAAGAACCTTTCTTACTCTTATTGCTAGATTTAACTTGTGGCATGTAAGTATACAAGAGTAAACGCTTGGCAATGTAAGAAGAACTTTTCTTGCGAAGATCATCATTGATTGCCTTTAAGAACTCATGCTCTTGCTCAAGGTTGAGCTTTTCAAAGCGTAATTTCTCGCGAGTCTTTAAAAGTTCTCGATGATCTTCCAAGGTAGTTTCATGAGCTAACTTAAGAGTGTTTAGTTCTTTAGTCAGACGCTCAATCTCCTTCTTATAATCGTCATTTGTTTTATATTGATTATCATGATTAATAGTAAGTTCATCATAGTTTTCATAACTATAGTTGTCAACAAGTAAATCATCATCTTCTAGCAAATCATCTTCATCACTATTGAAATCAACATACTCGGGGTGTGATACCTTTGGGCCTTTAGCCATGAAGCATATTCCAATTCCTTCATTTGGTGAGTCAAATATGTCGTAGGAGTTGGTTGACACAAGTGCTAGATCGGCAACACCTTCATCTTGAGTTTATTCGGAGTCGGAGTGATAACTTCTCTCGGAGTGATTGTCGGAGTCGGAGCCGGATACCCATTCACCAACATGAGCTTGATGTCTTCATTTTGTGTAGCTCCTTGATGATTTGTCCTTCCTTCCTGAATCATTGCTTCTCCGTGATGTTCTTCGTTCATAAAGGTCATCTCTACTCCTTCTCTCTCTAGGTGGTGATTCTTCTCTTCTACTTCTCCTTTTGGGTGAATCTTCTCTTCTTTTGTAGGGAGCCATACATTCATTGGAGTAGTGTCTGGGTCTTCCACAATTGTAGCAATTTCGTTCATGACTTGAAGATCTTTTTTCATTGTAGGACCTTGACTTGGAACTTCTCTCCTTGCTTATACTCTTGTAGAACTTGTTGAAGTTCTTCACCATTAGGCTCAATTCTTCATTGAAGGTTTGTTTCTCACTTGATGATGTGGGAGCATCACATGAGGCTTTGTAAGCACCACTTGACTTGTTGTGAAGCTCTTCCTTATCCTCGAGTGACATCTCATGAGCAACAATTCTTCCAATGACTTCTGTTGGCTTGAGATCTTCGTAATTGGGCATCATTTGAATCAATGTACACACGGTATTATATTTTCCATCCAAGGCTCTTAGGATATTCTTGATGATGAATCTGTCGGTCATCTCTTCACTTCCTAAGCCGCCAATCTCATTTGTGATGAGAGCAAGCCTAGAGTACATTCCAGCGACACCTTCACCATCCTTCATTTTGAACCTGTCAAGTTGACTTTGAAGCACATCCAATTTGGATTCCTTGACGGAGTTGGTACCTTCGTCATATCAATCAAAGTATCCCAAATTTCCTTTGCATTCTCAAGATGGCTGATTTTGTTGAATTCTTCGGGGCACAATCCGTTGAAGAGGATATCACAAGCCTGAGCATTGTATTGCAGCATCTTCAACTCTTCCGCGGTAGCTTCACGGTTTGGTTCTCTCCCATCAAATAATTTACCTTGCAAGCCAATACACACAATAGCCCAAACGGAGGGGTTATGTCCAAGAATATGCATTTTCATCTTATGCTTCCAACTAGCAAAATTAGTACCATCAAAGTAAGGACCTCTACAGTGGTAATTTCCCTCACTAGACGCCATACTCTCCTAGGTTGTGAAACCAAGGCTGTGATCACCAAACGCTATGGAAATCAAGGCAAATGGAGACCAAAGCTCTAATACCACATGTAGGATCGAAAGTATGTCTAGAGGGGGGGGGTGATTAGACTACTTGACCAAATAAAAATCTAGCCTTTTCCCAATTTTAAGTCTTGGCGGATTTTAGCAACTTAGCACTAGTCAAGCAATCAACCTACACATGCAAGTCTAAGAGTATATCAGCAGAATGTAAAACATTGCACATCAAGGTAAAGGGAGGAGTTTGGAGGGAGCAAACGCAATGTAGACACGGAGATTTTTGGCGTGGTTCCGATAGGTGGTGCTATCGTACATCCACGTTGGTGGAGACTTCAACCCATGAAGGGTAACGGTTGCGCGAGTCCACGGAGGGCTCCACCCATGAAGGGTCCACGAAGAAGTGATACGTCTCCGTCGTATCTACTTTTCCAAACACTTTTTCCCTTGTTTTGGACTCTAACTTGCATGATTTGAATGGAACTAACCCGGACTGACGCTGTTTTCAGCAGAATTGCCATGGTGTTATTTTTGTGCAGAAATAAAAGTTCTCGGAATGACCTGAAAATCAACGGAGATTATTTTTGGAATATATAAAAAATACCGGTGAAAGAATTAACGTCAGGGGGCCCACACCCTTTCCACGAGGGTGGGGGGCACGCCTACCCCCCTGGGCGCACCCCTTGCCTCGTGGGCCCCCTGATGCTCCTCCGACCTCAACTCCAACTCTATATATTCGTGTTCGGGGAGAAAAAATATCAGACAGAAGGATTCATCGCGTTTTACGATACGGAGCCGCCGCCAAGCCCTAAACTCTCTCGGGAGGGCTGATCTAGAGTCCGTTCGGGGCTCCGGAGAGGGGAATCCGTCGCCATTGTCATCATCAACCTTCCTCCATCACCAATTTCATGATGCTCACCGCCGTGCGTGAGTAATTCAATCGTAGGTTTGCTGGAAGGTGATGGGTTGGATGAGATTTATCATGTAATCGAGTTAGTTTTGTTAGGGTTTGATCCCTAGTATCCACTATGTTCTGAGATTGATGTTGCTATGACTTTGCTATGCTCAATGCTTGTCACTAGGGCCCGAGTGCCATGATTTCAGATCTGAATCTATTATGTTTTCATGAATATATGTGTGTTCTTGATCCTATCTTGCAAGTCTATAGTCACCTATTATGTGTTATGATCCGTTTACCCCGAAGTGACAATAATCGGGATACTTACCGATGATGACCTAGTTTGAGGAGTTCATGTATTCACTATGTGTTAATGCTTTGGTCCGGTACTCTATTAAAAGAGGCCTTAATATCCCTTAGTTTCCAATAGGACCCCGCTGCCACGGGAGGGTAGGACAACTTGCTAGGGTTAGAGAGAATGAAATTATTGAAACTGATAATATTGATGAAAATGATGATGAAGATTCTCCCCCTAGATATGAATTGTCTATTGTGCCTGAGGGTTATGTTATGGATGAAGAAATTGCTAGAGACTTCTTAGCTTAAAATGATAGATCTGATCTTAAGAAATTATTAGCTAAGCTTAAAGAAAACTCTTTGAATGCTAGAATGAAATATGACCCTGCTTTTACTACTTCACCTATCTTTATTATCAATAAGGATCATGATTTCTCTGTCGATCTGAGTTAATTAATTTGGTTGAATCTGATCCTATTTATGGCTATGAATCTGAAACTATCGTGGCACATCTTACTAAATTAAATGATATAGCCACCCTGTTTACTCATGATGAGAAAGCTCGCTATTACTTTATCCTTAAGTTGTTCCCGTTCTCATTAAAGGGTGATGCTAAAACATGGTTTAATTCTCTTAATCTTGGTTGTGTGCGTAGTCCCCAGGATATGATTTATTACTTCTCTGCTAAATATTCCCCCGCTCATAAGAAACAACCTGCTTTAAGGGAAATATATAAATTTGTGCAAATTGAAGAAGAGAGTCTCCCACAATCTTGGGGGAGGCTTCCCGATTACTTAATGATTTGCCTGATCATCCTCTCAAGAAAACTGAAATAGTTGATATCTTTTATAATGGACTAACCAATGCTTTCAGAGACCACCTGGATAGTTGTGCTGGTTGTGTTTTCAAGGAAAGATCTGTTGATCAAGCTGAATTGCTATTGAATAATATGTTGAGTAATGAAAATTATTGGACACTTCCTGAACCACCTCCTAAGCCAACTCCGAAGAAAAGAGGCATTCTATTTCTCAGTCTTGAAGATATGCAAGAGGCAAAGAAATCTATGAAAGAAAAAGGTATTAAAGCTGAAGATGTTAAGAATTTACCACCTATTTAAGAAATACATGGTTTTGATAACCCGACACAGGTAGTAAACGTAAATTCTATCTATAGATTTGATGAAGGTGATATTCCTCGTTATAAGTCTGCTAGCCTATGCTTAGATGAGTTTGATAATTTTATGGTTAAACAAGAAGACTTCAATGCTTATGTTGGTAGACAATTGAAACGCAATGCTGATATGATTGAACACTTGAGTGATTATATGGCTAGTGTTAAGGGTGAACTTAATCTTATTAGTAAACATGCTTCTATGGTTACCACTCAAGTAGAACAAGTACTTAAAGCTCAGAATGATTTTCTCAATGAATTAAATAGTAAGAATGATGTCGTGGTGGGCGCACGGCAGATGCCAAGGGATGGCTAAGGAGAGGAGGAGGCTCAAGGGCGCTGGTGGACTCCAGAGGCGGGGTTGGCATGAGCGGGCGCGGGATGCCGGACATACCCAGGTTCGAGGCTCTTCGGAGAGATAATACCCCTAGTCCTGCCGAGTGTAGTTGGATGATCCATAGTACAATGTTGCTCCTGGAGCTGTATGGAGGAGGAAGGAAGCTAGCCAAGGCTTGGGCTGCTCCTTCTCTCCGGTGTTGCTGTTTTGTGGCTAGCCCTATGCTCACTTGCTTTTCTCTCGTATGTGTTTTTTGTTTGCCCTCTCGCTCGCCCTCCGGAGAGATGATTCCTTTCTCATGATCGTGGGCTCCCGGGGGGTTTTATAGTCCAACCCCTCGGGGGTACAATGGTAGTGTTACAAGTCGGTGGGTCCGTATTGTCAGTGTCCGGGGACCCGGGCTGGGTCCCGTTGAGGGCTTGTGGTTCGCCGGGTTCCCCTAGGTGCGGGCCCCGCATGTCTAGGGGGACTGTGCGCCGTCTTGTCGATCGTCAGGGTGTGGCCGAGTCGAGTCACGTACAGTGCTCTCCGTCAGGTTGCCGCTTGTTGTCGTTAGCGGTGAGGGCGGGGGCACTGTAGCCACGCCGGCCCTGGTCAGCGAGTAGGTGAGGGGCACTGTTGCCACGTACCCGCTGACCAGAGGCATGGGCGGGGCACTGTTGCCTCGGTCATTGTTGATTGAAGTCTCATCCCCATCATACGGCCTGGATGGGACGTGAGTTGACCCACGGCTAGATTGCGTAGCACACCACGGGTGGCGCTGGCTTGTTGAGGAGGCTTTGGTCGTGCCGGGTTCGGCTGTCTTGCGCTAGTTGTTGGGACCGAGTCGACGTGTCTTGCCGGGTCGGCTAGTCTGGCCAGCTTGCGGGGCTTGGCCGGGTCGAGCGACCCGGCCAAGCACGTGCCGGTATTGAGGGGCGATGCCAACCCCATTGTTTTTTGAAGAGGATCCGGATTCCGTTGCCTGCCCGGGGTCCATCCCTCCGACAGTAGTCCCCGAAGCTGTGAAGGTCCGTCGTCTTCAGATGAGTGGGCCTTCACAGTTTCCCCCTTAAGAAAGGTGGATTCTACGAGCGTCGGGTCCGGCAACACCCACTGTGTGCCGGTTTTCTCTGAAACCGGATCGTGGCATCTCGGCCGTGGCGGGAACCGAGAAGTCCGTCGAATCTTGGGGCAATCCCTCAGGCTTTGCGCGTAGCAAAGACAGAGCCAACTAGGAGGTGTTGAATGGTTTCGTCATGTTGGTTGCAAAGAGGGCAGGAGTACGTCCTGGTGAGGTAGTCCACGGCGGGCCAACTGGTCCGATGTCCAGCATCTGTTCTTGAGGGCAAGCCAGGCGAAAAAACAACACTGCAAGGGCGCCTTCGACTTCTAGGTGAACGTCGCTGATAGGGAGACCACACGCCCCATGAAACCTACGGCATAGGCAGATCTAGCCGAAAATTGCCCGTCCTTCTCCCATGACCATGTCACCACATCCTCAACGTCATTCGTAAGCTGTCTTCCCGAGATTAGGGGCCATCAAGGCCTGAATCTATCAATTGAAATAAAGTACCTTGTTCGCATTTTATTGCGGCTCATCCTCGCGGTTAGCCTACCGGCTACCGGCAAATAGCCTGCAGATCGGCGCTCGCCCACAGCCGTCCCTTCTCCGCTTCTCTTGATGGTTGTGCGACAAAAAGTTGCGTAGAGATCGCATAGGCGATAGCAGGCAGTGACAGGCGGCAGATGTGAATCTCAATCGCAGCAGGCGGCTGTGTAACGAAGCCATAGCACGAACTGTGTGTGCGTGACCACGTGGCTGCGTGCAACTACCCGCTAATTGGCCCCTTTGTCACCTATGATGGGCTGCGTAAGCGATGAACAGTTGGGTAGCAGGAAAAATAGCAAAAAATTGATTGCTATTAACGAGGTGACGCGATCGGTAGGGGGGTCTCGCCCCCCCCTCGTCCCTCCTTGAATCCGTCCCTGCCCGTACCTTCATTGGTCGTTGGGCATGTCGTCATCCACGGCTCCGTCCATTGTGAAGGTGGAGCCGATCAGAAGAGGAGTTCACGTAGTAGATGGAGGAGGTGATGCGCCGGTCGATGACCGACCATGGTCAGGCGCCGTCGTCGCCTCCGCTGAACCACGACGTCTAGATCGGACGTCGCGTCAAGGAGGTGCCACCATCCCCTCCGCACAATCACGACATCAAGATCGGGCGTTGCGTCAGTCGTCCCCTATGCATAACCGCGGCTCACATTGGACGTTGCGCCAAGGAGAATCCATCATCTCCTCCGTGCAACTGTGGAGTCCAGATCAAATGCCGCATCAAAGAGGAGTCGTCGTCCCCTCCGCACCGCCAGCCAGGCACACGACGCCCTATCCTCCCAACTGTCAAGAAGGTGGAGCCGTCCTTCCTACTATCGAAGCCGTCACCATGGCTCCACTACTACCTCAAAAGGGGTCGGCGTCCAAGTGGCAAGGCGCCTGGTGGCATTCGCAAGCCCCACGTGGCGCCAACTTGGGTGCTCGTAGAGCTCACGCTTGCGAAGGATTGGGCCCTTGATCAGTCCAGTACCAGTGTACCACACCCTCGAGTCGGACACTCGCCGCTGTCATCAGCGTCGGATCAACACCCAACTCCTTCAAGTGGGGCTGGAGGAGTCTAAGCGAGCCATCTGTCTCCAAACCGAGAACAAGCGGCGCAAGGCGACGACCAAAGAGGGATGTCGCGATGCCTGGAGGGCCTTCCACCACCGACGCCATGACAACGACGACGACAACAACGGCGCATGTGGCGGTGTCGACGAGGGCTTGGATGACGGCGGGGGTGCTGGTGGCCTCGTAGGGAGTCGAGCCGGATATCCGCAGACAAGTTTTGAACGGTTTGCGGACATTTGGTGATGTCTATGTGGTGATCCGCGTTGGAGATGCACGACATGGCCGGATAATTTTGTCAAGTGCGCACGCATGCGTTTTGCTATAGTTGTATCCTACCTAAATTTCCATTTTTGTACTTATAGGTTAGCAACACTGGCGCATGCCTGAACGTTAGATGGTGGACAGCAAGACCCACCCATGTTGCCGTGTATTCAAGTGTTCCCCGTTGCTTTCAAAATGCTACGCGGTCCATGGTACGTACGCGGAGGCAGACATTACATTAAGCACCAAAAATAGAAGAGCGCCGCATTCAATCATCCGATCTAGCGTAGCGTAGCTGGGTCGGGGCGGTGTTGACATGTGTGCAGCTGGGTTGGGCAGGGACACGGCGTCACTGCCCCCCATCAGGGCATTATGGTGTCCATCCCTGATGCTGATGGCGATGCATCACTGCTACTCGTGCACACGGCACGGCGTGTTTTCTTGGACCAGATCTCCCAAGCGTATGATGGATGCGTCGCCCAACGCTCGATGAGAAGCACTGGATCAAAGCACAAGGCAAACCTTTTTTGTTTCTCTGGCTCGTTGGCGGGGCGGTAGAGTATATTTCACAAAAATACTACGTATCACAATTCAGGCAACCCTCCCTCGAACTATCACTTATCACTTACCGGGCATCTCCAACGGCGACCAGCAAATTTCTTCTGGCATCCATCCGCGGACAGGGAAGAGTTAGTCCACGGACATGGATGCGAGATGCTGCCATCCAACTGTGCCCGTATACGGTTTAAACAATTTTTCAGCAAACCAGATAAAATTCATGCAAACATGACACGATTTCATATAAAAATGTCAGATTTTATACAAACACGGCGCACTTTCATTAGATTTTGAACATTTAGAAGAAAAACGACCCGATCCTAAACCTATCCTGCGGCGGCGGCGCCCGGCGTCCAAGCCCTTCCCGTCCTCCATCCATCGTCTTTATGACCACTAGCGATAAGACCGATGAAGTGAAGCTGCAATCTAAGGCGAGGAAGAGAAGAACGAGACGGACCGGCTCACATGAGACACAAGGACCTGCCGTCTTCCATGCCCTACTCATCCTCGGAGGAGTCCGTGCCTTGAACGTCGCCGGTGGACATGAGGTCCACGATGGAAATGGTGGCGCCTGCGCTGTCGTCGTCCCACCGGGCCGCCGGACGGTTCGCCAGCGACGCGTCGGAGGCGCAAC
This sequence comes from Triticum dicoccoides, assembly GCF_002162155.2. Lineage (NCBI taxonomy): Eukaryota > Viridiplantae > Streptophyta > Magnoliopsida > Poales > Poaceae > Triticum > Triticum dicoccoides. Next base: position 583,392,308 of record NC_041386.1, read on the forward strand.
TGGTGTTGTTCTCCTCCGCGACCTCCTGGAGCTGCGCCTCCGCGGTGGTCGCTTCCTGGTGAGTAACGGCTTGAGCGCGGACGACATCATAGATGGCAAGCTGCTTCGCATCGAAGTTGGGGTTCGTCGCGGCCATGGCCGCCACGGCCTCCTCGCCCGTGCGCTCACCGTAGATCTGGCCCTCCACCAGCCGGTGATGCTCCAGGAGAAACATGCTACACCGATGTTCCTCCGGCGCCTGCTGGAATGCCGACATAGGCGCCGGTGCAGGCTGCACCTCCGTCGTGGTGGCGTTATAGTGTGCCTGCTCCATGGTGAAGTCGGCGCGGGAGCCAAGGCGCTGTCGTCGGAACCCGTCTCCATCGTGGTGTCGTCTTCGTCGTCGAAGACCTCGGGCGAGCTGGCCGGCAAGCCGGCCTTGATTTGCCTGGCACAACGGCTCTGGTAGGCGGCGACAAGGGTGACCACCACATGCTTCATCTTTACGGAAAGGCTCGCCCATAGAGCTTCGTCGCCTGTAGTCATGGCGGATGCAGTGCAAGAGACGAGGATTGGGAGAGGGCTTGTGTTGTGGCATGGAGTAGCCGGGTGTGGCCGCCTTTAAATAGCGGATTCCGGTGAGGCCAGACTTACGGGTGCTCAATGTGCGGTCGAAGTGTGTTTCTCGGCCGGCGAGCCTGCTTAATGACGGCATACGGACGGACGGGGCATTGAACGTGCGTGATAGATATACGTCTCATCCTGCCCAGTAATGTGTCTCTGGCTGAACAGGCGCGGGCACCGGAGACGCGTCACGGGCAGCGCCCTCGGCCGGCGTGCTGCTTCAATTGGCGGATGCAATGAGAGGTCGCTTCCGTCCTGAGCCGTCTTTAATGTGGAGCGGTGCGCTCTACAACGACATGAATGCGGTCGAGGAAGGAAAGGATTTGGTGGGTCAGGATGGTTAGAAGCAGGCGCAGGAGCAATCCGGACTCCCGCAAAACCCCCCACATTTGTCTCCGGTATGTGAGAGAAAACGCGTCCAAGCTATCATGCAAATCGATACAGATCTATGTTAAATGGTTTCCGCTATTCGAACGGATGTGAACGATTTGTGGATCGGATTTAGAGATGCCTTACAATTTTTGTCGGAGCAAGAACTCAGTGACATAGGACCAGCCGTCCACGAACAATCTCCCGTCACAGTGGTGTAGTCCGCGCGCGTCATCACGCGCTGCCTGGAAACCATCTGTTTTTTTTTATACATCCATTTCTTTAATAAGTATTTTCAGACGGAAGGAGTAATAAAGAGAACTTCCTTTCTAATTTTCATTTAACTGAAACCATCTGTCCTTTTACAGTTTGAGAAATCAAGAAATAGTGTTGCGTCTGATAATGACAGACCTTGCGTTGTTGTTAACATGATTGCTACTCCCTCCGTTCCATATTATCCGTCGCTGATTTAGTACAAAGTTGTACTAAAGCGACAAGTAATATGAAATGAAGGGAGTAGATAATGATTTAACGATTGGGTGATTTTGCAGAAAAAACAGGAAAATCAAGAGTGTTCGAAACGGATAGTAAGTGAAGTCTTCAAAACGGTATATGGTTCTGAAGTGCTGCTGCTTCTTCCCTATAGTACGTCTGTTACAGTACCTCTGCTATAGACTTCATGTGCTGGCGTTTTAGGGAATGTTTTGTTGGCAATGTACTACTCCCTCCGTCCCATAATGTGAGACTTTCTTTGACTCAAAAAAAAAACGTCTTACATTATGGAATGAAGGGAGTAATGTATAGTTTTTGGTACTTGCTCATGGTTGCAGAGGCAGTGTCTGACTTGTTGCCTGTTATGCCTGTTAAACCTGCGTATTTCCATTTCATGTTGCGATGATCCGGCTTGTGGATGCCCAAAACATGAGTTCTATGTTGCGCTCCAGGTATCCTACTTTTACTCCTGCTTTCTTTTGATAGTTTGTAAAAAGACATGCTGGTTTCAGTTAAATAAAATCGAAGAGGAAGCTTCTTAAAAAAGAGAGACAAGTGCGGCAAAAATAGTGTGGCAAAGTTAAGTCACCCCAACCAAACATGCCCGAAATTCCCTTTTCGAGAAAAAGAATAGAACACACAGTTGAACCGCCTGGTAGATTATATCACTTCAGAAACAGAATTTATTGGCATTCCAGCAACAAAACAAACAGCTGTTAGGGGCTACAATGATACATTTGTTCATATACAGAAGGTATTAGGTCTCCCAGACAGCTTGCTGGGAGAATATCACCTAGAATTAACAATTTTACGCCGGGGCGCGCTTTTGAATGGAAGCGAGCCCCCCCGGAGTAACTAAGGCCCGACTCCAGGGTTATTTACAGAGATGAACTGCAGGTTTTCGCACGCCGGTCGCGCTTCATAAGTCGTCGGTGTCGCTTCCACCCCCATGATGAGCATCATGTGTCACCCCCCAGTAGTGGCTACCATCAGGGCCCGACACCTTAAACCTGCTCAATCCGCCACAAAGAAAAGGTTCAACTATTAGAAACTCTAGTACCTGAATTCGTTAGTTTCAACACCATCACAAAGATGTTAGTTAAGGTGGTCACCTCTCCAGAATGAACTTTCCTTCCTTGTACCTCTGGCTCTTCTCATGTGCAGCCTCCTAGAGCAGGGGCACCATATAGCTTAGAGGATGGACGGACAGGCAATGCACAGGATATCGCAAAATAACCATCACAAGATCTTACATATTTCCATCCAACAATGGATCCACAACCAACACAGAAGATATCGGAAACGGTATGCAGCCCTGTCATCATCATGCGATCCTCGTTTGTACCAGATGTAACATTGACACTGCCACAGGATACATGAGTTAATCACAAATCTGCTGGAGGATAGCGTTTTGTAAACAGTACAACTCATCTCAGAATACCAGCGTTTTGTTACTGGGCTAAACCGGTGAAGAAAGCACTAAAATGTTAGATCACTGCTTATTAAAGAGCACAGTACCACTTATATTTTAGTGGAATTGCTATTTCCAACCACACTTATTTCTCACTTGACCAAGTTGCACGCTATCAAGTCAATAGTTGCACAGAAAGTCTATATCTGCCAGTTGCACACTTCCAAAGCTGTTACATAGAAAGTCAGAGTTCACAAGATTGCAACTGTGAACTACTCCCTCCGTCCCATAATATAAGAGCGTTTTCGACACTAGTGTAGTATTAAAATTGTTCTTATATTATGGGACGGAGGGAGTAGTTGTTTCTCATTTCTCAGTTCATTGAGGGATAGACAGTCCCCACAACGTCTGAAGTTTCAACAATAACCGCCAATTATTATCTATCAGGCTACTACATTGGAGTATTCACAGTGGCAATGGATGGATATGTCAGGTATGTATTTCTTTTCAAAGCCTACAGAGATATGTGTTTTCCTGCCTATGACTAAGCTATCATTTTTGTCTCCTGGTTAGGGATGAGCTTATATCGAAGATCCAAATTGAGGAGAGAGCTGGTGTATCTGATGGAAGATCCTTGATTTGCAGTTTAATGACCCAGATCAGATCTCTCGTTTCAATGGTAACAGGGCACTGCCAATGTATTTTTTGATGTGCTTTGCCAATACATCAATCAGTTAAGGAGACCTGAGGTAACAGAGTTAAGCTCAGGAAAAACCCCTAAATCGGTCAGGAGGTAACAAATGAAAAAAGGCCAGGTAGAGACCCAAGGGGACAACTCGGCACAAGGCACCTAAACTATTATGGGTGATATAATTCTGGTTGAGGTGGCAACCTCTTTGACCCCAATGGCATCTTGTTGGAGCACTCCCCTACTCCTTTCCTGCCGAAGCAACCAGCAAGTGTAAATAGCGAACAAGAGTCAAATAATGCAGAAAAACTGTGCATATTTTGCCTCTGCCTTCCATTTTCCACTAGCGAGCCTCAAGTATCAGTATTCAGTGGTAACTAGTAGGTTACATAGTTGATACTTGATTTGTTGATCTAGCAAACAAGATGGAGGCAAAAGTTTAGGTGAGTTGTGACATAGTATCTTTTACTCATCAACAAACTGGCCCTGAAGGTCCATGGACATCAAATCACTGTATTGTTGGATGCTAATAACTTTAGCGATTTGCAGTTGCATGAATCGGGGATCGACTACGAACATATTGAGTGGTTGTGTACGAAGTATCTTTAGCTGCTAGGGATCACACAGGAGATCAAACATATGGAGTGTTGTTCATGCAAGCAAATTACGTTAACGACTGTATCGGAAGTCAATTATATCCAGGATGGAGAATGTTAAGAGTAGAATCAGCATCGGAGCCAGCCTGACTGAACTACTCCTGGAACATCAATGCTTATTTGGCAGGTTCAGAATGTCTAACATAGTACTAGGTATATCAATCGCTCCATGAAAAGAAGATGAGAGGAAATTGCGACCGAAAAGGCTGAAACCACCATTCCTTGTCCCTTGGATTCTTTACCATTTCTTGTCAAGCGAGAAAGAGAGAGATCCCATCCTATGCAACGTCCTACCCGATTTTACTTTCCCCTCGTCCCAAAAGCGGCTGTGGCCTATGAGTAGCAGCGTATGCGTTAGCATCGGCAACACGTTCCAGATTCCTCATTGTTCTTGGCGGTTGTAGGACGGAGCAGGCGAGCCTCCCCGCGTCCGAATCCGTTTTGCAGCAACGCCGAATCACCCAGACGAGACGAGCAACCGCCTGGCAGATTCTCATTGTTTCCCCCACAAATTCCGGTAGACGCGCAGCCCCCGGCCTCAAAATTCAGCAAAGCAGAGGAAGAAATCAAGGGGCAGGGAAGGGGAGGGCGACACTTACACCCTGTTGAAGAGATACGCCTTGCCGTGCTTGGAATGGAAGTTCTGCAAGGAGGAGAAAACACGCCGCTGTCAGTCACATCCGCCATGAGACCCCGCGCAACAAGCAATCAAGAAGGGGATTCGCTCGCGAGAGCCGAGAAGGGGACGGACGAGGGAAGGGACGGGCAGAGGGGCACCTTGGAGATGATGTCGGCGGCGAGGCCGAGGTGGGTGCGGCAGAACTTGCAGCTGTAGGCGTTCCCCTCGAGGTGCATCAGGAAGAGCCGCCCCATCGCCTCCTCCCCCGGCCGGCTCCAACCGCCCGCCCTCGATCCTCCGGCGGCGCGATCGGCACTCCCGTCGCGATCGATCGCGGACCCGCGCCCCCCTGCCTCGGACGGACGGACGGACGGACGGACCCAAGGTTAGCGGGAGGAGGGAGGCGTGCTCCGGTTTTGGGAGTGGTGGGCTTGGCGTTGGCGCTCTCGCCGAGGCCGAGGCCGAAGCAGGTAGGTGGCGGGGATTGGGATGGGGGTGGGGAATGGACGGGAAGGGATGAGAAGGAGGAAGAGCGCTGCCGTGCAGTACACCACTGCAGTCAGTGTGCCGTGTGCGTGTGACGCATCCGTAGGGGCTACGGCCCGGCCACGTGAGCGGTGCCGCCCAACGACGACGAAGGCCTACGGCTTTGTACTAACTTTTTTTCCTGAAATATCTTTAGATTTTAGGGTTTATTAGAGTAACGACCCATTTCGTCTGCCCATATCCGTTTGCATCAGCACTGACAAAAACACCAGCCCCATGCGCCGACCCATTCTCAAAAGTCGTCCGCGCCGACCCATATCCGGCCCAAAATTGCGGCTGAAATGCGTCGGCGCGGATGCGCCACGCGTCTCCTCGGTGTCTGTCACGGTCCCACTTGACGGCCACCCAACTACCGCTCGTCGTCTAATTTATGACGATCACCGATAGCGGGCCCATTAGTAAGCCAGTGGAAGCGTCCCTTTTTAACCCACGCGCGCGGCGGGGGCCGACCTCATCCACTTCCGTCCACATCTGGCCCCCCACCATCCCCTTCCCGCCTCCTCGTCAGCGACACCCCAAACCCTAGAAGTGGGCCTCTTCGGCAGCAGCTCAAGCAGCGGCAAGGGCAAGTGCACCCCTGGCGCCTCATCCTCCCGTGCTCCGTCCACGCCCCGCTCTTTGACCCGCCTCCGCCACCGCCGCCGCTGCCCATTGTCGAGCTCAAGCCGGATCCGGAGCCGACGCGGAAGCGCTCGCTGTCGGTGTCAAAACCGGCGGATCTCGGGTAGGGGGTCCCAAACTGTGCGTCTAAGATCGATGGTAACAGGAGACAGGGGACACAATGTTTTACCCAGGTTCGGTCCCTCTCTATGGAGGTAATACCCTACATCATGCTTGATTGATCTTGATGAATATGAGTATTACAAGAGTTGATCTACCACGAGATCGTAATGGCTAAACCCTAGAGGTCTAGCGTGTATGGCTATGATAATGTCTCTCTCTCCCTCCGGACTAAGTCCTCCGGTTTATATAGACACCGAGAGGATTTAGGGTTACACAAGGTCGGTTACAAAGAAAGAAATCTACATATTCGGTCGCCAAGCTTGCCTTCCACGTCAAGGAGAGTCCCATCCGAACACGGGTGCAGTCTTCGGTCTTCGTATCTTCACAGCCCATCAGTCCGGCCCATGGATAACAGACCGAACGCCCGAGGACCCCTTAGTTCAGGACTCCCTCAGTAGCCCCTGAACCTGACTTCAGTGACAAGGTATCCAGCGCGTAGGCCTGTCTTCGGCATTGCAAGGCGGGTTCCTTCTTCCGAACTCCAAAATAGTCTTCGGACGTATCGACGTGTCCGGACTTGTAATACACACCACATACAACCGCAGAGAGAATATAATTTCACACAAGTCCAATCTGCTGACAACTTTCCGTAACATGACATCACATCTGTCCGGTCATAATTTTGAACCATTTTTCATCTGCCGCTCCACGTTTCGAGACGCGGTTGCCATTGGCACGTCTTGTCAAAGCAGAGATCGTGTCCCCTTATTACGGGATTCTCATCAATACGGGCGTGGATAACCCAACCGTGCCGTTTACATAGCCCTTGGGAGTAGGCGAATTTTAAGGCGAGTGGGGAGGCATTCAATATTTACTGCCTTTATAAGGAGATAAGAATCCCTTTTCTTCACCCACGCCTTCTCTCTTCCTCTGCCCTTCCATTCTTGAGCTCCAGCGCCCAGGTTCTCATCTTCTTTGTATGTCCAGATCCGGAGGTCAAGGCAAGTGGATGGCCTCCTCCATCCAGGAGGAGGACATCGCTGAGCTTCGGGCGGTCGGGTACCTGGCGAAGGGAATCGCCCACCGCCTTCCGGCCCAGGGACAAATAATTCCCATGCGGAAGCCCAACGAGAGGGTAGTATTCATCCCTCATTTCCTCCGTGGGTTAGGGTTTCCACTCCACCCCTTCATCCGCGGGCTAATGTTCTACTACGGGATAGACTTTCATGATCTATCCCCGAACTCCCTCCTCAACATCTCGACGTTCATCGTCGTGTGTGAGGCCTTTCTCCGCATCCAACCCCACTTCGGGCTATGGCTCAAGGTATTCAATGTGAAGCCGAAGGTGGTGGATGGTCAGCACGCGGAGTGCAGAGGCGCCATGGTGAGCAAGCTGGCCAATGTCTCCTGGCCGAAAGGCACTTTCGTGGAGACTGTAAAAGAATGGCAGAAACATTGGTTCTATATCACAGAACCCCGCGGCACCACCTGGGTCGCAACTGCCGAATTCAACTCTGGCGCTCCCATGCGACTCACCTCCTGGGTCGTGAAGGGCCCGAACTGGTGTTCGCCAAACGAGCTGACAGCGCTGCAAACGCGCATTCAAAGCATGGTGGATAAAGATATTAAACTCGTCGATATAATCCAGGTGATGGTACTTTGCCGGATTCTCCCATGCCAAAGCCGAAGCCGCCCTCTATGGGAGTTAAATCCGAAGAAGCACCATACCCTGAAGAGGCTCTTCGAAACCACTCACGAAGGTGCCTGGAGGTTGCTTTTTAAGGGCAAGGAAACACCGCCGGCCGCAGATTCGGACCGCGGTCATAACATTAATCACCTCACTAACGAGGTATGTTATTCTTACTGCATCCCTTACTTGCCTGTTTCAAGGATGATGACTAAGCTTTTATCGTGATCGTTTCTTCAGGACTGGATGGAGAGGGCGAAGCGGGTCCAATGTCCAGCTCTGCTGCCTGAAGAACCAGTGATCCCGCATTTAGCAAAGATGCTAGTGCCGGTGCCCTACAAGGCACCGGAGAAGAAGGCCATAGGGAAAGCCAAGGGGGTCCAAAGTGGCCCCTGCCGCAAGGGTGCTTCGGACGCAACGTCCTAAGACAAGACTCAATCCTCCACCACCGAAGACGACGACGATGAGGAGGAGGGGGGAAAACAACCCTCCCCCTGATGAGGGAAATAAAAAGATCGTGGTCTCCACCATTCTGGAGGCGGAGGAGCCCAAGAAGGGGAAAGGCCCACTCGTGGGCATCTCCGCCTGGGACGTTGAAAGCAGTCCGGAGCAACGCCCCCGCACTAAGCCGTGGGCCGCATCATAAGTGCTAAGACTTATATCCGCCCGTAAAGTTTCTCCTCCTCATTGCATTGACATGATTGGTTATGTTACTGTAGTCCGGCCCACAACAGCTCCCCGCGATCCTCGTCAGGAGGTTCACTGGATTCCAAGGCGATGGCCAGCGAGTCACCGCGGCCGCTTACTCCCCCAAGGCCAAGGACGATGCGGAGGTGCTGTCCCGAAGGATTGTTCCAGGTGGGGGAGAGGCGCAGGAGGCGCCATAAGGCGAAACCCCCGTCGTCGGACACCAGGGGGAATCAATCCCCAAGGAGATTGGTGGGGAGGGCCGTATTCAGTTTGGCCCTCAACCGGACTCGATTCCGGAGACCGATGCGGCTCCGAAATCCAGCATGCAACCTCCTTCGAAAGATGGGGGATGCCTATTCCGCTGGTGACCCCTGTCCAACCAGGGGCACCGGATAATCTGCTGGAAGCGCTGCGAGGTGCTTCCCTTGTGGATGAGCACCGTGTCCTTATGGGCATGGTAATTGAAAGGGTTCAGTTCGCCAAGAGCGGACTAACCGAAGCCTGCTGCAGCCTGGTGACAGGTTTTGAGGTAAGCGATGCAAAAAAGAGAAAATCCCAATATAGACAGCAGCCCCTGAGACACTGTCCAATGTTCGGAAAGAAAAAGGCGGACAGAGGATCAATCTCCTTTTGTAGGAAACTAACTAAATTTTTCTGAAATGTAAACACAGGCGTCGCTGTTGGCCGCAGCCTCGCATACTGCCGAAGTTTCCGGACTAAAGCAGAAACTGGCGGAGGCCAAGGAGGAGCTGGGCCAGGTGAAGAGGTAGCTCCAGGAAAAACAAGGTAAGTAATAATCTATTATGTATTCGAAAAAAGGAAAATGATATGTAATGACCGAAATGCCATGATGTGTACAGAGGCGACAACCGAGGTCGAGGCCCTGAAAAAGGCCCTGGTCGAAGCCGAAGGGAAGGCTGTCAAGAAGCAGGCCGCTCGGAAGAAGCTCAAGGCCCGGGTCAACGAGGTCCAACAGGATCTCGAAGACGCGGTGAAGAAGTGCGAGGCCTTGGAGCGCGATGCTTCAGTTCAAGAGACCGAACTAGCCAAGGCTCGTCACAATGCAGAGGCAGCCCGGAATGAGGCCTAGGGCGCCCTCCAGGAGATCCTGGAGGCCAGGAAGATCGCGGCGGGTAAGGCATTCAATATGCAAAGTAAGAATGTGAAGATGAAATATCGTTTACTAACCCGGATTAGGAGTTCTCCAGGGGCTTTTACTGATCTGCCATGTAGTGTGGCTGACGCCGCAGAGTTCTTTCGAGCCGAAGAAGAGAGCTCCACACAGAAGCTATTCTGGTCGCAATATCTTGCGCCAGAACATCTGGTATCCTTCAGCGATCATCTAAAACAGTTGGTCGAGCTGCATAGGGTGGCTGAACTGGCCATGAAGGATTTAATAATCCGGTTGTGGCCAGCTGAAGCTATACTCGGCAGTTACTTCGGCCTCGTGAAGCGACTAGTGGATGCCTATCCTCGGCTGGACGTCGTCAAGCGGTCCGTCTGCATCGAGGGCGCATGTCTGGCCTTATCCTATTGCAAGGTCTGGTGGGCGAAGCTTGACGCTATCAAATTAGCGATCGAGGGGCCGCTGGAGGGCAAAGAGCACCCCACACCCGAGCGATACTTCGACGATGTCTTGGAGGGGTCCCGCATTGTTGCGGATCATTGTGCGAAAGACGCTATCTTTGAATGAATGTATTCGAGCTCCCTCTACCTTGTATGATAAAACAAAGTGATTGTGCAATATAATGCTTGATATGTTTTTAAATTTTTTACTTCTTGTGCGGCCGTGTTGTATGAAATCTGAGGGTTAACCAGTCATCCGCTTCTGCCCCCATATAGGTAGTATGGGGGTGTTTGGGATGGAATCTAAACAATCTTGGTCCAATTAGATGGTTCTTGAAGGAGTTGTTTAGCGCAACGAACCAGGCAACCAGACTATGCGGATGTAACGCCCTCACTTAGCCATAGGAGTTCGACAATAAAAACATGGGCGCAGCCCCTAGTATCCGAACTAGAGTGCTATAAGCGTCTGATCGGGAAGTACCAATCCTTCGCGTAATGCGGAAGAAATCTCCAACGATTTGTAACCTCCGAACAGCTAACCGTCTCTCGCCGCATCATGACAGTCAGTTTTTGGCTTTCTCTACTGAGGTGTTCCTTTGGATAAACCAAGGCACAATCGCAGTAGTTCTCCCTTTACTACCTTAGCCGATATAGTGGAACGTAAGGTAGCAAGCACAGGAGCCGGGCAACCCAACTATTGACCAAAGACATGATTCGGAGCGAATGCATATAATGCTAAATTCGGGGTGCCGAACTATACTTATAAAAAGTGTTCGAACTTTTGTTGCCATAATGTGGGGTGCTATGAAGCCCTGGCCAACATCAAACGTGCCAAAGTGTACGGGTGCTACCTGATAGGGTTAACCACAGGGGAGTTGAAAAAGAGAGAAAAAGAAGAAAAAAAAGAAAAGGTACATAGGTAAAAAGTTGGGGTCCTAAAGCTCCAGCCGCAAACTGTTCTCATTGTAATTTAATTAGTACGTCAAGGCGCATTGATACAGATAGTGTGATAAGCAACAGGCTATTTAACATGCTGAAACCAAGGGAGAGCTGCATGTGGGTCCTGAAAATAGGTAGAGTTATCGTTAACGGAATCACCTAAAAAGTCCCCATATGTATGCGTTTCTCGCCGTCTTGGTGTGTTTATCCTTCAAGAGGACCGATGACCAGACCACCAGATGGGGCCTATGGGATTGAGACCTGCAAAGGAAACAAGTAAAAGTGAAAGCATGTGTGTATTCGATGTCGGTTGAGCCGTACTATGGACCACAAGCTAGCTATGCCTCCGTCGATGCCCATGGGATTTTGAGTGCGTAGTTATGTACGCGCGACATGAATGCCGCCACTTTATCGGGACTAAGACGGAGGCCGGATTGCTAGTCGAGCTCCTGACAAGCCGAGCTGTCCTGCTGTAGAGTAGTTCAGACCCTCTTACCGGTGTTCCATCCGAATTAATGTTCTGCTTGAGAAGGCCGCTTTGTACTTCTGCTACTAAGGCAGCTGTGTGCTCTTCTGTACGGAGGGAGCGTTCCGTATTTCCATTGACCATTATGATGCTGCGTGGACTGGGCATCTTGAGCTTGAGATAAGCATAGTGTGGTACTGCGTTGAATCGAGAAAACGCAGTTCGTCCGAGCAGTGCATGATAGCCGTGCAGAAGGCGACGATATCGAAGATTAACTCCTTGCTTCGGAAGTTGTCCGGAGATCCGAAGACAACCTCTAGTGTGATTGAGCCCATACAGCGGGCCTCTACACATGGTATTACTCCTTTGAAGGTAGTCCTGGTGGGCTTGATCCGTGATGGGTTAATGCCCATTTTTCGCGATGTATCCTGATAGAGCAGATTGAGGCTGCTACCTCCGTCCATAAGGACGCGAGTCAGGTGGAACCCATCAATTATTGGGTCTAGGACTAGTGCGTCTGAGCCACTGTGAAGGATACTGGTCGGATGATCCCGGCGATCAAAAGTGATCGGGCATGATGACCATGGATTAAATTTTGGGGCGACTAGTTCTATCGCGTAGACGTCCCTGAGCGCACGCTTGCGCTCCCTCTTGGGGATGTGGGTAGCGTATATCATGTTCACCATTTGGACCCGAGGGGGAAACTTCTTCTGTCCCCCTGTGTTCGGTTGCCGGGGCTCTTCGTCATCGTCCTCCCTTTGCGATCCCTTTTCCCTGTTCTCGGCGTTTAATTTGCCGGCCTGTTTAAAAACCCAGCAATCTCTATTTGTATGATTGGGTGGTTTGTCCGGGGTGCCATGAATCTGGCACGGACGATCAAGTATGCGATCCAAGCTAGATAGGCCTCAATTGTTCTTTTGGAACGGCTTCTTCCGCTGACCGGACTTAGCGCCACTCAATCCGGCATTGACCGCCGTATCCTCGGTGTTGTCACTGTTGTTTCAACACTTGTATCTGTTGCATCGAGACTTGTCTTTGTTATTTTTAACTTTAGGGGTACCGGCGTCGCTTGCATTGTTTTTGCTACAGGCCAACCAACTATCCTCACCGCACAAAAGCGGGTCATAAGTGCCGTGAGGGCCACCATGGATTTTGGCTTTTCTTGGCCGAGGTGGCGAGCAAGCCATTCGTCGCGGATGCTGTGTTTGAAGGCTGCTAGGGCTTCGGCATCCGGACAATCAATGATTTGGTTATTTTTAGTTAAGAACCTAGTCCAGAATTTCCTGGCGGACTCTCCGGGCTGTTGAACTATATGGCTTAAGTCGTCAGCGTCCGGAGGTCGAACAAAGGTACCTTGGAAGTTATCGAGGAAGGCCTCTTCTAAGTCCTCCCAGCTGCCAATAGAATTTTCAGGCAGACTGTTGAGCCAATGCCGAGCTGGCCCCTTGAGTTTTAAAGGGAGGTATTTGATGGCGTGGAGGTCATCGCCGCGGGCCATATGAATGTGGAGAATGAAGTCTTCGATCCACACCGCGGGGTCAGTGGTTCCATCATATGATTCTATATTCACGGGTTTGAACCCTTCTGGGAATTCATGATCCATGACCTCATCAATGAAGCAATGAGGGTGTGCGGCGCCTCTATATCGGGTCGTATCGCGATGTAGCTCTGATGGAGTCCGTCTGCGGTTTTCAGCCCGCGCATGACTAAGTTTGTCACGTCCGAATAGGTGGCCGTCGTCGCGTGTCGAGGCACGCCGTCGTGATCCGTAGATTGATCTGGTATGTCCTGCTTTATTATTTAGGTTTTGCCGGAGGTCATAGGTACCGTGGGCTAATTTACCTCTACCTGTGCGATGAGGCGGGGCGGGGTGGTGTTCGACATGAGTTGCCGTTTTGTCCCGACCACGTGGTGGTCAGCCAGCCGCATTGTACGATGGTGGTATGTATTCCAGCGCCTCCTTGTCAAACTGAGGTAGCAATTTGCGCTTTGGGTAGCTTTTGGTTGGGCGCTTGAGGCCGTATTCTTCGGCTGCTAGGATAGCGGTCCATTTATCATTGAGCAGATCTTGATCAGCTTGAAGCTGCTGCTGCTTCTTTTTCAAGCTCCTTGTAGTGGCTATTAGCTGGCACTTGAAGCGCTCCTCCTCAAGAGGTTCCTCAGGCACGATGAAATCGTCGGTGCCGAGGCTCACCTCATCCTTAGAGAGCGGAAGATAACTTCCATCCTCTGAGTCTTCGTGCGTGGCCTGTTTACCAGGGCTAACCTTCCCATCTTCCCGTTCATCTTGTTCATTAGCTATTTCAACGGGGTCTTCGTTGTCTTCGGCACCTTCTGGAGTGTTATCTTCTCATGTGCCGGTGTTGCTGTCTTTACTGCGGCGTGACTTAGAGCGGCGCCGCTGACGCCGACGCTTGGATTGTATTTCGGAAGGTTTATCCGCAGCTGGATCTTCCTTGTCGTCGCCGTTGTTCTCCTTTGGTGCATCCACCATGTATACATTATACGAGGAAGTGGTCGTCCAGCGTCCAGTGAACGGCGAGTTCTTGGCCTCTTCTTCTCTAGCATCGTTGTCCATACCGTCGATGTCCTCGGAGTCATAATCAAGTGTGTCGGTTAAATCCTCGACCGTGGCTATGAAGTGGGTGGTGGGTGGGGAGCAAAATTCTCCATCGTCAGCCCCTAGTTCGAAACGGATATAGTTCGGCTGTGAGTCCTCCGCCAAGGATAGGTTCTTTAATGAGTTTAGCATGTCGCCCAAAGGCGTGTGCTGGAAGGTGTCTGCGGCGCTGAATTCGAAGATCGATAAACGATCAAGTTCGGCGTCCACGGGCTCACATGGTTCGGAACTTACGGCCGGAAACGAGTCCGGAGTTCCGGTGGCACATGTATCATGTGAGATCAAGTCTATGTGCGGCTCCAACACCATGGAATCTGTGGCCTTAGTGGTGGGGTCGATCCTCCCATCCTTGGATGGCGCAGTCTGCTCTAGATCTAAGGCCAGAGCGGTTATGGGAGCTGTCTCCTAGATGCAGTCCGATGACAGATTTAGGTTATATCCCTCGGGGTGACCAGGAGTGGTAGCCGCGGTCTCGAATCCGGTGAAGATCAAGTCTCCACGGATGTCCGCAACGTAGTTCAAGCTCCCAAATCTGACCTGATGGCCAGGGGCGTAGCTTTCGATCTGCTCCAGATGGCCGAGCGAGTTGGCCCGCAGAGCAAAGCCACCGAACACGAAGATCTGTCCGGGGAGGAAGACTCCTGCTTGGGCAGCATCATTGTAGATGGTTGAAGGAGCCATCGAACCTCTTGATGACGGCATAGTGGAACTCTCAATGAAAGCACCAATGTCGGTGTCAAAACTGGCGGATCTCGGGTAAGGGGTCCTGAATTGTGCGTCTAAGGTCGATGGTAACAGGAGAAGGGGACACAATGTTTTACCCAGGTTCGGGCCCTCTCTATGGAGGTAATACCCTACGTCATGCTTGATTGATCTTGATGAATATGAGTATTACAAGAGTTGATCTACCACGAGATCGTAATGGCTAAACCCTATAGGTCTAGCATGTATGGCTATGATAATGTCTCTCTCCCTCCGGACTAAGTCCTCCGGTTTATATAGACATTGGGAGGATCTAGGGTTACACAAGGTCGGTTACAAAGAAAGGAATCTACATATTCAGTCGCAAAGCTTGCCTTCCACGCCAAGGAGAGTCCCATCCGGACACGGGTGCCGTCTTCGGTCTTCGTATCTTCACAGCCCATTAGTCCGGCCCATGGCTAACAGGTCGGACGCCCGAGGACCCCTTAGTCCAGGACTCCCTCACTCGCCGCCTCCACCCACTTGGTCGGAGGAGGCCTACATGTGGACCGGCGTGTACCGCGAGTGGGTGACCGCGCCTCCGGTCCACTACGCCGGAGAAGGAGACGACCCACCTTGAGCGCTAGAAGGTGCACTGGCTCGCCGAGGAGGCTGATGGTGATTGGCAGATGCATTGGGAGCAGCTTCTGCAACGCGACGCGGAGGCTCTACGGCTCGAGGAGTAGGAGGAGGAGCGCGCTCGGCGAGCCGCAATGCCGCCGCCCCTACGGACGCCGGAGGAGGCTACCCTGGTAGCGTACCAAGCGGCGTTCGGGTGGGCTGGCCCTGCTCCCGTCTTCATCGACATCACCGGCGGCGATGGTGACGTAAAGGGCAAGGGCAAAGCGGAGGACGTCTAGGGCAGCATGCGGGCGCAAAATTTTTTATGTTTTAATTAATGTTTAATTAGGTTTAAGTGGACTTTGGCTGGCGGTTGACCGGCCACTTTAATGTTTAATTATGTTTATTTCCGTGACCCTTTTTTTCTATGCTGCCAGATTTGGGTCTGCCTCCCGTTGGGCGGTCAAGCCGACCCATATGAAAATGCGGACGCCCACGTCCGCCTGGCCGACCCAAACGGACGGAAAGCGGACAAAATTTGCGTCCGTTTGGGTTGCCGTATTGGAGTTTCTTTTAGTAGCTTAGATTTTTGGTCGTTTGACGTCATGGTTTTGGCAAAGGCAACGGTGGCGCCGAATAATAAAGCTTCGGATCCTTTCTCGACATGGAGTTCTGCTTGTTGGCAGGTGATGGATCTGGTTGCTAGTCTGTTCAAGTGGGAATGGTGTGGCGGCGACGACATCCCTATGATGGACTTGTACCCTCGGGCTCTAACGAAGTTTGCTCCAGCATCACCGCAGGCTTGGGAGGTAGTTGAGGGGCAGATTCAGATTGTGGTATGTGTCGACGACAACTGGATGACGATGGTTCATGTGCTTTGTTCATGGTAGGCGACTGGTTATGGTTTCCTTCTCCTACATCATCGTTGGGTGGGATGCCAGATCTGTAGTTTGATGGCGTGTTGGAGTGCTGCTTCGACCAGATTCTTTCAATGACAATGACTTCGGCTTTGGTAGGCTACTTTGGATGTCCAAAAGGCTGCATACCAGTGATAGATATGTGCCGAGCTCAGGTGAAGAGGTTATCCACCACATTTCTATTAATGGTTTCTGCTGGTGGTGCAAGAGACAGATGACGGGCGTTGGCGTCAAGCTCAGGGGTTCTTCGGTCTTGAATGTATGCGCCTTCTTGGCTGCCAATGCTTTATGTAAAGGTTAGAGTTCTACAACTTTTCAGTTTTTTAAGGTCGGTAACTTAATTCTTATTATATGAAATGAGAACACCATGATAAAAAAGTGCTATGGCTTTTAATAGGTCAGGCTGACAAAAGTAATAGTGAGTGAGGACCATATTTCGAGATTCTGATGTGTTTTCATGTCTAGAGTACGTTTTGCCATCAAAGCAAACCCCGTATAGAAAAGTTGCCTCCTGAGTCGCTCGTTTGGGTGACTCCGTAGGTCACATAAACCAGGACTTGAGGGCAACACCAACACTGTACACCAAAACGGACACCACCAACATTGATAGGTTGGGAGACTTGGGCGGCGACACCACTATTTGAAGCTACCGTCGGATTCGAGGAGTGCACAAAGAACCACTTGCTCCTGTGGGACTTGCCCATATCGACGGTCAGTTGTGGAGGTGTGTGGAGGAGAGGAGGTGAGAGGAGCAATGGTGGTGTGGGTAGGGCATTTGTCTAGCGACCGACTTAAATAGCTGGGACAGGTGGACCAACGCCACTTTAATGCATGCACATCGGCTAGAGTAGGCCTCTCGGTCGCCACTTCGGAGTGAATGTTGGTCGGCTAGTCCTCTGGTCATGTCCGTCTGACCAACATCAATGCAGGTAGGCGTCCGTCCGGTCGTGTCTGCTTTGAGCAACATGAATGCAGGAGGAGGGTTCGAGAGAACACGTGTCAGCAAAGGTTTTTGGGTGGGCCAAGCGTGTCATATGCATACCTAGCGGAGATCTAGGCATCCACAAACTACCCCTACGTTTGGTTCTGATTTGTGGGATTTTGGAAGTTCGGACCAATCCGGACAAATTTGGTGATGGGCATTGGATGGCAAAAGATGTCCGGACTGTCCGATACAATCATTTAGAAGTGATTTGGTGTATCGCGTTGAAGTTGCCCTGGCAAGTATGTGCTCTGGATCTTAGCTCGCCGACGACTTTGCCATCCCACAGTGGTAGCGGCACCACCTTTCTGTCAAAGGTGGAAGGTGTTCCTCAGATATGTTCCTTCGCGGGTGAGGAGGCGGCTTCTGCAGGAGTGTGTGTGGCGGCAATTGAATCCATGGATCTAGGCACTACTGTGAGGCAACACAATGTCGATAGTGTGTTGCATCAACAGCTAGATGATAACCCACAAGTATAGGGGATCGCAACAGTTTTCGAGGGTAGAGTATTCAACCCAAATTTGTTGATTCGACACAAGGGGAGCCAAAGAATATTCTCAAGTATTAGCAGCTGAGTTGTCAATTCAACCACACCTGGAAACTTAATATCTGTAGCAAAGTGTTTAGTAGCAAAGTAATATGATAGTAGTGATAACGGTAACAAAAGTTAACGGTAGTAAAAGCAATGTTTTTGGTATTTTGTAGTGATGATAGCAATAGCAATGGAAAAGTAAATAAGCGAAGAACAATATATGGAAAGCTCGTAGGTAATGGATCGGTGATGGAGAATTATGCCGGATGCGGTTCATCATGTAACGGTCATAACCTAGGGTGACACAGAACTAGCTCCAGTTCATTGATATAATGTAGGCATGTATTCCGAACATAGTCATACGTGCTTATGGAAAAGAACTTGCATGACATCTTTTGTCCTACCCTCCCGTGGCAGCGGGGTCCTTACGGAAACTAAGGGATATTAAGGCCTCCTTTTAATAGAGAACCGGAACAAAGGATTAACACATAGTGAATACATGAACTCCTCAAACTACGGTCATCACCGGTAAGTATCCCGATTATTGTCACTTCGGGGTTAACGGATCATAACACATAATAGGTGACTATAGACTTGCAAGATAGGATCAAGAACACTCATATATTGATGAAAACATAATAGGTTCAGATCTGAAATCATGGCACTCGGGCCCTAGTGACAAGCATTAAGCATAGCAAAGTCATAGCAACATCAATCTTAGAACACAGTGGACACTAGGGATCAAACTCTAACAAAACTAACTCGATTACATGATAGATCCCATCCAACCCATCACCGTCCAGCAAGCCTACGATGGAATTACTCACGCACGGCAGCGAGCATCATGAAATTGGTGATGGAGGATGGTTGATGATGACGATGGCGACGGATTCCCCTCTCCGGAACCCCGAACGGACTCCAGATCAGCCCTCCCGAGAGGTTTTAGGGCTTGGCGGCGGCTCCGTATCATAAAACGCGATGATTTCTTCTCTCTGGTTTTTTTTCTCCCCGAAACTCAATATATGGAGTTGGAGTTGGAGTTGGAGTCGGAGAGGCAACAGGGGGCCCACGAGGTAGGGGGCACGCCCCCACCCTCGTGGAGAGGTGGTGGGCCCCTGGCCTTCATCTTTTGCAGGTATTTTTCTTATTTTCTGAGAAGTGGCTCCGTGAAGTTTCAGGTCATTCCGAGAACGTTTGCCCCTTCACATAAATAACACCATGGTAATTCTGCTGAAAACAGCGTCAGTCTGGGTTAGTTCCATTCAAATCGTGCAAGTTAGAGTCCAAAACAAGGGCAAAAGTGTTTGGGAAAGTAGATACGTTGGAGACGTATCACTAGACCTACCAGGTTTATCTCAATTTGTAGTTCAGATGGCTGGCAGTTGGTTGTAGGTGGTACACTTGAGGTAGATCACACTAATAGTCGGACGGGTGTTTGCCACGCCATCCAGTTTGGTGTGAAGCAGCACATGTCTTATGCTCGTTCTGGATTTGGTGGTGGGTTGTGCCTAGGACATCATATAGGATAGAAGTTTCTCCGGACTAGTTCAGACTTTCCCCTCTCCTCCTGGCCGCTCGCGCGAGCGACTTTGGAGGACCCCAAACCCTAAAAAGGAGGCGCCCTATCTCCTCTTTCCTATCGATGCCAGCGCCAGAGGTGGCAGCTGCGCCCGGCTATTGAAGGCGACAGGTGATGGTGGCGCTTCTTGATGGCCCCCTTCGCGCGTAGGCGGGACGTCACCGGGGCAGTGCAGGTGGTAGTGTTGTCGACGGTGGGAGAACTAGGTGGCCTTTGTCCTTGCACGACAGGGAGTGTGGAGGAGCAACAGATTTGGCGAGAAGGCGGGGGAGTGGTAATACCATGGTGGCGCATTGACGCGATGTGGAGGCGGTGACCAGAGCACACGACCATTGGGCGGCTGCAATGAAATGGCTCGTCTAGGAAGGAGATCCTGGCAAGCAGCGGCCGACCGGCCACCTCCATGTTGTGGTCAAGCAGTGGTGCTAGTGTTGGAGATGAATGCGAAGGGGTAGGTTCAATCTGGGCCTGAGGGGTTGGGGTTGTCGCAAGGTTGTCCCTTGGAGCGGGTGATGATCGTGGTGGGTGGTCCTAGTGCATGCCGAAGGTGGCGGGAGGCTGCAGTTCCTTGTCCGGGACAGAGGTGGAAACAGTCATGGAGGGTGTTGGTGGACCACGATTTGTACGTTCAACGACAAGGTGTTGGGGTGGCGGCGGTGCGAGGCTACATGGACGGTGCTACACATGAGAGTTGTTGGATTTCCCTGAAGAGGAAGTGTGAAGCAATATAGTAGCAGATAGTATTTCTCTCAGTAAAGAACCAAGGTTATCAAACCAGAAGGAGATGACACACAAACAATGTGAACAGTACCTGCACACACACAAAGCAAATGCTTGCACCCAACAAAGGCAAGGGTGTCGGTCGTCACTCCTCTTGTTCTTGGCAATTGCACGTATCAAATCTGGTAGTGATTGGCAACAAATAAAAATAAAATAAAATAAAATAAAATAAAACAACAATGTAGTTGTAGGATTTCTTGATAATAATTGAGAATGGACCGGGGGCCATAGGTTCATAGAGGCATCTCTCTCATAAGCATAACATCGGTGTGTAAACAAATTATTGTTGGGCAACTGATAGAATTGCGCATAGTTATGCTGCCATTCAAGGCATAATCCATACATAGGCATTACGTCTGTGACAAGTAGATTGTTAAACTCACATATCTCTACTACTATTACTCCACACCAAGACCGCTATCCAGCATGAATCTCAAAGTATTAAGATCATGACAAATAGAGTAACACATTAAGTAAGATGACATAATGTAGACAATATAAGACCAATTAATATGACCAAACCCTGCCATTTTATCATATCCCCTCCTGTCACAGAGCAAGCTCACCGCAAGATTGAACCTATCACGAAGCACCTATCCCACTGAAGATAAATCCATCTACTTGGCCAAAAAAGACTACAATTTATTGGATGGATAATTTTTATGATAAACCCACAATTCATTGGATCCCAACAAACACACTGCAAAGATTCCATCGAATTGATCTCAGATGAGATCATTGTATTGAAGATCAAAAGAGAGATAAAGTCATCTAGCTACTACTATGGACCTATAGGTCCTGAAGGAACTACTCACACATCATCATGGAGGCAGCAAGGTTGATGAAGATTGCCTCCCTAATGCACTCCTGACAGTGTACCAAAAAAACTTCCAAATGGGATTACGGAAGAATAGAGACTTGCGGCGGCGAAAGAATTGTTTTGAGTCTCGCTCCAAGGGTTTTGGAATATATGGGAGTTTATAGGCCAGAAACTTGGTCAAACGGTGCATCAGGGGGCCCACAAGTTTGCTAGACGCGCTTAGAGCATCTCCAGCCGCCCCCAACAGGCCCTCCCCAGGCGTTTTTGCCGCACCGGCGCCCAAAAATCAGCCCAGTCGCGCTCCCAAGAGCTTGTTTTTTGCTGGCTTGGGCTGAAACTGACGCCGGCGGACCCAGGCCGAACCCGACGCGCTGGGGGTGCCCGGGGGCGCCGAGGCGAACGGTTTTGGCGAGAAAGAGCCGCGGGTCAGTCGTGTCAGTGAGACGACGCCTCGTCTTCCTCCAGCACACCTCGGTTTCCCGCGGGGAATCAATGGCAAGGCTGCCGTCGGTCAGCCTTCCATTGATTCCTCACGGGCCGGCGCGTCACGGGCGGTGCGGCAACGCCTACCCTCCTGCCATGCGTACACACGACACGAGCTATAAAGATCCGCCGCTCCCCCTCGCCGCTGGCCATACCAGCCCGAGCCCAAACCAGCCGCCGCCGAGCTCTGCTCTCTCCCGTCCGCGCCACCGAGCTCTATCTCCCCTGTCCTCCCCTTCCCTCCTTCCCTCTCCAGCGATGGCCGAACACTTCCCCAGCGACACCGCGGCGGCCGCCGCTCGCTCCAGTCGTCGGAGGCGTGGCTACTGTTCGAGGCCAACATCCCGGCACCGCCGGACATGCGCGCCGGGCCAACAGGGTGGAGGCTCAGCAATGGCGGCATCCCCATCCCCCCGGTGCCCGACATCGACGCGTGCCCCGACATCTTCGCCGCTGAGGTCGACCACGTGCGGTCGTACCTGACTGAGGAGCAACGCGCCCTCCCCCAGTACGTCACCGACAACCACGCGGCGTGGACGGAGTATTTCCAGCGGCGTCAGGCACAACGACTGGCGTCCACGAATGGGGCGCCGGTGGTGGGGAGCATCAAGAACAGCGATGGCCGCCGCCTTTGGTGGGGCGTCCCCGGCCGCACACTGCACGGGGTGCTGGAGTACCTCGAGGGCAGCAACAACCCACCGCTGGCATACCCTGTCGCGGCGCCCCCCCGGAGCGCCGGGTCATGGGTGCCCAAGAGGTTCTCCTCTTCCTCCTCCTCCTACTCTACCGGCTCGCCGGCGCTCTTCGGCGTCAAGCCCTAGCCTGC
This sequence comes from Triticum dicoccoides, assembly GCF_002162155.2. Lineage (NCBI taxonomy): Eukaryota > Viridiplantae > Streptophyta > Magnoliopsida > Poales > Poaceae > Triticum > Triticum dicoccoides. The sequence goes on from NC_041386.1 coordinate 583,414,604, forward strand.
CGCGGAGACATCGCTCGGTCGGCACACCCGCAGCGCTAGCATCGTCATTAATGAGGGCGGCCGGCGCGCCTCCTCCTCGGCACCACCGCGCTTCATCAAATCGAAGATGGAGCCGGGGCTCGCCGCCGTCAAGCGGGAGTCGGGGCTCCCCGGGCTCACCGGCGGCGTCAAGGAGGAGGAGCTCGACGACGAGGCGGCCCTGAAGTGGGCGCGCGACGACTGGCGCAGACAGAGTTGCAGCGCCAGATCGTCGCCTTTGAGCGCTTCGAAGCCCGGCGCCGCGGCCGGGACGAGGGAGGCGTCGTCGTCCTCGACGACAGCGACGACGCGCCGCCGCCACCGGTCCGCCTTGGAGACGCCGGGCAGGGGTCCAGCAGCAGGGGCGGCCGCGCCATCAAGAAGGAGAAGGCTGCCGCCGACGAGGACGGCGACAATGTCGGCGACTTCGCCGCGCTCAGCGACTTCTTCGCCCCGTAGATGTCTTTTTTAAAATAATTTATGTAAATGCCGAACCTGTTGAATATGAATGTCAAGTTAGCTGAGTTTATGCCGAATTTGGCCGAACTTTGCCGAATTCAGATGTTTTAAAATAAAAAATACGCATCTGGGGCGACCCTGGGGCGAGCGGCTGGGAACCCGCTCGCCCCACGCGCCAATCTAGCACCGGCTCGCCCCAAGGGGGCTCTTTTTCGGCGCCCTGGGGGGCCGAACGGCTGGAGATGCTCTTACCCCCCTGGCGTGCCATGTGAGCTTGTGGCCCACTCGAGTGTCTTATGGTCTCTCCCCAAAGCTTCTAGGGTCTCTTATGTTCCAAAAAAGTCACCGTAAAGTTTCATCGTGTTTGGACCTCGATAGGTATGTGCTACCTCTTGAGCATGCGTTGGTTTTCCCATGAAGAGGAAAGGATGATGCAGCACAGTAGCGTAAGTATTTCCCTCAGTTTTTGAGAACCAAGGTATCAATCCAGTAGGAGTTAACACGCAAGTCGCCTAGTACCTGCACAAACAAACAAGAACCTCGCAACCAACACGATAAAGGGGTTGTCAATTCCTTCACAGTCACTTATGAAAGTGAGATCTGATAGAGATAATAAGATAAATATTTTTTGTATTTTTATGATATAGATTGGAAAATAAAGATTGCAAAATAAATGGTAACAGAAATAGCAAGTTGATATGAAAATAATATGATGGAAGATAGACCCGGGGGCCATAGGTTTCACTAGTGACTTCTCTCAAGATAGCATAAGTATTACAGTGGGTGAATAAATTACTGTCGAGCAATTGATAGAAAAGCGAATAATTATGAGAATATCTAGGCATGATCATGTATATAGGCATCACGTCCGTGACAAGTAGACCAAAATGATTCTGCATCTACTACTATTACTCCACACATCGACCGCTATCCAGTATGCATCTAGAGTATTAAGTTCATAAGAATAGAGTAACACATTAGGCAAGATGACATGATGTAGAGGGATAAACTCAAGCAATATGATATAAACCCCATCTTTTTATCCTCGATGGCAACAATACAATATGTGCCTTGCTGCCCCTGCTGTCACTGGGAAAGGACACCGCAAGATTGAACCCACAATTCATCGGATCTCGTCAAACACACCGCAAAAAGAATTATATCGAATAGATCTCCAAGAGAATCAAGGAGAACTTTGTATTGAGATCCAAAGAGAGATAAGAAGCCATCTAGCTAATAACTATGGACCCTAAGGTCTGTGGTAAACTACTCACACATCATCGGAGAGGCTATGGTGTTGATGTAGAAGCCCTCCGTGATCAATTCCCCCTCCGACAGAGCGCCGAAAAAGGCCCCGAGATGGGATCTCACGGGTACAGAAGGTTGCGCCGGTGTAAATAGGGTTTTTTGGTGCCCTTGGATGTTTTCGGAGTATATGGGTATATATAGGAGGAAGAAGTACGTCGGTGGAGCTGCGAGGGCCCACGAGGGTGGGGGCGCACCTACCCCCTGGGCGCGCCCTCCTGCCTCGTGGCCTCCTTGCTTCTTTTTTGACGTCCACTCCAAGTCTCCTGGACCACGTTTGTTCCAAAAATAACCCTTCTGAAGGTTTCATTCCGTTTGGATTTTGTTTGATATTCCTTTTGTCACATCCCTAGCTTCTGGTTTGCTCTGAGCTAGCTAGTCATGTGTTGCATCATGTTTAAATTTTGCCTAAAATTGAAATGGGGATGCTCAAACCCTAGCATTAAATCAATTCAACTAGGGTCAAAATAAAATCTTTTCCAATGAACCCAAAATGCCCTCTGAAAATGTTCATGATTTCTGGTAAAGGTGAAAACCTCTGCCAAAAATGATGCACATATTTCTAGGCCATTCTGGATTTTTGAATTAACACATATTGTATTTGAGTTGGAGCAAATATATGTTATATATATTTTTAATGCTTCAATAATTCTGATATTTTGTGAGGGGCTCTAGAATATTACTTTCAGTCCCTGCAAAAATTATTGGAAGAAACAAAAATGGTTTAGTGCTTGAACTAAATCAAAACAGATTGAAATAAATAGAAAACAACAATTAAAATAGAAACAGAGAAGGAGGGGGTACCTGTTACTTACCTGGCTCAGCAGAGAAGCCAGCCCACCAGGCCCATGTGCCAGTCATCCTCAACCTCGTGCCAGTGGGCACGAGGGTGTGTGGCCGCAGCGCGCCGGCACGCGTCCCGGCCACCTCCTGCTTGCCGCTTCCCCCTCGACGCCCTGGTGAAGCCATGACACCCCCCCTGACGGCCCCTCTCTCTCTCTCTGCACCCCCTCCTCCCCTCTGCTCTCTCTCACTCGCCGAGCGCAGCCGCAGCCGCGCCACCGTAACACCGCGGCCACCATCTCCCCCTCGACCCCTCGCTGTGCTTGCGAGCTCCGCCTCAACCCTCTCTTCCTCCCCACCGATCCACGGCCCTCCGGAAGCCCTGCATCGACGCCCACGTCGCTGTTCCCCTCCTCGGCCACCGGAGATCGTCGCCGTCGATTCGCTGCACTCCGGCCGCCCCCGAGCCCACTAACCCTCCCTACAGCTCCGCGGTGAGCCTCCGTGCAGAACCCCTCTCTCTCCCCTCGCGTTTGCAAGCTCTAGGCCATAGCTCCGCCGCGGCCGAACTCCGGCCGCCGCTGACCTCGTCACCGCCGTCACTACAGTCGTTTGAGCTCGTCTCGGAGCGTGTCACCGCACTCAGGAAGCCACCAGGAGCCTAACGCATATCCTAACTCGCCCTCCCGTGCACCACAGCGCCAACCCCGCACTCACCGAACTCCGGCGCCGCCGCGAGCTCCGTTCCGGCGAGCCCCGGCGTCCCCGGAGCCTCCCACCTACCCCATCAGATGCGGGAGAGCCCGGGCTACGCCCCGGTGCCCTCAGCGCGCGAATCCGATGCCCCTAGCGCAAGTCCGGCGTGCTCCGCCGTGCTCTGTGGTCACCGCCGGCCAAACTCCAGCGGGCCGATGTGGCCACTTAGTTAGGGGCTAATCACCCTATGAGCCACTGCCATGTGGGCCCCTGCGCCTAATTAGGATTAGTATTTTTTCTGTTTAGTTTAGTCTAATTGCAGTGGCCCCACGCGTCAGTTTTGACCGTGCTGGCGTGGCCGTTGACTGGGCCCACCCGTCAGCGGCACTAAGCAGCCCCAGTCACTGACCACTGGACCCCACTGGTCAGGTTTGACCTGAATCTGCCCCGTTGACCTGATGACGTCAAGGTGATGTCATGCTGACGCATTAAATGATTTTCTGGATTTAAAATAAATCAGAAAATCCAGAAAATTGTATAAACTTCTAAAAATCATAGAAAATTAACCGTAACTCCAAATTAAATAAATTATATATGAAAAATTATCAGAAAAATTCAAGGAATCCATCTGTACCATTTTCATGCATGTTAGAACAACTTATAGGTGCTGTTTAGCACAAATCAATTAAATGGCATTTGAATAATCACATATGGAGTTTGAATTTGAATCTTGTATTCAAACCAACTTCATTTAATCTGTTGCTAGTTGCATTAGCCCAAAACACATTCATTTTGCCATGTCATGATCATGCATCATATTGTGCATTGCATTGATTGTGTTCCTTTCTGTGTTGCCGGTATTTGTCCCCTCTCGATAGACGCGATACCGATGATGTGATCGTTGACACTGATGAAGACTCAATGTTATCTTCAGAAGTGCCAGGCAAGCAAAACCCCCTTGTTCATTCCGATACAATCCTACTCTCTCGCTCCTGCTCTCTTTTACTGCATTAGGACAACACCGATTCATCTGTTACTTGCTGCGGTAGCTGAACCCCTTTGTCCTTTGCATGACCTGTCATTGCCACAGTAAATAGATGAAACCCACTAGCATGAGTAGGAGTTGTTTGAGCCCTGATGTGCCTACTCATTCATGTTTGTTTGTCATGCCTGCTATTGCTTAGAGTTGAGTCAGGTCTGGTTCATCGGGGATGAATCAGAGGTGTGTGAACATGTCCTACTGTGTGTGAGCTAAGTGGTGAACACGATTTGGTAAAGGTAGCGGTGAGAGGCCATGTAGGAGTACATGGTGGGTTGTCTCATTGAAGCCGTCCTTAGGAACTGAGTTCTGTGTTTGTGATCCATGATTCAGCTACTACCATACATTGGGCCCTGAAATATGACCCCGCTCGACTTCTTATTCACCCTAGTCCTCTGTCCAGGAGTTGCAAGTAGTTTCTGGTGTTTGTAGTATGCTGGAGGCCGTGGACAGCGCTGACCGTAGGGGTGGGCTGTGATGCGGTAGGCACGTGGCCGGGTAAACCGGGCACCCGTTTGGTGTCACGGAACCCTGTTCACATCGTTTGGGGCTGTGAGCGAAACTCCGGCCGGATCTCCTCATGGATGGAACCCGAATAGGCGATAAACCTGGACTAGAGACTTAGGTGTTTAGGTAGGTCGTGGTCTACACCCACGTCGGCTTTCACTTGAAGTCTACCGAGCACATGTCGTGTGCAGACGCTAAGTGGTGGAAACATGCATGAAGAAGTACACCCCTGCAGGGTTAACATCATCTATTCGAATAGCCGTGTCCGCGGTAAAGGACTTCTGGGTTGCTTATATCAGTTCATAGACAAGTGAAAGTGGATACTCTAAAATACGCAAGATAAGCGTGAGTGCTATGGATGGCGTTCTCGTAGGGAGACGGGAGCGGATCCATAGTGGTGTATTGATATGGTGAATATGTGGACTCGTGTGCGCCACCTCAAAAGAGTTACTTGCAGTCGTAGTTCAGGTTAGCCACCGAGTCAAAGCTGGCTTGCTGCAGTTAAACCCCACCATCCCCTTGTTGAAAATGATGCATATGTAGTTAGTTCTGATGTAAGTCTTGCTGGGTACATTTGTACTCACGTTTGCCTATTTTATGTTTTTGCAGAGAGACTTCAGTCTCACTAGTAGTTCCACGTGGACTTCGACGTTTAGCTTGTTACCTCAGCTACGATCTTGTGCCCTCGGCAGGATCTGGTAGATAGTCAGGCTTCTCAGCCTTTTTTTCATTTATAGATGTCTGTACTCAGACATGTTAAGCTTCCGCATGTGCTTTGACTTGTATGCTCTGATTGTTGGGTCATAAGACCCATGTTTGTAATATCTCGCTCCTCGGAGCCTAATGAATAAATTACTTGAGTCGTAGAGTCATGTTGTGATGCCATGTTGTATTTGCACATATCGAGCATATTGTGTGTATGTTATTGAAATGCTTGGTATGTGTGGGATCTGACCTTCTAGTTGTTTATCTTTAGTAGCCTCTCTTACCGGGAAATGTCTCCTAGTGTTTCCACCGAGCCATGGTAGCTTGCTACTGCTCCGGAACACTTAGGCTGGCCGGCATGTGTCCTTCTTCGTTCCTGTGTCTGTCCCTTCGGGGAAATGTCACGCGATGAATACCGGAGTCCTGTTAGCCCGCTACAGCCCGGTTCACCGGAGTCCTGCTAGCCCAGTGCTACAGCCTGGATTCACTCGCTGATGACCGACACGTTCGATGCTGGGTCATGGATGCCTGTCCCTGTAGGTCTGTGCCACTTTGGGTTTACGACTAGCCATGTCAGCCCGGGTCCTTGTCATATGGATGCTAGCGACACTATCATATACGTGAGCCAAAAGGCGCAAACGGTCCCGGGCAAAGGTAAGGTGGCACCCGTGGGAATACCGTGCGTGAGGCTGCAAAGTGATATGATGTGTTACATGCTAGATCGGTGTGACTTAGGATCGGGGTCCTGACAGCGTTGGTATCAGAGCTTGACTGCCTGTAGGTTTACCAAGCCAAACTGGTCGAAGTTGAGTCTAGAAATTCTTTAGTTATATAAGGGAATTGATTGTGGGATGGAACGTAAGGCTCTTTTTACTCCTTATACCTCATGGCCTTCTGATCTGAGTCATCATCTTTTCTTCTACGGGGATTAAGAACTAGGCTATCTCTTCCTTCTATCAGGATCACGTGTTACTAATCCGTAGACTTAAGATTGTTGGATTTAAGTCTCAGTTCAGTTCCTACGACTTCTGTATGTTAACTGTTGATCTCGAGACCTTGATATTGTGCTTCTGAGTGGTTATGCCACCATTTTTGTGAATGTCTCAAATCTTTTCTGAGCATTTACAGCCGTTATGTTGTCCGAGTCATCCCAGGTTTCTAAATAGTATGATGCATTTGCAAAATCCTTTCCCTCTGGTTTCGATGTTCCTTTATGCCAGCTCAATCACACTAATTGTTGAGTTGAGGTATTCTATTGCCTCGACATATATGTTGGAGATAATATTATGACCCTAGGTGTCTTAGGGGATCATCTAGTAATTTAGCCATGATTTGTATTCCCAGTGCGATGATTCTGGCCATCATTCTCGAAAGCATCCCGTGATGCTACTTAGTAATAGGTATTCTGTTCCTGGGTTCTTGAACCCGAGATTCACTCTACCTACTTCATGTTGATAGTAATTGCTAGTGCCTTTAGGATATTAGTAACCTTTGCGATAGTCCTTGAAGTCCGTGGTATCTTCTTCTTCCAAATACCATGAACTACTTACGGCAGAAGTTTGTTGGATCAAAAGATCACAACAGGAGTGCTCTCGATGGGTTCTCCATTCATAATTGTGACTCTGCCAGTTCTACCTTTCCGCATGGATTGTCCGGAAGAAATATGTTGAACTCGTTCGACATGCTAATCTATGCATTCACAACTCGGAAAATCATATGTTCTTTTGAGTTGTCCCTCGTTAGTTGTTTTCTGACCCTCGTCTATCAATGGATAGTCAAGAGTATGCGTGCGTTCGTTATCGATGCCTATTACTCTTGTGGTCCGTCAAGCCATTCTATCGTGGAATGACTAGGAGAAACAAACTCCAGTACCTCTTCCATATTTAGGATTGGGTCAAAGCAATTGTGCTCCGCAGATCAAAATGCCAGCCCAGCTTTTGCTCTGTTCTACCTTGGAGTATTACCATCTTTTATATCGGGATTGTTATAGGAATTGCACACCATCCTATGAACTCTTGGTACAGTGATACTTTTGCCATCATTGTTCATTCCTCGGTTCCTGTGTTATTGTAACTGGAATGCCAACAAATGAATCATGGCGTGTGAAATCAATACTCCCAGCAACCTCGTTGCTTGGTAGTTAAAGGATAATAATTTCAATCTTAGCATGTTGGTTTTTAAATCATCCCTCTAAGACTGATCGTGCTACCTAGTCCTTATTTCGGTGCACCCTTCGATTGATGAGTTAGGATCTTGTCAAGTCCTCACTCATTTGATCATATCGTCTTGCCCTCAAAAGCGAGATTGTTCTCGAGCTTAGTAACATACCGGTGGTTCGTGATTTTCTGGATGTCTTCTCGGAAGTATTACCAGGTTGTCACCTGACTGTTATGTTGAGCTCGTGATCAAGTTGGTTTCTTGTGAACCACCCTTTCTCCAAGAATCTGTGATGGATATCCCGGAGCTAGTTGGTTAAGCTAGACAACAACTTGGAGAGTTGGAGGATAAAAGCTTGCCTGACTTAGTTCGTTCCAAAGGGATAATCTTGTGTAGTGTGTGTTGAAGAAAGATGATATCTTCATCGATTGGTCCCTGTGATCAGTTGCTGGACCTATTGTCTTATCAATCCTTTGATTTGAGTGTGGGCTATCGTCAAATCAAATCAGTACCAACGATGCTCGTAATGTTGTCTTATTCGTGGTTGATCCCTCGAGCATACACCATTACATCTTTGGTCTGACCAATGCTATCACCGTGTTCACTTAACTATGGAATTCCTTTTAAAAAGAAACCTAGATGAATTGTTGTTGAGCCCATTGGCAACATCCTTATCTCCTCCATGATTTTTTTGAACATTAAGCTAGCGTTGGAAACTTTTGAAAGCATTTCTTCATGCTAACTCATGAAGTATTTGTTTGATGAAAGGAGTGACTTCCTCTTATACACGTGCATTTGGTGAAAGTTGCCGCCGTGGATTTGAGAAAGTTAGTTTTGCTTCCTCTGGAATCATCCCAAGTCAGTCATGCATACGTGCGAAGTATTCTGTGGTCTGGAGACTTGCAACCTTCATTCCATATGTGTTCCGAGCACACCAAGCCACTGATTGAGTTGTTCAAAGATAAAGGAGTCTGTCCAAGGTGAACTCTTTGGACTTCCACGCGTGGAGACTTCGATGTCATTAATGATGGTTCCCCCACCTGAACTCGGTAGTGTTTTATTATAAGACTACCACGTGGTCATGTTTGTCTGGGACAGCGTGTTCACATGTTTGTAGCAGAACCAGCTCATGTTTTGGAGCTTGCTATCGTAGTTCATCTCCCGAGAATCCCGCAACGTCATCTCGTCGATTTGTGTTGCAAACTTCCATTTTTCTTCCTAGACTCGATGAGTCTGGAATATCCTGACACCAACCAGATCTGAATCTCAGGCAGATATGATGGTTTGGAACATTTCCCAAGAATTATAATATCGGTCCCTCGAAAACCGGTAAAGTGGATGTCGTGGCCAACACACCCAGCCGGAAGACCTGTTATTGTAGTATCTTGATTGAAGAAGTTGGCCACCTCCCCATAAGGATCTCGTAGGATTTACCTCCGTAACTGTTCCTTATGGATTCTATTGCTCCCGAAGTCCGACCTTTTACTTGATGTTCTAGTTATCAAACCATATCTATGAATGGGTTACACTAGCACATCAAGGAGAACATTAGAAGCGGAGTGCTAAATGTCTCTCGGTCGATCATCCAGATTTTGTTCCTTGGCTCGCTAAGATGAAATCTGAGAAAGTGTTATCCTCCATCACCATTCATCATGGTAGCAAGTTGTGTTGCCAAGATCCTTGACACGGATGTTGGTAAAACCTTGATGATTATGGAATTGCTCAAGTTCTTGAGAGCACGCGCAAGTGCTAGGTTTGATCGTCGGCATTAACTGTATAGCGCTCTCAGTTTCCTCGGTTATGCTATAACCATTCCAATAGTGGAATAACTCTCTACTGTTGGGTTCTTCCCTAGTTACCAGAATCATTCCCATCATTTGCATTTTGTTCCCAGCTTGCACCGCCAATGTGCCATTCTACCATGGGTCTCTTCCATTTCCGGTGATAAGCAAATTCATCCATTACGTTGTCTTCAACAAGGTAATCCACATCATCCAAGTCTGAGTATGCCATTCTACCGACCCCCTCCAAATGATCGCTTGTGATTGCCTTAGGCTGGTATAAAGAGTTTCAATGATCTCTGAATCAAAAGTAATTCTTTTTGCCACTTAAGGGGATATCTCTACGAGTCACCTTCCCTAAGGTGTATCGTTATGGTATCATGGCAACTCAACTCCTCGCTACGTTGACAATCGATTACCACCTTCTTAAGCGTGGAATTGTTGTCTACCTAGTGAACCTTCGTCATCCGTTTCTTTTCACCCCTCTTGATGTGTATCTCGTGTCTCAACCCGAGAGATGGCTCTATGTCTCATTCCGTGAGTTGTTCGGTCTTCTAGAAGATCGATCCTGCTAGAGTTTCCCTTTCCTCTCATCGTCATGTCAATTGGAGTTCTCAGAACAAGACGACAAGACAAAGATGGTGATCGAAACAACGTTCATTTGAAGTGCAACCTGGATCGTGAAGATTATACTAGTTTGCGTTTCCCCTTCATCTTACCCTACGCTTGAATCTCGAGACGAGATTCTTGTTTAGTGGGGGTGAGTTGTCACATCCCTAGCTTCTGGTTTGCTCTGAGCTAGCTAGTCATGTGTTGCATCATGTTTAAATTTTGCCTAAAATTGAAATGGGGATGCTCAAACCCTAGCATTAAATCAATTCAACTAGGGTCAAAATAAAATCTTTTCCAATGAACCCAAAATGCCCTCTGAAAATGTTCATGATTTCTGGTAAAGGTGAAAACCTCTGCCAAAAATGATGCACATATTTCTAGGCCATTCTGGATTTTTGAATTAACACATATTGTATTTTAGTTGGAGCAAATATATGTTATATATATTTTTAATGCTTCAATAATTCTGATATTTTGTGAGGGGCTCTAGAATATTACTTTCAGTCCCTGCAAAAATTATTGAAAGAAACAAAAATGGTTTAGTGCTTGAACTAAATCAAAACAGATTGAAATAAATAGAAAACAACAATTAAAATAGAAACAGAGAAGGAGGGGGTACCTGTTACTTACCTGGCCCAGCAGAGAAGCCAGCCCACCAGGCCCATGTGCCAGTCATCCTCAACCTCGTGCCAGTGGGCACGAGGGTGTGTGGCCGCAGCGCGCCGGCACGCGTCCCGGCCACCTCCTGCTTGCCGCTTCCCCCTCGACGCCCTGGTGAAGCCACGACACCCCCCCTGACCGCCCCTCTCTCTCTCTCTGCACCCCCTCCTCCCCTCTGCTCTCTCTCACTCGCCGAGCGCAGCCGCAGCCGCGCCACCGTAACGCCGCGGCCACCGTCTCCCCCTCGACCCCTCGCTGTGCTTGCGAGCTCCGCCTCGACCCTCTCTTCCTCCCCACCGATCCACGGCCCTC
>NC_041386.1:583426224-583500161 GCF_002162155.2 Triticum dicoccoides
CCGCAGCCGCGCCACCGTAACGCCGCGGCCACCGTCTCCCCCTCGACCCCTCGCTATGCTTGCGAGCTCCGCCTCGACCCTCTCTTCCTCCCCACCGATCCACGGCCCTCCGGAAGCCCTGCATCGCCGCCCACGTCGCCGTTCCCCTCCTCGGCCACCAGAGATCGTCGCCGTCGATTCGCTGCACTCCGGCCGCCCCCGAGCCCACTAACCCTCCCTACAGCTTCGCGGTGAGCCTCCGTGCAGAACCCCTCTCTCTCCCCTCGCGTTTGCAAGCTCTAGGCCATAGCTCCGCCGCGGCCGAACTCCGGCCGCCGCTGACCTCGTCACCGCCGTCACTACAGCCGTTTGAGCTCGTCTCGGAGCGTGTCACCGCACTCAGGAAGCCACCAGGAGCCTAACGCATATCCTAACTCGCCCTCCCGTGCACCGCAGCGCCAACCCCGCACTCACCGAACTCCGGCGCCGCCGCGAGCTCCGTTCCGGCGAGCCCCGGCGTCCCCGCAGCCTCCCACCTACCCCATCAGATGCGGGAGAGCCCGGGCTACGCCCCGGTGCCCTCAGCGCGCGAATCCGATGCCCCTAGCGCAAGTCCGGCGTGCTCCGCCATGCTCTGTGGTCACCGCCGGCCAAACTCCGGCGGGCCGATGTGGCCACTTAGTTAGGGGCTAATCACCCTATGAGCCACTGCCATGTGGGCCCCTGCGCCTAATTAGGATTAGTATTTTTTCTGTTTAGTTTAGTCTAATTGCAGTGGCCCCACGCGTCAGTTTTGACCGTGCTGGCGTGGCCGTTGACTGGGCCCACCCGTCAGCGGCACTAAGCAGCCCCAGTCACTGACCACTGGACCCCACTGGTCAGGTTTGACCTGAATCTGCCCCGTTGACCTGATGACGTCAAGGTGATGTCATGCTGACGCATTAAATGATTTTCTGGATTTAAAATAAATCAGAAAATCCAGAAAATTGTATAAACTTCTAAAAATCATAGAAAATTAACCGTAACTCCAAATTAAATAAATTATATATGAAAAATTATCAGAAAAATTCAAGGAATCCATCTGTACCATTTTCATGCATGTTAGAACAACTTATAGGTGCTGTTTAGCACAAATCAATTAAATGGCATTTGAATAATCACATATGGAGTTTGAATTTGAATCTTGTATTCAAACCAACTTCATTTAATCTGTTGCTAGTTGCATTAGCCCAAAACACATTCATTTTGCCATGTCATGATCATGCATCATATTGTGCATTGCATTGATTGTGTTCCTTTCTGTGTTGCCGGTATTTGTCCCCTCTCGATAGACGCGATACCGATGATGTGATCGTTGACACTGATGAAGACTCAATGTTATCTTCAGAAGTGCCAGGCAAGCAAAACCCCCTTGTTCATTCCGATACAATCCTACTCTCTCGCTCCTGCTCTCTTTTACTGCATTAGGACAACACCGATTCATCTGTTACTTGCTGCGGTAGCTGAACCCCTTTGTCCTTTGCATGACCTGTCATTGCCACAGTAAATAGATGAAACCCACTAGCATGAGTAGGAGTTGTTTGAGCCCTGATGTGCCTACTCATTCATGTTTGTTTGTCATGCCTGCTATTGCTTAGAGTTGAGTCAGGTCTGGTTCATCGGGGATGAATCAGAGGTGTGTGAACATGTCCTACTGTGTGTGAGCTAAGTGGTGAACACGATTTGGTAAAGGTAGCGGTGAGAGGCCATGTAGGAGTACATGGTGGGTTGTCTCATTGAAGCCGTCCTTAGGAACTGAGTTCTGTGTTTGTGATCCATGATTCAGCTACTACCATACATTGGGCCCTGAAATATGACCCCGCTCGACTTCTTATTCACCCTAGTCCTCTGTCCAGGAGTTGCAAGTAGTTTCTGGTGTTTGTAGTATGCTGGAGGCCGTGGACAGCGCTGACCGTAGGGGTGGGCTGTGATGCGGTAGGCACGTGGCCGGGTAAACCGGGCACCCGTTTGGTGTCACGGAACCCTGTTCACATCGTTTGGGGCTGTGAGCGAAACTCCGGCCGGATCTCCTCATGGATGGAACCCGAATAAGCGATAAACCTGGACTAGAGACTTAGGTGTTTAGGTAGGTCGTGGTCTACACCCATGTCGGCTTTCGCTTGAAGTCTGCCGAGCACATGTCGTGTGCAGACGCTAAGTGGTGGAAACATGTATGAAGAAGTACACCCCTGCAGGGTTAACATCATCTATTCGAATAGCCGTGTCCGTGGTAAAGGACTTCTGGGTTGCTTATATCAGTTCATAGACAAGTGAAAGTGGATACTCTAAAATACGCAAGATAAGCGTGAGTGCTATGGATGGCGTTCTCGTAGGGAGACGGGAGCGGATCCATAGTGGTGTATTGATATGGTGAATATGTGGACTCGTGTGCGCCACCTCAAAAGAGTTACTTGCAGTCGTAGTTCAGGTTAGCCACCGAGTCAAAGCTGGCTTGCTGCAGTTAAACCCCACCATCCCCTTGTTGAAAATGATGCATATGTAGTTAGTTCTGATGTAAGTCTTGCTGGGTACATTTGTACTCACGTTTGCCTATTTTATGTTTTTGCAGAGAGACTTCAGTCTCACTAGTAGTTCCACGTGGACTTCGACGTTTAGCTTGTTACCTCAGCTACGATCTTGTGCCCTTGGCAGGATCTGGTAGATAGTCAGGCTTCTCAGCCTTTTTTTCATTTATAGATGTCTGTACTCAGACATGTTAAGCTTCCGCATGTGCTTTGACTTGTATGCTCTGATTGTTGGGTCATAAGACCCATGTTTGTAATATCTCGCTCCTCGGAGCCTAATGAATAAATTACTTGAGTCGTAGAGTCATGTTGTGATGCCATGTTGTATTTGCACATATCGAGCATATTGTGTGTATGTTATTGAAATGCTTGGTATGTGTGGGATCTGACCTTCTAGTTGTTTATCTTTAGTAGCCTCTCTTACCGGGAAATGTCTCCTAGTGTTTCCACCGAGCCATGGTAGCTTGCTACTGCTCCGGAACACTTAGGCTGGCCGGCATGTGTCCTTCTTCGTTCCTGTGTCTGTCCCTTCGGGGAAATGTCACGCGATGAATACCGGAGTCCTGTTAGCCCGCTACAGCCCGGTTCACCGGAGTCCTGCTAGCCCAGTGCTACAGCCTGGATTCACTCGCTGATGACCGACACGTTCGATGCTGGGTCATGGATGCCTGTCCCTGTAGGTCTGTGCCACTTTGGGTTTACGACTAGCCATGTCAGCCCGGGTCCTTGTCATATGGATGCTAGCGACACTATCATATACGTGAGCCAAAAGGCGCAAACGGTCCCGGGCAAAGGTAAGGTGGCACCCGTGGGAATACCGTGCGTGAGGCTGCAAAGTGATATGCTGTGTTACATGCTAGATCGGTGTGACTTAGGATCGGGGTCCTGACACCTTTTCTGCGAAACACTGAAATAGGCAAAAAGCAGCAATTTGCACTGGGCCTTTGGTTAGTAGGTTAGTCCCAAAAATAATATAAAAAGGTAAATTAAATCCCATTAAACATCCAAAACAGATAATATAATAGCATGGAACAATAAAAAATTATAGATACGTTGGAGACGTATCAAGCATCCCCAAGCTTAATTCCTGCTTGTCCTCGAGTAGGTAAATGATAAAAACAGAATTTTTGATGTGGAATGCTACCTAGCATAATTCTCAATGTAATTTTCTTCATTGTGGCATGAATGTTAAGATACGAAAGATTCAAGACAAAAGTTTAATATTGACATAAAATAATAATACTTCAAGCATACTAACAAAGCAATCATGTCTTCTCAAAATAACATGGCCAAAGAAAGTTATCCCTACAAAATCATATAGTCTGGATATGCTCTATCTTCACCACACAAAGTATTTAAATCATGCACAACCCCGATGAAAAGTCAAGCAATTGTTTCATACTTTTGATGTTCTCAAACTTTTTTAATCTTCACGCAATATATGAGCGTGAGCCATGGACATAGCATTATAGGCGGAATAGAATGGTGGTTGTGGAGAAGACAAAAGGAGAAGATAGTCTCACATCAGCTAGGTGTATCAACGGGCTATGAAGATTCCCATCAATAGATATCAATGTGAGTGAGTAGGGATTGCCATGCAACGGATGCACTAGAGCTATAAGTGTATGAAAGCTCAAAAAGAAACTAAGTGGGTGTGCATCCAACTCGCTTGCTCACGAAGACCGAGGGCATTTTGAGGAAGCCCATCATTTGAATATACAAGCCAAGTTCTATAATGTAAAATTCCCACTAGTATATGAAAGTGACAACATAAGAGACTCTCTATCATGAAGATCAAGGTGCTACTTTGAAGCACAAGTGTGGTAAAAGGATAGTAGCATTGTCCCTTCTCTCTTTTTCTCTCTTTTTTTGGGCCTTCCCCTTTTTTATGGCCTTTAACTGTTTTTAGTCCGGAGTCTCATCCCGACTTGTGGGGGAATCATAGTCACCATCATCCTTTCCTCACTTGGAACAATGCTCTAATAATGATGATCATCACACTTTTATTTACTTACAACTCAAAAATTACAACTCGATACTAGAACAAAATATGACTCTATATGAATGCCTTCGGCGGTGTATCGGGATGTGCAATGAATCAAGAGTGACATGTATGAAAGAAATATGAACGGTGGCTTTGCCACAAATACGATGCCAACTACATGATCATGCAAAGCAATATGACAATGATGTAACGTGTCATAACAAATGGAATGGTGGTAAGTTGGATGGCAATATATCTCGGAATGGCTATGGAAATGCCATAATAGGTAGGTATGGTGGCTATTTTGAGGAAGGTATAAGGTGGGTGTATGGTACCGACGAAAGTTGCGCGGTACTAGAGAGGCTAGCAATGGTGGAAGGGTGAGAGTGCGTATAATCCATGGACTCAACATTAGTCATAAGAACTCACATACTTATTGCAAAAATCTATTAGTTATCGAAACAAAGTACTACGCGCATGCTCCTAGGGGGATAGATTGGTAGGAAAAGACCATCGCTCGTCCCCGACCACCACTCATAAGGAAGACAATCAATAAATAAATCATGCTCCGACTTCATCACATAATGGTTCACCATACGTGCATGCTACGGGAATCACAAACTTTAACACAAGTATTTCTCAAATTCACAACTACTTACTAGCATGACTCTAATATCACCATCCTTATATCTCAAAACAATCATAAGGAATCAAACTTCTCATAGTATTCAATGCACTTATTATGAAAGTTTTTATTATATCCCTCTTGGATGCCCATCATATTAGGACTAAATTCATAACCAAAGCAAACTACCATGCTGTTTAGAGACTCTCAAAATGATATAATGAAGCATGAGAGTTCATCTATTTCTTCATAATAGAACCACCGCCGTGCTCTAAAAGATATAAGTGAAGCACTAGAACAAACGTCAAACTACTCCGAAATATATAAGTGAAGATCAATGAGTAGTTGAATAATTATGTAACTATGTGAAGACTCCTTCTCATAATAAAATTTCAGATCTTAAGTACTTTATTCAAATAGCAAGCAAAACAAAAGAATATAAAATGACGCTCCAAGCAAAACACATATCATGTGGTGAATAAAAATATAGCTCCAAGTAAAGTTACGGATGAACAAACACGAAAGAGGGGATGCCATCCGGGGCATCCCCAAGATTAGGATCTTGGTTGTCCTTGCATATTACCTTGGGGTGCCTTGGGCATCCCCAAGCTTAGGCTCTTGCCACTCCTTATTCCATAGTCCATCGAATCTTTACCCAAAACTTGAGAACTTCACAACACAAAACTTAACAGAAAACTCGTAAGCTCCGTTAGTATAAGAAAATATATCACCACTTAGGTACTGTTATGAACTCATTCTAAATTCATATTGGCGTAATATCTACTGTATTCCAACTTTTCTATGGTTCATACCCTCCGATACTACTCATAGATTCATCAAAATAAGCAAACAACACAATGAAAATAGAATTTGTCAAAAACAGAAAAGTCTGTAGAAATATGGAGGTTTCGAATACTTCTATCACTCCAAAAATTCTAAAATAAATTGGTGGACCTGAGGAATTTTTCTATTAATCATCTGCAAATATAATCAACCTAAACGTACTCTCCAGTAAAAAATGGCAGCTAATCTTGTGAGTGCAAAAGTTTCTGTTTTTTACAGCAAGATCGCAAAGACTTCACCCAAGTCTTCCCAAAGGTTCTACTTGGCACAAACACTACTTAAAACATAAAACCACATCTAAACATAGGCTAGATGAATTATTTATTACTAAAAAGGAGCAAAAATCAAGGAACAAAAATAAAATTGGGTTGCGTCCCAACAAGCGTTATCGTTTAACGCCCCTAGCTAGGCATGATGATTTCAATGATGCTCAGATAAAAGATAAGAATTGAAACATAAAGAGAGCATCATGAAGAATATGACTAGCACATTTAAGTCTAACCCACTTCCTATGCATAGGGATTTTGTGATCAAACAATTTATGGGAAGAAGAATCAACTTCCATAGGAAGGTAAAGCAAGCATAACTTCAAGATTTTCAACACATAGAGAGGAAACTTGATATTATTGCAATATGTAAAAGCATATGTTCCTCTCTCATATTAATTTTCAGTATCATCATGAATGAATTCAACAATATAACCATCGCATAAAGAACTATTTTCATGATCCATTAGCTTAGAAAATTTATTACTCTCCACATAAGCAAATCTATTCTCATCAATAGTAGTGGGAGCAAACTCAACGAAATAACTATCATGTGAGGCATAATCCAATTGAAAATTAAAATAATGATGACAAGTTTGATGGATATCATTATTCTTTATAGCATATGTGTCATCACAATAATCATCATAGATAGGATGGATGCTTTCATCATAATAAATTTGCTCATCAAAACTTGGGGGACAAAAAATATCATCTTCATCAAACATAGCATCCCCAAGCTTGTGGCTTTGCATATCATTAGCATCATGGATATCCAAGGAATTCATACTAACATCATTGCAATCATGCTCATCATACAAAGATTTAGTGCCAAACATTCTAATGCATTCTTCTTCTAACACTTTGGCACAACTATCGGAATCCTTATTTTCATGAAAGACATTAAAAAGATGAAGCATATGAGGTATCCTCAATTCCATTTTTTATAATTTATATTTTATAAACTAAACTAGTGATAAAACAAGAAACTAAAAGATTCGATTGCAAGATCTAAATATATACCTTCGAGCGCTAACCTCCCCGGCAACGGCGCCAGAAAAGAGCTTGATGTCTACTACACAACCTTCTTCTTGTAGACGTTGTTGGACCTCCAAGTGTAGAGGTTTGTAGGACAGTAGAAAATTTCCCTCAAGTGGATGACCTAAGGTTTATCAATCTGTGGGAGGCGTAGGATGAAGATGATCTCTCTCAAACAACCCTGCAACTAAATAGAAAAGAGTCTCTTGTGTCCCCAACACACCCAATACAATGGTAAATTATATAGGTGCACTAGTTCGGCGAAGAGATGGTGATACAAGTGCAATATGGATTGTAGATGAAGGTTTTTGTAATCTGAAAATATAAAACAGCAAGGTAACTAATGATAAAAGTGAGCACAAACAGTATTGCAATGCTTTGAAACAAGGCCTAGGGTTCATACTTTCACTAGTGCATGTTCTCTCAACAATAATAACATAATTGGATCATATAACTATCCCCCAACATGCAATAAAGAGTCACTCCAAAGTCACTAATAGCGGATAACAAACAAATAGATTATTGTAGGGTACGAAACCACCTCAAAGTTCTTCTTTTGATCAATCCATTCGGCTATTCTTATAAGTGTCACAAACAACCCTAGAGTTCGTAGGAAAATAACACCTTAAGACACAAATCAACCAAAACCCTAATGTCACCTAGGTACTCCAATGTCACCTCAAGTATCCACGGGTATGATTATACGATATATATCACACAATCTCAGATTCATCTATTCAACCAACAAAAAGAACTTCACAGAGTGCCCCAAAGTTTCTACCGGAGAGTCAAGATGAAAACATGTGCCAACCCCTATGCATAAGTTCACAAGGTCACATAACTCGCAAGTTGATCACCAAAACATACATCAAGTGGATCACGTGAATATTTCATTGTCACCACAGATAAGCACATGCAAGACATACATCAAGTGTTCTCAAATCCTTAAATACTCAATCCGATAAGATAACTTCAAAGGGAAAACTCAATTCATCACAAGGAGATAGAGGGGGAGAAACATCATAAGATCCAACTATAGTAGCAAAGCTCGCGGTACATCAAGATCGTGCCAAATCAAGAACACGAGAGAGAGAGAGAGAGAGAGAGAAAGAGAGAGAGATCAAACACATAGCTACTGGTACATACCCTCAGCCCCGAGGGTGAACTACTCCCTCCTCGTCATGGAGAGCGTCGGGATGATGAAGATGGCCATCGGTGATGGATCCCCCCTCCGGCAGGGTGCCAGAACAGGGCCCCGGTTGGTTTTTGGTGGCTACAGAGGCTTGCGGCGACGGAACTCCCGATCTAGTTTTCTTTCTGGAAGTTTGGGTATATATAAGAGGTGTTGGAGTTGGGAACAAGTCAGGGGGTCCCCGAGGCAGCCACGAGGTAGGGGGCGCGCCCAGGGGGGTAGGTCGTGCTCCCCACCCTTGTGGGTGCCTCGGGGCTCTTCTGGCCCATCTCCGGTACTCTGTGGGCTTCTTCTGGTCCAAAAATTATCTCCATGAATTTTTAGGTCAATTGGACTCCGTTTGGTTTTCTTTTTCTATAGTACTCAAAAACAAGGAAAAAACAAAAACTGGCACTGGGCTCTAGGTTAATAGGTAAGTCCCAAAAATCATATAAAATAGCATATAAATGCATATAAAACATCCAAGGTTGATAATATAATAGCATGGAACAATAAAAAATTATAAATACGTTGGAGACGTATCAACTAGCACATTTAAGTCTAATCCACTTCCTATGCATAGGGATTTTGTGAGCAAACAGCTTATGGGAACAATAATCAACTAGCATAGGAAGGCAAAACAAGCATAACTTTAAAACTTTAAGCACATAGAGAGGAAACTTGATATTATTGCAATTCCTACAAGCATATATTCCTCCCTCATAATAATTTTCAGTGGCACCATGAATGAATTCAACAATATAACCATCACATAAAAGCATTATTTTCATGATGCACAAGCATAGAAATTTTAATACTCACCACATAAGCAAAATTCTTCTCATTCATAGTAGTGGGAGCAAACTCAACAAAATAACTATCATGTGAGGCATACTCCAATTGAACATTAAAATCATGATGACAAGTTTCATGGATATCATTATTCTTTATAGCATACGTGTCATCACAATAATCATCATAGATAGGAGGGATACTTTCATCATAATAAATTTGCTCATCAAAACTTGGGGGACAAAAAATATCATCTTCATCAAACATAGCATCCCCAAGCTTGTGGCTTTGCATATCATTAGCATCATGGATATTAAAGGAATTCATACTAACAACATTGCAATCATGCTCATCATCCAAAGATTTAGTGCCAAACATTTTAATGCATTCTTCTTCTAACACTTTGGCACAATTATCGGAATCCTTATTTTCACGAAAGATATTAAAAATATGAAGCATATGAGGCAACCTTAATTCCATTTTTTGTAGTTTTCTTTTATGGACTAAACTAGTGAAAAAAACTAAAAGATTCGATTGCAAGATCTAAAGATATACCTTCAAGCGCTAACCTCCCCGGCAATGACGCCATAAAAGCTTGATGTCTACTACACAACCTTCTTCTTGTAGATGTTGTTGGGCCTCCAAGTGCAGAGGTTTGTAGGACAGTAGCAAATCTCCCTCAAGTGGATGACCTAATGTTTATCAATCTGTGGGAAGCGTAGGATGAAGATGGTCTCTCTCAAACAACCCTGCAACCAAATAACAAAGAGTCTCTTGTGTCCCCAACACACCAAATACAATGGTAAATTGTATAGTGCACTACTTCGGCGAAGAGATGGTGATACAAGTGCAATATGGATGGTAGATATAGGTTTTTGTAATCTGAAAATATAAAAACAGCAAGGTAACTAATGATAAAAGTGAGCGTAAATGGTATTGCAATGCTAGGAAACAAGGCCTAGGGTTCATACTTTCACTAGTCCAAGTTCTCTCAACAATAATAACATAATTGGATCATATAACTATCCCTCAATATGCAACAAAGAGTCACTCCAAAGTCACTAATAGCGGAGAACAAACGAAGAGATTATTGTAGGGTACGAAACTACCTCAAAGTTATCCTTTCTGATCGATCTATTCAAGAGTCCGTAGTAAAATAACACGAAGCTATTCTTTCCGTTCGATCTATCATAGAGTTCGTACTAGAATAATACCTTAAGACAGAAATCAACCAAAACCCTAATGTCACCTAGATACTCCAATGTCACCTCAAGTATCCGTGGGTATGATTATACGATATGCATCACACAATCACAGATTAATCTATTCAACCAACACAAAAAACTTCAAAGAGTGCCCCAGAGTTTCTACCAGAGAGTCAAGACGAAAACGTGTGCCAACCCCTATGCATAAGTTCACGAGGTCACGAAACTCGCAAGTTGATCACCAAAACATACATCAAGTGAATCACGTGAATATCCCATTGTCGCCACAGATAAGCACATGCAAGACATACATCAAGTGTTCTCAAATCCTTAAAGACTCAATCCGATAAGATAAGTTCAAAAGGAAAACTCAATCCATTACAAGAGATTAGAGGGGGAGAAACACCATAAGATCCAACTATAATAGCAAAGCTCGCGATACATCAAGATCGTGCCAAATCAAGAACACGAGAGAGAGAGAGAGAGATAAAACACATAGCTGCTGGTACATACCCTCGGCACCGAGGGTGAACTACTCCCTCCTCGTCATGGAGAGCACCAGGATGATGAAGATGGCCACTGGAGAGGGATTCCCCCCTCCGGCAGGGTGCCGAAACGGGTCTAGATTGGTTTTCGGTGGCTACAGAGGCTTGCGGCGGCGAAACTCCCGATCTAGGTTATTTTCTGGAGGTTTCTGTATTTATAGAAATTTTTGGCGTCGGGAACAAGTCAGGGGGGTCCCTGAGTCGTCCACGAGATAGGGCGGTGCGCCCCACCCTCGTGGACGGCCCGAGACTCTTCTGACCCATCTCTTTTACTCCGGGGGCTTCTTTTGGTCCATAAAAAATCATCAAAAATTGGCACGTCAATTGGACTCTATTTGGTATCCCTTTTCTGTATAACTCAAAAACAAGGAAAAAACATAAACTATACTGGGCTCTAGGTTAATAGGTTAGTCCCAAAAATCATATAAAATACCATATAAATGCATATAAAACATCCTAGATGGATAATATAATAGCATGGAACAATCAAAAATTATAGATACGTTGGAGACGTATTAGTAGGCGATCATGTTTTGCTATACAACTCTCGTTTAAGATTTTTTGCAGGAAAATTTCTCTCTAAATGGGAAGGTCCTTACATTATCGAGGAGGTCTATCGTTCCGGTGCCATAAAAATCAACAACTAAGGCACAAATCTGAAGGTGGTAAACAGTCAAAGAATCAAACATTATATCTTAGGCACTCCCATAAATGTTGAGACCAATATAATTAATACCATAACACCGGAGGAGTACATAAGGGACACTTTCCAGAACGTTTCGGACTCCAAAAAGGAATAGGTATGTGGTACGGTAAGTAAACCGACTCCAAAACGTTTCCAATAGTATTTTTTCTCTGTTTTGGAATGTTTAAAAAATTAGGAACATTAAAAGTAGTCCGAAAGAGACACAACCACCACAAGGGTGGAGGGCGCGCCCCCCTACCTTGTGGCCACCTCTTGTGCCCTCCGGACCCCGCTTTCTTGCACAATACTTCTTTTGGTCGGTAAAAATTCACTATATAATCTCTCGAAGGTTTTTGATCACCGTACCACGACAATATCTCTTGTTTTTCTTTTGAGTTGTTTCTGTAGCAGATTTAGAGCAATATGTCGTCCCAGGATTCAGAGAGAGAGAGAGAGAGAGAGCTACATAGCTAATTATATCACAAACCCGAAAGTATATGGGGATGTGGAACATTGTGGTTGGACCTCGGAGGAAGAAGAAGACTATTATCCAAAGGGGAAGGAGGAGACAAGCTCTGATGAAGATGAAGTCCCTCTACCTCAACCTGGGGACATGCACGTGCAGTTCAAAAAGTCAAGTCTCCCGAATAAAGCAAAGAAGCCAAAGATCGAGTTTATCCCTTTTAGTCTTCTGTGGGAGAACAAGCAACAATTATGTAGAAGGATATTAACACTGGAACAGGAGATTGGTGAGCTGAAGGAGGGAAATTCCATTCTCAAGCATAAGCTGAGGAAAAAGAGCAAGCCTGCTTCATCGACAACTCCATCATCACCACTTCCAAAGAAAGAGACATAAATACATGGGTATGGGCACTCCCCTTGGCAACTACCAAGCTTGGGGGAGGTGCCCCGGTATCGTATCACCATCACACTTCTACCTTCATCATTTTTCTTAGTTCGATCCTTTTGGTTATATCTTGATCTAGTAGAATAAAGTTTTAGTATGATCTAGCTTTGAGTTTTGTTTTGATCTCTATCTATGTAATTGAGTCCGTGAGTTATATATAATAAAGAGTAGTTTTGAGTTGAGGGCTTTGCTTTCTAGCTATGATCTTGAGGGAATTAGATAAAAGAAGGAATAAAAAGAAATAAAAAGATCATATATTGATCTCATGGAGAGTAATGACTTCACATATAAAGAGTATGATGAATAAAAGTTGTTGGGAGTCGACAAACATAGTTTTGGTCATTTTTGCAATTAATAGGAAGTAATAAAGAAAGAGAGGCTTCACATATAAATATACTATCTTGGACATCTTTTGTAATTGTGAGCACTCATTAAAATATGACATGCTAAAAAGTTGATGTTTGACAAGGAAGACAACATAATGGTTTATGTTTTCTTATATCCGAATAGAAGTTATATTGTCATGGATCCTCCAACATGTTGAGCTTGCTTTTCCCTCTCATGCTAGCCAAATTCTTTGCACCAAGTAGAGATACTACTTGTGCTTTCAAACATCCCTTAAACCAGTTTTTCCATGAGAGTCCACCATACCTACCTATGGATTGAGTAAGATCCTTCAAGTAAGTTGTCATCGGTGCAAGCAATAAAAATTGCTCTCTAAATATGTATGATCTATTAGTGTGAAGAAAATAAGCTTTATACGAACTTTTTAAATGGAAGAAATAAAAGCAACGGACTGCATAATAAAGGTCTTTATCACAAGCGGCAATATAAAGTAACATTCTTTTGCATCAAGATTTTGTGCATCCAACCATAAAAGCGCATGACAACCTCTGCTTCCCTTTGTGAAGGGCCTATCTTTTACTTTTATCTTCTACCCTTATACAAGATTCATGGTGATCTTCACCTTTCCTTTTTCCTTTGGCAAGCACTATATGTTGGAGAGATTCGGATATATATCCACTCGGATGTAGGTTTTCATAAAGTATTATTGTTGACATTACCCTTGAGGTAAAAGGTTGGGAGGCGAAACTATAAGCCCCTATCTTTCTCTGTGTCCGACCGAAGCTTTGAACCCATAAGTATCGCGTGAATGTTAGCAGTTGTGAAGGACTAAATGATAGTTGAATATGTGGACTTGCTGAAAAGCTCTTATATTGACTCTTTTCGATGTTATGATAAATTGCAATTGCTTTAATGACTGAGATCATAGTTTGTTAGTTTTCAATAAAGTTTCTGATTCATACTTTACCTTGTAAACGAATTGTTACTTTAGCATAAGAAATTATATGTCATTATATGTTGTTGTTCTAAAGATGACCATGATGACCATGATGCCCTCATGTCCGTATTTTATTTTATCGACACCTCTATCTCTAAACATGTGGACATATTTTTCGATATCGGCTTTCGCTTGAGGACAAGCGAGGTCTAAGCTTGGGGGAGTTGATATGTCCATTTTGCATCATGCTTTTATATCAATATTTATTGCATTATGGGATGTTATTACACATTATATCACAATACTTGTGCATTTTCTCTCTTATTTTATAAGGTTTACATGAAGAGGGAGAATGTCGGCAGCTGGAATTTTGGACTTGAAAAGGAGCAAATATTAGAGACCTATTCTGCACAACTCCAAAAATCCTGAAACTTCACAAAGAATATTTTTGGAATATATAAAAAATATTAGGTAATGAAAGTACCAGAGGGGGGCCACCTGCCAGCCACAAGGGTGGAGGGCGCGCCCTACCCCCTGGGCACGCCCCCCGTCCTTGTGGGCCCCCTGGCAGGCCCTCGACGCCCATCTTTTGCTATATGGTGTGTTTTGACCTGGAAAAAATCAGAAGGAAGCTTTCGGGATGAAGCGCCGCCGTCTCGAGGCAGAACTTGGGCATAACCAATCTAGGGCTCCGGTGGAGCTGTTCTGCCAGGGAAACTTCCCTCCGGGGGGAGGGGAATCGAAGCCATCATCATCACCAACGATCCTCTCATCGAGAGGGGGTCAATCTCCATCAACATCTTCACCAGCACCATCTCCTCTCAAACCCTAGTTCATCTCTTGTATCCGATCTTTGTCTCAAAACCTCAGATTGGTACATGTGGGTTGCTAGTAGTGTTGATTACTCCTTGTAGTTGATGCTAGTTGGTTTATCCGGTGGAAGATTATATTTTTAGATCCTTAATGATAATTAATACTCCTCCAATCTTGATCATGAATATTCTTTGTGAGTAGTCATGTTTGTTCCCGAGGACATGGGAGAAATCTTGTTATAAGTAATCATGTGAATTTGGTATTCGTTTGATATTTTGATGAGATGTATGTTGTCTCTCCTCTAGTGGTGTTATGTGAACGTTAACTACATGAAACTTCACCATTATTTGGGCCTAGGGGAAGGCATTGGGAAGTAATAAGTACATGATGGGTTGCTAGAGTGACAGAAGCTTAAACCATAGTTTATGCGTTGCTTCATAAGGGGCCGATTTGGATCCATATGTTTCATGCTATGGTTAGGTTTACCTTAATTCTTCTTTCATAGTTGTGGATGCTTGCGAGAGGGGTTAATCATAAGTGGGAGGCTTGTCCAAGGAAGGGCGGCACCCAAGCACCGGTCCACCCACATATCAAATTATCAAAGTAACGAACGCGAATCATAGGAGCATGATGAAAACTAACTTGACAATAATTCCCATGTGTCCTCGGGAGCGCTTTGCTTTATATAAGAGTTCGTCCAGGCTTGTCCTTTGCTACAAAAAGGATTGGTCCACCTTGCTGCACCTTGTTTACTTTTGTTACTTGTTACTCGTTACGAATTATATTATCACACAACTATCTATTACCGATAATTTCAGTGCTTGCAGAGAATACCTTGCTGAAAACCGCTTGTCATTTCCTTCTGCTCCTCGTTGGGTTCGACACTCTTACTTATTGAAAGGACTACGATAGATCCCCTATACTTGTGGGTCATCAGTGCCTTCCTTGGGACTAATTGTCAGAGCTAAACCCGGTTGATCCCTCGGTAGGCTATCCTAGCTAAGCTACAAGGCGAGATGGTAATAGAGACAAGAGGTTTACCCAGGTTTGGGCTCTCCAAAGGAGATAATACCCTACGTCCTACTTGTTTTTTTATTGCATTGGAGTGTATCAAGAGTACAAAGTACCGAGAGATTGTAAGTTATCTATCTACAAGTCTGGCCACATGGACGCTAGTCGTCTACTTATGAAGAGGTAGATTTTGTCTTGCACGCCAGGTCTTTTGAAATCTTCATATGATACACCATGGGCCGCCCAAAGTGTCCTAGGACGGAATCGACTAGGGGCCGTCAGCGCGGTCCACCAAGTCAGGAACCATAATGGTGAGAGGCCCCTTAGCCGGGACACCATCAGTAGCCCCTGAACTGGTCTTTAAGATGGACGTACCTCAGTTCACCCGAGATGCTCGTCGTCTTCGGTCCCCGGTCTTGTAACTGGTTCAGCGAAATGTCCCCGAACATTGCATTTACACAGTCGACCTCCACCAGTCGAGCTGCCATCTGAGGTGTGATACAAACCACATCGATCTTGGAAACATCAAATGGAGAAAACCGAGCTGCACACCGGAAAGATTTCCCTTGTAGCTCGTTGTTCAGCGGGACAAGTTCCCGCGCAACATCTTGAAACTTCACCTGCCCGGTTCTAACAAACCATGCTGGTCTTATCAACGAGTCCACTTGACCATGTGCTTGCCTTGATCTGACGGTCAATGTAACATGCGTGAGTGGGTCAGAGGCCCACCAAGGGCCACGTCCCATCGAGAGGAGCGAGTGCCTTGATCCCTGCACGAGGATTAACTGCCAAACCCTTGATCCCCACATGAATTTATGCAAAATCATGGGGATACAAAGGGATTTGTTGCCGCTACTACGGTTGCCCCCTCGCTACAAAAGGGAAGAGGCGATGTGGGAAGAATTTTATGCTCCCATTTTCCCCGCACCCTTCTTATTCCTTGCGCCCGGAGCTCCAAGCGCTCTATCGCTACACCATCAAGGTCCACACGCACAACAACATCACACCACCATTGAAGCCATGGCAGGAGGTCGCCAGCTGCGGAAGGGTGGCCAGCCCGTCGATGCTGGCAGGGCTCGTGCCCTCGCGCCCAAGGTAGCTTCCGCCACAAAGGGAAAGTGGAAGGTTTCCATGGTAGCTCTTGGTCAGCTAGATCGGCTCTCTTCCATCAGATTTCTTCTGCCGCCGGAGGCCGCCTTTACGCTCCTCACGCTCACTACATTAATGGTGTTGTCATATAGGAGACTATCCCCAAGCCATAGGAGAATGAACATGTACGCTTTGTACCCTTTCTGGTTTGTGATTTGGGTTTCCCCATTCATCCCTTTTTCTAAGGTTGCCTCCACTTCTACTGCCTCCAACTTCATCACCTTTACCCCCAACTCCATTCTCCACATAGCATGCTTTATCACGCTATGTGAGGCTTTCCTTTGCTGCTGGCCACACCCCGGAGAAAGAAAGAGACATGGCCACTTCAACACGACTGGATGTTGTTAGCTTGTAGCGTTCCTTCTCTTGTATGGGAAATCGCAGCTACCTCTCCACCATAGTGCCGAGCGCAATCACTTTTGTGTTTCTTTTGTGTTTCTAAGAGTATCCTAATAGATGATGTAAGATGACTCTGATGCGAAAATAAATATTTGTTTGAGGCATTTGGGCCAAAAAACATATCCATCACATGAGAGTACTCATCACATGATGTATATGCATTTGGTGCCCAACTATTTTTTTGCAGCAACCCCTAGATTTTAGCCCCAGGTGTTGCAAACCGGCAATCGATCCACCATGGAAGGCACCTCCAATGTAACTGTCGATGCCGCTACCCTCACAACTGCTTTTGCCAGGCCCGCAGCTGCCCTTTCGGTGGTTCATGTGGTCGTCGTCATCACCAAGCCAAAGCCCGTGGATGTCAGCCGCCATTATCCGCCACCGTGGCCAGTGGGGATGCATCGGTCCACATTGTCGCCGCCAATCCTCCCCGAAGCCATGAGTCCCCAATGCTGGGAAAGGCCACTGTGGGATTCTTCCACCATGGCTACTGCCGGTGCAAAGAGGAAGGAAGCAATCCTGATGCCACTGAGCTCTTCCACGGTGGAGGTGGCTCCTTCGGAACGGCCAAGGGTCTCTTCCCCTTCCCTTCCACCGCCACACGTGGAGGAGTCGACGTCACTCGTGGTCTCAACCGTCGGCGTCCCCAACATGTTCGACTAAATGACCTAAAGGTTTTTTTATGCTTTCTCCGGTTTTCAACTTTTGTCATGCCATTCCACTTTTTGTATGCAATTGAGATGTGATGTGCACATGTGTTCTTCAAATTTGGTGCATGTAGCACGGATGATCAAACTTTTTTGCAATTAGCAAATGTTGCATCTAAAGATTTTGTCCCCCAAGAAATCCCGTCTCAAGAATATGAAGCACAAGACGAGCCCCTTCTTGACATGGAAGAGGAGGATTTTCTTGATACAAATCCAAAGGGAAGAAGGGCAAACTACACTACTACCAAAGACAAGTTGCTATGTGTAGCATGGAAAAAATAGTCTTAATCTTGTCATCGGTGTTGAACAATCAATAACCATTTAATGGAAGCGTATCTATGAGTACATCGATGCACGCAACACTAGTGGCATCAATCTTTCGCATGCTTCACTCCGATCATCAATGGACAACTATATTGTCGGAGTGTCAAAAGTGGCCGGCTTGCTTGATAGAACTTCAATGTATGAACCCAAGTGGTACAAATGACCACGAGAAGGTAATTTTTTGTCCAAATTCACCAGCTACTTTCTCCATCTCTTGTATGTATTGGTGGCTAACTTATTTTCTCAATTTTGGTATGTAGACCAACATTGCTCAAGAAGTGTACAAGGGATGAGGAAGACAAGACTCAAAGAAGAAAGACAAATCATTCACTTTGCATCATTACTATATGAAGCTTGAAAATGAGAAGCTGAAGAACCGCAAGTCATATGAAACTCCTAGCAAGAACTCCAAGAGCTCCGTTGGAGATGCAACACAAGTTGTTGCTGTTGATGATGATGCATCAAGTGGCGAGGATGGAAGAAGGTGCTCCACTCCCCACTCGGTTACTCCTAGAAAAAGGCCCGATGGAAGAAAGAATGGAGAAGACAAGTTGAAGAAGGGAGGAGACAATGATGTGGAAGAATCGTTCGACACCATCATGACTATAAGAAAAGAGATGGCCGAAGAAAGGAAGAACACAAAAGCTAAAGAAACAGTGGAGAGGAGGGAGGCCGAGGAAAGGAGAATGACGACCAAGGAGAGGGGGCGATAACCGAGGAGAAGGCAGAGGTTGAGGAGAGGAAGGTGGCCATGGAAGAATGAATCAAGGGCATTGAACAAGGGCAAAAGCTCATGACGATGGACATAAGTGGTCTTGATGAGAAGGCAAAAACATACTTTGAGAGTGTCGCGATCAAGTGTTGGTGGCAAGGTCTATGGGAGGCTTCATGATGGAAGGGTTTGACATGGGAGGATTTATGGGTGGCACTGGAGGTGGCATGGGAGGACTGGGTGGCGTCATAGGTGGTATGGGAGGCATACACGGTGCCATGGCTATCTAGCGACATGAGAAGCATGGGTGGTGCCATGGGAGCCATGGGTGGTGCAATGGATGGCAATGAAAACAATGGTGGCACTGATGGCAATGAAGAGGAAGTAAGCCATGGAGTGGAAGCAAATGATGAAGAGGAAGCAAGAGGCAATGCTATTTGAGAGTGATATTTATTCATATATGCACTTTTGTTTGTGGTTGTGATGCACAAGGTACTAGTGGATTTGAACTTGAATTTGATATGTGTTTGATTATGTATGTTGTGATCTCGCAAAGTTATAATTATCATATCATATTTTGTTTCAATATGATGCAGTTGTGGAGTAAAAGAGAAGAAGCCAATCTTTTGAGCAAATCATCTGTTAAAGTGACAACTGCTGTGGTGCCCAAAACCTTCTCTCTCATGCCCTAAAAACTTTTTTTGAGCACCAAGTTTTACATTATTTGTTGGAGATGCTCTAATAATGTTTTACATGGTGTTACAACAACATAACTTCTATACATTTACCAAAGACATGATCTAATCTTTGTAACTATCTCACAAGCTGCCTCCGGAATTGTCATTTGATCCCCATGTTCCATCTTGTGTAGCTCGTCTATTTTCTGATGTACAACCAAAAAAATCAAGCGTTAACCATGAGAGCCCCTACGATGGGTTCTCGTCATCCTACGGTGCTAGGCGTTAAGCAGCAAAGCCACCTTTTGGTCTTCTTTGGTCTCTTGGGCTCTTTTCCACTGTGGAAACCGTTCTGATAGAGGCCATCGCTATTCAGGGTCTCTTCTTCATGCACCTTTATTGTGCTCCTCAATGTCATGGATTTTGTCGTCGTTATGGTAGAAGCGGTCATGTTTTTAGGAGAATCACTTTCGCTAGCACCTTCCTCCCTGTCGCGCACCTCCTTGTCGGGCATTAAATAAGTTTGCCGGATCTCTCTACATAAAGGAAGACACAAGTTAAATTATAATGTAAGGTAATGCCTTCTTGACCATCAACTGAAACACAAATTTGACAAACAGTAAGTTCATATCTCTTAATGTGGACCTTGAATCATGAGGTGATGTGGCAAGAGGATATCCATTTGGGAGATTGTCTGTATCGAGAACGTCGAGGGTATGTGAATTTCTTGTACTGATGGCACTTCCTTCTTCCGACGTTGCATCATAACTGAGGAGCTTTCTGAGAGCACTGATGTTTGCAGATCTGTTGCCTTGAAGAACTGCAATGGCAGTGTCCAGTATGCCCAAAGCCTTCTGCACCTCAGGACTAATCATCGGTTTATTTTCGACTTGCTGTGCTTGCTTGACTGTTCTATCAGGACTAGTGAAAGACTTATTTTCAACTTGCTGCACTTGCCCGGCTGGTTGGTTAGAAAAGCCGGTTGCAAGATTATCCAGCTTAAAAGATGTGTTCTGTTCACTCTCTTCTTCGATAATCTCACTGCATGGTGTGAGATTAGTAGTGACTGCCAGAGGATTATGTACAGTGGGATTCTCAGGGAGCACTTCATTAGCGCTTTCCTCAACTGAAGTCACCTTTGCCTTGTCAGCAGAATGCTGGTACTCGCGTATTCTTGCATAGAGCGGTGCTCGTAAAGCTTGCTTGTAGTCTTCATCACAAGCGGCCACAGTACTAACAGCCTGCAGATAAGCCCATACACAATTAATTAACAGAGCATATTTCTCTCCCAGACATCGTTATTCAACATAAAGTATCACATGATATTTCTAAAAGAAATCCATGTTGTGACTTGAAATATGCCAACTTTTGGCCTCATCACTAATATCATATGTACTGATGTAGACTAGGTTTAGCTACTAACCTTCTGGTATAGCTTATGCCCACTGCCGATTAGCTGTCTGGACATAAAGTTGATCAGCCATGGGGGAACAAAGTCTAGCTTAATGTCCATATTAGCTACTGCCCTGAATGAGTGATTAGGTTAAAAGTGAAGGACAGGTACATGAAGTAAATTTGATAAATACTGGTATAAAAAGTATGTGTTTAGAATAAAAGAGTAGTAGTAACAGACCTATTCGGTTTGCAGGATTTTTGGAGGATTTCCATAGGATTTTAATCCTCAGGTTTTTTTACCTATGTATGCATACTAATTCCATATGATTGTGTGCATGTTGGCCTAATTTCTAAGGATTCTTAGCATTAGATGAAATCTCATGGAAAATCCCCAAGGATTGAAGTGGAGAGAGGGCATCCCAATCCTATACTTTTCCTATTCCTTTGATTTGGAAATCCTGCAACCGAATGAGCCCTAAAGGGTGTAGGAGCTTAATCCTTATGTCCAGTCTAGCCCTGGTGTGTGATGGTACGAGCGAGAGTCGGTGGTAGGCTCAGTAAAGTGGGGATTGCAATATATAACAATATGTCCATGGTTGTTATCTCATGCCCATGGGTGATAGGAGTTGGCAGCAGGCTTGGTAAATGTTCATATCCTAGTTAGGCCATGGCAATATGTAAGAGGATAGGCTCGATTGTTACCTCATGCCCATCTTGCAGACTGTTGATGAGTTTGTATTTATTTATTTTTCAAGCACACATAAAAATTAGTGATTTTTTTGTATTAGAGTGAACCCGCAAGTACCAAACCAAAAACAAGCAGGCTACAAAAAGGCCTACAGGGTACAGGGTACAGGCCTACAGGGTACAGGGTACAGGCCAAAAAAAAGTTTTTTTACTTCAACGAATTCCCCTGCTTTCTGTGAAAAAATCATCCACAACAATACTCGTCTGAAAGGGTCGCCATATTGATTGGTTTTGTGAAAAGATAGTGTGCACAATTTCAAAGGCCTAGGGAGTGGTCTCAGATGACATATGGTGCTATATCTCAGTTACGAGTTATCAGTTGTCGAAATGCAAAATAAGACTTCACCTGAAAAAACTTCTTTCCTTGGTAATCCTCTGTAAGACAAAGCCTCCAACTACATCCATCCGAATCGTGTCACCAGCTTCAGGGATTCCATCTATAGTAAATCCATGTGTCTGCATACTGAGATTATCCAAATTGGATATCTGCAAAACAAGTCAATAAGCAGTAAATAAACAAACGAGGACACGGGCTATCAAGGCTGTAGGAAGAGGTTCTTAAAAATAAAAATCAACCTACGCACAGTTTTCATGATCACAATGACAAGGTCTTCTTTAAGATACTCAAACTGAAAGTAGTGTAGAAGAGCTTCTCTCTCTGAAACTGGCCAGGGGACCTTCACCCTTTCTTCCAAATAGCGAATAAAAAAATTAGCTACAACAGCTATAAAAGGGAGGTCAAATAAAAATGTAAGAAAGGACTCTTTAGAGAAATTTAGTCTTCAACCAACCTGATCAAAGAAATTTCTTCACCAATCCGAATCTTTTTCAAGCAACCTGACTGAGCGATTTTAAATGTTGGCAGATTGTACTGCGGAAACCTAGAGAAAAACAATCTCATAAGTTCATGAGGGAATTCATTTGACTAAGTTGTTGTTTTCTATGGCCGAGGTTGACTTCAATGTTCAAGTACACCACGGGCAACATGTTTACTTTGTAAAACATGGAGCATCACGTATGAATCAACACTCTTTTAAAACTTTATCTGTATGTAGTGGGCTAATCCAATATTTATTCTCTTGAAAATGGTGTAATCCAATCATTATATACTGGGTGAAAAACAATTTTATGATGTCTTGTCAAATCACTGCATGGTGTTTAGATGCACCTGTACAGCATCAGTAAAGTGGGTATTTGCATGCTATGTGGCTACTGGAAGTAAAATCGGCACGGGTGGCAGACTTGTGAATTAGGCACCAATGTGACTTGGGGAATCAAGGAGGAGGATTCTAATAGCATAAATAGTTTGCCTACAATGAAGAGCACGCAAAAGTAGTTAAGAAGCTGAGTTAAGAACCACAATCTATTTGTTCAATATAAAGAATTTTAGTGGTACACAAGTCAAACAAAATTTTGAGAACATCATGTGTAGTTCCCAAGAATGCGAAGTTAAATGTAAAGATGGACAATTATTATCTTCAATAAAGAAAGCAATGTACTGATCTCATTTTTCTACAAAACAATTACACTCACCATTTTCTGTATAGACCTGATTCCCATGACACACATGTACCTATGAATAAAACAGCAATCTTAAGTGGCTATCTGAAGTTATTGTGTTTTACTCATTAATGCGGGGTTATAGTTCCTTACAAACATCGATAGGACCATCAGCAAAGCCTTCAGCAAGAAGAGTATGAAATGGGGTCCCATCTGGACCTTCGCGGTACATGACCCGTAATTGGTCTGTATCCTGCTTCACCTACAAAACAGAATTACCGAACAT
Source organism: Triticum dicoccoides (assembly GCF_002162155.2). Taxonomy (NCBI): domain Eukaryota; kingdom Viridiplantae; phylum Streptophyta; class Magnoliopsida; order Poales; family Poaceae; genus Triticum; species Triticum dicoccoides. Next base: position 583,449,831 of record NC_041386.1, read on the forward strand.
TCAAGCAATTCATAGAACTTGCACGAAAACCAAAGAAAACAATTAACCACTCTCTAAACGAGGGAATAAGATAAAAGAACAGCCAACTTTGGAGCACAATACTAAACTACAAACAAAGGTAAAACATTTCACTCTTGGTGGTATGTATTTTGACAAGGGTGCTGCTTATCCCTGAAAGCATCATTCTGCTCCCGAGCTCAAATGGTCCTGCTATAAATAGCATAACTCAAGAAAATAGCAAAAAATATTTAAAAAATCTAATTTTTATTTTAAAACAAACAAATGTTGCTTAGTTCTCTCCGTACATGTAAACTTCCGTGGTGAAATAACATTCGTCGAGGTCTGGGCAAAGAAAAGGTGTTCCAAAATGTTTTCACAAATAGTCTTTTTGTAGCATCATTTTTTTCCAGGGCATTACAAATGTTTTTTCTTCACGAAACATTGCACACAGGTGAAAAATGCATCAATGTTTGTCATAAAAAAAGTTCATAGCTTTTTAGATTTCATTGCTATTTTCTTTCTTAATTTAATATTCATCCACCTGGGAACCAAAACTCCATGTCCGCTTTATCCCTCTCCTTTTTGGTAGCCTACAATAAGCGTTCATGTTTTGTTTTTCTTTTGTTTCTGTTTTGGGTTTTGGTTGTCACCACCCTTGTATCTTGGGCCTTGTGGCATTCTTCATGTTCACAAAAAAAAATGGTAAACTATTGCACTCTTGAAACATAGAATAAGAAAGAAATCAGTGAACTGATTACGCTATGATGCAAAACAGTAAAACATAAATTCATTATTGCACATTCTAATCACATAATGTTCACGATACTTTTGTACAAGCATATTAACTTTAGTTAATTTGTATACCTTCCACTCCTTCTGTTGTGGCCCACGAATATCTGAAGGCCGTTCATTTCCTGAAGTGTCTAGCATTTCAAGAAAATTCGAGACTTCTTTGGCTCGTGCTTCAGCAATCAAATCGATGTTGCCTAAAGAAGGCATAACCCAAAAAGAAAAAACACACACATGTAGGCTGGTATAGAAATGAATCTACAATGAGAAGCAAATTCGGATGGGAAGATACAAATCACAAAGCAGTTTAATTTAGTAATACAAAAATAAGAGGTGCCGATGTTATTCCCTTTGTATTTAGAGGCATATTGTGACCATGATTTTATAACTAATAAAATATAAGTTATACACAGCAAAAATAATATTGTTGGCAACTATGTCAAATACGAATCCAACGATATAATTTTTGGTGACATGCATTAACATTTTGTTAGTTAATTATATGGTCAAAATTTTACACAAAATACCAAGGGGGTCGATAAACCAGGACGGAGGTAGTACTATTGAATCTTGCATTTAATCTTTAAATTCAACCAGCAATTTAATTACACATATGGCACATTAATGTTACCAGGGAATATTTAGCAATGGAAAAACTCACACGTTTCTAATGGCATAATAGGAGGTAGAGAGAAAAGTAATTACAACTACTAGTGGTGGAGTACAAATGAACTAGCTAACCAAAGATGGACCAGAGAAAAAGTAATCAGACCCAAACCTTGGTCAGAGCCAGGCAGAGAGGACTCCAAAATCTGGTTCTTGACCAGAGATCTCAAAGAGCCCTCGTCGGCGAGATCAGAGCACGCCAGGGTCTTGTCCAGACGCTCGCGAAGCTCCAGGATTTCCTTCCTCGTCTCCATGGGCGCCGCCACGAAGCCCTACGAGTACCTACCTGGACCAACACCAGAAAGATAAGAGTTCTGAAAACCAAAAACGCAGAACTTGTCCAAAACCAAACCGATCAAACGAATATGGAACCACACGAGGCCGAAGATCCCCACGGCCAGAAAGGCTTCCAAATCTAAAAGCGTCAGGTATAAGAAAGGAAAGAATCATTAAAGGCCTGCGCCCCAGAGGTGGAAAGCGAAGGCCACTCAAACGGAAAAATTAAGGAGCTGGGCTCATGAAATTTGCCAGCGCCAACAAGTAAAACGGGAAATCCAATCCAATCCAAGCAGAGACAGAGTTCCAGATGCAGAACAGAGCAGCCCATGAGTGTGGGAACAGAGGAGATACCAGATGCGCTGGATCGAAATTAGGAAAGCATCTGAGCCTCGCTGGACGCTTACCGTGTGCGGAGATCGATCCCCGGGACGGAGGGCTGGGCCTCGAGCTGGTGGCGATCGACGAGGAAGAGGGGCGGAACGGAGAAGGCAAGAGGAGCAGGGAAGCTCAGCCTCGATCGGCTTAGTTGTTGTTGACTCTCGTCGGTGCTCGTGCGGCCCACCGAGCCGACCGAGGAGTTATGAGGGGTTCTTTTCCCTCTTCTGCCCACGCGGGACAGATTTCTGTGCGCTGTATTAATCAAGAATTAAGAAGTTGGCTCAGTCGCTCGGAGGTGCTCATAGGGATAGGGTGTGCGTGTGTGTTCATAGGGGTGAGTGTATGCGCGTGTATATGAGCGTTTGTATCTATACTGATGCTCAAAAAAGAATTAAGAAGTTCCTAAAAAAAAGAAGTTCTCATCCTGAAGTTTAGAAAATTCTTATTTCGGAATTGGTGTTTACAAGACACTCTGTGAATACTCTCTCGGGTCCTTTTTACTCCGCACATTAGCTTTGTCTGAAGTCAAAGTTTGCTAAGTTTGACCGAATTTATATTAGAAAATATTAACACCTATAACATCTAATGAATATAATATGAAAATATATTTCGAGATGGATCTAATAATAAATGTGTTGTTATGTAAATGTTAATAATTTTTCGTATAAACTTGGTCAAAGTTGGATGAGATTAACTTCAGACAAACCTAATATGCAGAGTAAAAAGGACCGGAGGAAGTACATAAAATAGATCGAGAATGGTGGAGAAGAGTGACTTAACCAGCAATTGTGACCGTTTTCACTTTTCTTATATAAAAAGGGTTGGGTATTAATTGATAGTTAAAAAAAGATTTTAATTGCATGATGATATTAAGTATGATGTTTTTTTAGAAAAAGGATAATTGCTTGTCCATTATATGGTTATTAGTTCTATCATTAAACATTTGGCATTATATTGATTGCTGCTAAACATGTTGAGCACTCGCCAAATTTAGGTCGTTGGTTGCACATGGTTTGATAGGCGAGATTAGTTGGATCTGCCCCTTTCTGGCTTTCTATATTGGCGATGATATACTCCACTATACTAGGACAATGCTCGTGCCTTGCAACGTGATATAAATATCTAATAGTACATTAGCTTGTAATTTTCCTGTTCGTCTTAATTCAATTATGTAAATAATATTCATAAAACCATGTCCGTGGTTTATCTTATAGTTTAATCAGAAGTTTGGTAAGTAAATTAAGATGAAATTGGTTTAAAAGGTAAGTAAATTAAGGTGATTGATTTTAACATACAAAGAAAGTATGGACAAAGGGTGTGGCGGGATAAAAAAGCTGGTTGGACGAAATAAATCGGTGGAAGGGCATGGTAGGAGGTGGAGAACTGGTTGATGAAGAACTGCTTTTTTTTAAGTATATATATAAAAGGTAGAGATATATAGAGATATTAAATTAGAAATAGATATAAGTATAGATATAGATATAGATGTATTGGTCGAAAGGAGGAACAAGGACCAGCTCTAACATTAGTAGATAGGAGTGAGGCTCGAACCGGGAGGTAATTGCACAAACCATTAAGTATTGGTGTTGATTTTGCATAAAATGTCTATTTTATGGGTGCGTTGCACGGAATATTACATATTGGTGTAGTTGGTTGCAGTTAGGTCTAATCCAACGTTTAGGTGTGTTGATTTGATTTCCAACGGATGGGCCCCGCTTATAAGTGCACATGTGGCAAAAAAAACCTAACCACGATAGCCAACCAACCAAAACGATCATTTCCCAAACCTTTTTGGTCCAACTGAGATTAAAGTTTCCCACATTAGTATTGTAGTAAATGTAAGATTTATTGGACCTTTTCGTATTTTATCAAAAGTGTTAAATTTTAAATCAAAAAATCGAACGAGGGTAACTAAAATTGCCAATATCTTTCGAACTTCTAGTTCAAATGAGAGTCGGGATATTCCCAGCTCAGTGTTAGGTATGTTTATTGTTTACTATATTTTCCTTATTTTGTGAAAATATTGGATTTTGAACCAAAATTTCAATGAAACAACTAAAACTTTAATATCTAGCAAGACATTGGTCCAGATGACTTGTGTTTTTCCCAGAATAGAACTATTGGATACATGTGTGATTTGCTAGATTTTGCTAACATTGTCTAAAAACGTGTAATTTTGATTTAAAAAATTTGAATGTTCCAATTAAAACAGCGATATCGAGTCCTCGGTTTGACCCATTGGCTGATGTGGCCAATTTTCTTTGCCACGCCTGCACTTACAAGCGAGATCCGTCCGTCAGAAAATCACAGCAACGTACCTAAATGCTAAATTAAACCTGATTGCAATGAATTAAACCAATACATGGTGCTTTGTGCAACAAACTTATAGAGTAGATGTTCTGTGTAAAATCAACACCAATAATTGGTGGTTTAAGCCTAGTTTGGCAACACGGTTTTAAGAAAACTATAGTAATTCAAAACCTCAGTTTTTCAGTGTGAAAAATGAATACTTCGGTTTCCAAAGACCGTATTTTTTCTTTGTTTGGCAAAACAGCATATGCGGCTGGCAAGTGCTATTTTACCATAGTTTTGACTCATTGCATCAATCTCAGCTACAATCAATTAGATGATCTGTGTGTAGAAACATTCACCCAATGCGAACATCCATGCCATGTACGTCTGGCCGTATGAACCGACAACTAGCTAGCTTTAACATGTACATCTGTGTGTACGAATTGATCTACTCCACAAGCAAGCTTCGTTCAAGTCATGTGTAATGGCCAGACAGCGACCGGATATAAGGGTACAAGATCGCTAGAAAAGTAACATGTGCCCAGCCGCCGCCGGCGGCGGCCATAGAAGGACTAATCACCTAACTGAAACACTAATAATCAGAAGATAAATTGAACTTCGTTTAACGGATATATATAACATATTGAGGAGTCGAAGGAGGCTGAGCGCTCCCCCAGTTTCTTTCATCTCAGTCTAGAAAAAAGAGGTCGGGGTCTTTTTTTCTAGATACAGCAAAAAAACTACAGTATGAGAGATACCAGGGTATTCTAGATTGGAGTATTTGTTTCATCCAAACATCTCAAAGTATTTTATACCAAAGTTTTTTAAAAAACCACAGTATTCTAGAAAAACTGCAAAAATACTTTGCACTCAAACGCACCCTTAGTTTCTCGAAAAAAAATTGATGGTATGTGCAATTTCCTCCTCAAACTGGAAAATACCTTGATGAACTCGGCGCTGGTGCTCCATTTCATTCATACTCATAGTGAATACCTGGAGTGTTTTTTTTCGGAGAACCCGGAAACCGGAGTGTATTTTTTGAGTTAATTCCTGTCCCGCTCTGGTCCACACGGTACAGTTATTGCCTCTGCCACTCAAACACCATTACACCAACCACCAATAGCCAACAACATTTTCGTCTCTATCCTTTTCTGTCAAGGTCAGTCTTCAACATGACACTGCCCTTCTCTTCTTCACGTTCTTGTTCTGTATTATCGTCATCAATTTGTGCATGTCTGCCTTCATTCACAACGTAGCAAATATTGGTATATTTGGAAATGTCCAGGTGACATTTTTGCCTGATCATTTATTTCAGTATATAGATTTGAAAAAGGTAAGAATATTTTCCGAACAATTATGAACTGTTTTCTAACAAGGGACTAACATTTTTTAAATATATTTGGCACAATTTTTTTGCAATATATGTACATTTTTTAGGATGGGAACAACATATTTCTGGATAACTAAATATTAATATCAGGAAAATTTTGGTTTTCACAGAATATTTTCCTAAACAATAAAGAACTATATTTCAGGCCGGGCCAGGCCTAACAAAGCCCAAAGCAGAAAACCTGGGCCTGGGCCCGGCCCGGCCCAGGCATCAGGCCAAGTATAGGTGACGCCTATTTTTCTTCTGCGCTACACCTGAAATTCAAGCATCTGCATATTTAAGAGGGGTCTTTAGAGCAACTCCAACGGGCCGACACAAACGGACGACGCTTTTGTCCGCTTTTTATCCGTTTGGGTCGGTCTGGCGGAGACAAACGTCTGGAGCTGTGTTTGGATCGGCGCGAGCGCCCAACGCTGATCCGACCCATTTTGTCGGTGCGCCAAAAAAAGGTTTAAAAGCATTTTAAAAATAAACACATGCATTTAATTAAACATAAAAGCCGGCCACGAAGGCTGGCGAAAGTCCATATTACATTAATTAATATAAAAAATTAAAAACTAGACGACGCACTGCCCTAGGCGTCCTCGTCGACGGCGGCGTCTGCGTCGAGGCTGGTGAGGTCGATCAGCGTCGGCGCAGGGCCGTCCCAGGGGAACGCCGTGTTCCAGAGAGTGGTGATGTCGGGTTGCGTCGCCGCTGCCTGGGCCTGGGGCGCCTTCTCTTCGGCCTCGCGCTTGAGCATCTGCAAGCGCTCGCCCTCCCGGCGCTGCTCGGCCAGCCGAACGCGGCGCCAGTGGTCGAGGTAGGTCGCCTCCTACTTCTTCGTCGCCCCGAGCCAAATCGGCGGAGCGCTGACCCACTTGCGCACTACTCCGGTCTAGGTGTAGCGCTCTAGGGGGGTTGGCTCCTCCGGGTCGGCTTTGGGCGGGGACGGCGGGGTCATGGGCGGCACGACACAGTCGCCCGCCGCGGAGAGGGCCATGGCCTCCATCATGGCAGCCTGGAAAGCCGCCTCATCCGCCTCCCTCCACCGCTCCTCCTCCTCCTCCTCGCTCTCCTTAATGACCGCCTGATAGGCGGCCTCGGCCTTCTGGTCCTCGTCGCGGACGACGAGCGGGGGCGGCGACAGGCTGCGGTCGACGCCGCGTCGCCTCGCCTCCTCGTGCTCGAAGGCGAACCATCGAGCCCAATTGAACGAGTCGACGACGTAGTGTGGTTCGGCGCGCTGCTCCGGCGTCAGCAACGCCCGCCGGCATCGCACCTCCTTCGCATGGGCTCTCGCCGTCCGCGGCGCCGCCGGCACTGGGATCCTCTCCGGATCCAAATGCCAATCATGCGGCAGCGTCGCATCGGGGTATGACAGAGGCACGCGATGCTGCTGGTCCCACTCGGCCTGGTGCACCGACACATTGATGCGCCGCCTCTGTCGGGGAGCGCGCGGCGGCGCGGGAAGGGCGGGAAGGGAGTGGGAATGGCGGGCGGGGGCCTTGCCCTTGCCGCTGCTACCAATGCCGGAGAAGAAGCCCATGCTGGCGGTGGCTAGGGTTGTCGCCGGCGTGAGGGCACGGGTGGCCAGATGGGGACGGGGGCGAGTGGCAGTGGCAGTGGATGAGGACGGCCCCGCCGCACGCCCGGCTTAAAAAAGGACGACCGCCGTCGCTAACGCGTGAGCCTAAGGTGGACGGTCGTCATAAATAATGTTGAGCGTCATAGTTGGACGGTCGCCAGATGGGGACGTGGTGGACGACGAGGAGACGCGCGGCGCGTCCGCTTCGCGTCCGCACCGACGAATTCCAGACGCAATTTTGAGTCGGAAATGGATCGGCGTAGACGCCAGGCGAACATGATTTAAGTTTGGGTCGGCGCATTAGGCCTCCACTTTTATCCGTCCGACCTAGACAGACGCGGGCGAACGAAATGGATTGCCCCATTGGAGTTGCTCTTATATTCCACGTGCTACCCCCTGGATAGTGTGGCGCGTGGGGCTACGTGTAGGTTTCTTTTTTTTTTTTAGCAAAACGAGTAGGTTTCTTATGTGCTACGCCTGCGCCACGCTCTGCCGAGAGATGTTGGGCTGGCCCAAGTAGTGTTAGCTGCTTGCCGCTCGCTTGCTTGTTGTTCATGGGATACTATTTTTTGGCCAATGCTTTGTGAAACCAAAGGTAGAAAAACAATAGGGAATAATAAAAAATGTTCATGAATATAAAAATGTTCATGAATTTAAAAAATATTTCTTAATCCAAAATAAAGTTTGTGAATTAAAAAACATTAAAACATTGTTGTGAATTTTACAATGTTTTCGAATTCCAGAAAATTTTCATGAACTCAAAAAATGTTCATGAAAATAAAAAAAAGTTTCATTTAAAAAATTCACAAATAGATAAATTGTTGGTGATTTTAAAAATATTCACGAATTCAGAAATTGTTCATGAAACTTTAAAAAATTCTGATTTTAAAAAATGTTCACAAACTAAAAGCCTCTCTCAATTTAAATAATGGTTCATGAATTCCAAATGTTCACAAATTCAAAAAATGTTCATGAATTTAAAAAATCCGTGAATTCAAAAAATGTTTGTAAATAAAAAATGTTGCAAATTAGAAAAAAATCACCAATTTAGTTTTTTTCATTGAAATAATGTACGCGCATTCAAGAAATGTTAGAAATATCCAAAAATATTTTATTAAAATAAAAATAATAGAAAAACCCTATAAAACCAGCAAAGAAACACGCAGAAGGAAGAGAAAATGGATGAAGAAAAACAAGTGAACAACCAAACATGCCGGCCCATTTATTGCGTGTGGGGGTACGTGTGTTACGTGGCTATCCACCGAACCAAAAATGCTACACATACGGGGCATTACAGGTTGGTACGGACTCCTCCCAAACTTAATAAACATACCCCCTGAATTCATGGGGGTGGCCCCGCATCCTCCTCTAACATCCAGTCTAATACCACATAAAATAAATCATGTAAACTCCTATAAAAACCTATATCTGTAGCATTGTTGCCAACGAACTGTGAGAGAAATAGGATCAACCATTTAAGAGGCTTAATATTGATGGGAATAAGTAATGATGCATTAATCAATAGACCATGACAATTGCTTTGGATTTGCAGCGCATACACCGCTCGATTTCAAACGTCTGCCTCCACCTTAAACCCTGACTGGCTAGCCCACCACCTCACGTGCTAGCGAGTAAGACTCATGCCATTTCTCAAAGAGGACATTTTTAATTCAATCGATACATTGAGATGGTACAATCGAACTGAGCGAATGTCCAAACTCTACCGAATGCAATCCATACTTCAACACAACAAAAATATACATTATTTGACAACAAAATAAAGAAAAGTACAACCTAAGATGGGGGGGGGGGGGCATATCTTATTCAAAGACTACAACATCATGGATCCATGGTTGGAGAAAACCTGCCTCACTGTATACTCCAGCCAGGTAAATATCACCATAAAAGGTCTCCGTCCTCTAGCCTGTGCAAGATTAACCAAGTATGGAGTCGCCGCGTATATGCATGAATAACTTACACGGTAGATGAAACACTCTTTTTTTAAACCGCATATTCCTGGTAAGCCAGAGAGCCCAACATAAGGATGTCGCCCCTAGAAGAATATGTGCTATAAAATTCTCGGTTTATACCCCACAAATTATTTAGGCATTAATGCACGACTATCGTGTTTTTGTATTTTCATAAATCCCATTATTCTCTTTTTTTATCATAAGTGATAAGTTCTAGACTTACACTTAAGTGTTGTGCAAGGAAGGTGTGTGGATAAAGCAAATGGTCTATGTAGTTGTTTTTTCTTGGCTGACCTTGGGTTGGTTCATGTTAAAAATTTATTAGACATTGTGAAATACAAGAGTTAGAGCTAAGTTCCCAATATAATTTTGACATTCTTTCTTAACCTTTGGCAAGAGGAACATTAGCTTTATGCATTGATTTGTAGTGATATGGAGAAAAATTTATTTCTATGTTTGATTATTGTTTGCTAAATTATCAACTATAGAAAAATGCTATGCATCACTTTCTTAAGTTAAACTTTCATGAGACAACATAAGATAATTAGGTTCGTGTTGAGATAACATTCACAATGAAAATTATTTCCTTTGTCATCCATGTCCTCAAGGACGAGGATGTTCATACGTCTCAAATGTATCAATAGTTTTTGTCATGTTGATGCTACTTTATATCATTTGAACATATTTTGGCATCTTTTTTGTACAAATTTATTTGACTAACCTATTAATCCAGTAACCAATGTCAGCAGTGTCGTAACCAGGTCTGGGTCACGCCCCAGGCCAACCTTCTTTACTACAGTATTTATGGTTGCTACAATGGCAAAATCACCTATGGCCCCAGGCCTTGGCCCCTGTTGCATGGGGCCTGGCCACGCCCCTGAGTGTCATATATATACACCTAGTAAATACATTAGTCCCTTCATCATTTTGCCATTAATCATCAAAATCCACCGGGGCACTACATGCACCTACACCAGACATACTGTCTAAAAGAAAAAGAAAAAGTATTTGTAGACATACGTCACGCAATTGTGTGTGCTTATATGGATGTCCTCCTTTTCTCGCCAAATAGTTAGTCTTGTTTTTCTCGGAAATTGGTTTTAGCTCACAGGCTCCATGGAGCCTAGATTTTGGAAATTTCAAAAATCTAAGTTTGAAGTATCAAGATATTCTGGAAAAGAATGCACACATACATATGGATGTATATTACTGATGGAAAATACACCTTTATCTGAGCTAAAATAAATCATGTATTTGTAGCTCATATCAAAATGTATTTTATTATGAAATTTAACACATATATAGTATAAATGTCTATATACATGTGTGTTTGTTTTTGTTTTTTTCCTGAAATAAGTAAGTTATTTTTAAATTTTAAAATTATCGGACTCCACACAGCCCGAGAGCCAAAAATCCTCTATCTGTTTTTCACTGGTACTATAATATACTCAGTGCAGCAGGGGCGTGCCCCTCGTGTTCTCTTAAGAAAAATGGTGATGGAGATCTCTTGCCGGGCGCGCGCGATCTCAGTACTACAACATCAGCCACTCAGCCGGCGGATTAAATATAAAAACGAATCACTCGTCTCCGTGGCCACCGCCTGCGTCGCCACGTCCGTGGCAGGTGTCGGGAACACGTCTGCTAGGGCACGCGACAGACCGACGAAAGGGGACTGCTCGTCCAAAATTAGCCTCCAGCGCATCCGTAGGCATTAGAGCCAAAATCTCCGTACACCGGAGAGAGGAACTGAGCGAGTACTATAGACTATAGTGCTCCTCGTGTGCCTCGTGGTTGCCCGGCACCATGGCCTCCACTCCACATGGTTCATGGCATCAATAAGCAGGGGCGTAAGCCAACCTCGCGAAGATGCCCGCCTCTCCCCGATCGTGAAGGGCCGGCCGGATAGATTACTGCGATAATTATATATCTGGCTCGTGTGTATATAAAGGCCGGCACTGGCCTTCCAGTTCTCCCATCCATTGCCATTGTCATCCATCTCTCGTGTGAGCAGCAATGGGTTTCGTTCACAAGGGTGGGGTTTGGTGCTTCCTCCTGCTCGCCGGGGTGCTGCTGGCTGCGGCGGCGGCAGGCGCGGAGCAGGACGATGGGGCGGTGGTCACTGCCGCCCCGGAGGTGGAGGAGGAGGTCGGCCGGCGCGTTGATGGTCAGGGCAACGACTCGTGCGACATCAAGTGCCAACACCACCAAGTTCCGGCGAGGAAAAAGCAGTGCGTGGACGAGTGCCACAGTCGGGAGCATCATCACCCCAGCAGAGCGTCTTGCGAGACGAAGTGTAGCCACTGGCAAGACCCGACGAGGAAGGAGCAGTGCGTGCAACAGTGCATGCGCCGCGGCCTCAGCGTCGATGTGGGCGGCAGCAACGGCGTCAACGAGCACCCCCACGCCCAGGAGGAGGAGCCCGGTCGGCGCGCCGATGCCCTCATGCCCAGAGCAACGACATGTGCGACAAGAAGTGCCAACACCACCAAGTTCCGGCCAGGAAAAAGCAGTGCGTCGACGAGTGCCACAGCCGGGAGCATCGTCCCCCAAGCAGAAAGTCTTGCGAGACCAAGTGTAGCCACTGGGTAGACCCGACGAGGAAGGAGCAGTGCGTGCAATACTGCATGCGCTATGGCCTCAGCCTCAATGCCGGCGGCAGCAACGCCGTCGACGAGCGCCCCCACGCCCAAGAGGAGGAGGTCGCCCGGCGTGCGTGCGACTGGGAGTGCCGCCTGTCCTGCCAGACGAAGTGTAAAAACTGGAAAGATCGGACCAAGCACCAAGAGTGCGTGCGACAGTGCATCCGCGGCAGCAACAGCGCCGTCGACGAGCAACTCCGCGGCTGGGAAGCGGTGGCCGGAGCCATCATCGAGGCGGTGTGACGTCCGCGGCGTCACGCACCTAATAATAATGTATAAGGGCGCTTCTGCGTACGTATGTACACGTTTTTATACGCCCGCTTATACGTACGTCTTGCTAGCTATGACGGCGAAGGCGTGATGAGAATAAAAAGCCAATAGCGTGCGGTGTCTGCATGCATGGCGATGCCTCTCCTAGCTGAAGAGAGCAGTATGGAACTCTGTTCCTTTTCCTTCTTAGCAGGTTGGTCTGCTCATAGCTGTTCGGCTATGTTTACACCAAAAAAGCAGAGCTGCATGTTTATGTTTACGTGTATGTGTACATGCATGTCAGCATGTGTAATGTGTTGCACCCATAAATGAAAAGCTACGTATCTTTCCGGCTACGCCGCTTTGTCTAAATATAAGCTCTTTTACATGATATAGAGTAGCTAAGTTCGCTAACGTAAGTATGCTTGACGAAAGTAGCAACACGTCGAAAATCAGCTAAGATCGCATCTTCCCTCTTATTAGTACAACTTACGCCAGAGACTCCACTGTACTTTTAGTTGTACAATAACAAGAATACATAATGACCTTGATAATAGCTAGTGCTAATGTACTAACGTTTTCTTAATCATGCATGGGTCAATGCTGGACTTCTAGACTATGTGGGGCACAACATTATGAGAACTGACATGTGATTAGATGAATAGATGAGTAGTTGTACCCAGCCCGTCATGGATCAAAAGCCCAGGTTGACAAATGTGTGTCTCACACTATGGGAAAATATGTCTTTGCCGAGAGTTTGGGTGTTGCTAAGTGTCTTTTATCGAGCACTAGGCAAACAAGCCCTTTGCAGAGTGCCTAGAGGAACATCATCGAGAAGGAATCGCTGTTTCGAGGAACAGATAAGATTTGAAGGCAAAGCAATCACTTCTTTAGCGTTTGCCTTAAAAAAATCTACACTCAAGATACACCCTAAAATGTTCTATGTCAAAATTTGACATTTTTTGGGGTTCGTTTGCTACATTCAGTCCATGTAGTGCATATCTAGGCATTTAGTATAATTAAAATTTGAACTGGAAGTTCATGAAAAAAGATAGAAAATTTGGGTTGAAAAAAAAAATCATATTTGTGTTCTTGAGACTATGTTTAGGTCTTATCCAAGAAAAGAAAATGAAACTCAAACATCAAGGTGTCAAGACCCGACCCCGAACATGGAGCTTATTGGATTTTACAATCTAAAAAATGCAAACGAAGTTTGGAAAACATACATGGCATGGTGTCATTATATGACCTCAGTGGGAAGCGATAAAAAATTAAGAAGATATCACGAAAGACGTACACTGCTTAGAAACTAGAACATCTTGAAGGAAGAACCGTAGTTTCGAAAGGAAACGAGTTAGCTTTGAAGAAGCGACCGTTGCTTCGTCCAGTGGCCTTGATTTTTTTTCTACACTCAGGATGCACCATCACATGTTTTATGTCAAACTTTGGCATCGCGGGGTTCATTTTCTATATTTAAGTCATCTAGTGTATTTCTAGGCACTGAGTGAATATAATTAAAATTTGAACAGCAAGTGCGTGAAAAGGTTGGCAAAATTGGGTTGAAAATTATATTTGTGTTCTTGAGTACATATTCAAGCCTTATCCACGAAAATAAAAAGAATCACAAACATCAAGGTGCCAAGACTCGACCACAAACATGGAGCTTATTGGATTTTTAATTCTAGAAAATGGAACGAAGCCTGGAAAACATGAAACTTGCCACGGTGTAATTATATTATCCCTAGAGGCTGTGGTAAAAATTGGAGAAGGCTTCACAAAATTTGGAATGTACACACGTTAGAAAACCACACCATCTCTAAGGAAGAATCGTGATTTTGAGAAGAAATGAGTCTGGTTTGAAGGCGAAGTGTTGTTTACTTTGGTTTGATATTGAAACTTTCTCTAGCTCAACATACACCATCAAATGTTCCATGCCAGAATTTGGCATTTTTCCTGGCCCGTCTGTTCTATTTAATCCATTAAGCGCATTTAAAGACATTTAATACATTAAACACATTTATAAGCCCTTTTCTTGCTGGTATTTTCCTGGGGATGGTGAGGGCCGACACCACTATCTTGAAAGAATTGTATCCGGGGGTGCGAAGTACGGAGCCCCTGCTAGAAAAAAAATAGCAATGAAAAAATAGTATTAAGAAAAAGGAAAAATGTTTGCCGGGTGTCGTGCTATTTACACTCGGCAAAGATTGTTTGTTGGGTGTCCTCTGTTTACGCTTGACAAAGATGTTGCATTTTGATTGGTCAACACACTCCTCTTTACAGCAGGTCCCTTGGGAGATTAGAGTGCAAATTACAAATTTTCACAAAATAGTACAATTTCTATCCCATGCAGTGTATCATATTAAAAAAAGATATAAATGGGACGCATAACTGTGCTCATCAGGCAATTAGACAATCTTTGTCTAGGCCTATCTTTAGTTGCACTAATTCTTTTCATAGAAATAGCTGCTGTCTAGTTGAGTCCATCTTCCAAACTCTTTGCTCGCAGGGCTATGTAATCACTGCTGTACAATGTCTATGAGATGAATGGAATATTGGCGCCTCCGGCGCCTCTCTCTGTTCAAAAAAAAGAAAAAGAAAAATGGTCAACACAAGCTTCCCACGGATCACACCTCATGGCCGTCGGATGCTTCTCTCTCTCTACCCCGTCTCCCATCTCGCAAGCCATCGCTGCCCCTCTCCCGCCTCCGTGACCGTCTCTCTCTTGCGTGTTCCTAATCTCTTTCGCATCGCCGCGTTGAGCGTCTAGCTAGCCTAAGGACGCATGTGGCAGCTAGCTTGCAATGGATTGATTTAGAGACTAGCTTGCAATGGATTGATCCAACCGGCAGACTACAAATTTTAGCTTAACTTCCAAAATTGAAGGCTGGTGCGGACCAAGTAAGCTCTCTAGAAATGCAATCTACAGTTAGAACAACCTAAAGCAAGAAAAGGTATGAAAGGAAACAAATTAATTAGCAAGCAAAAATGCACACAAAGCAACTAAAGGTGCGGGAACGAATAAACCACCGGTGAGCCGAGGACGTAGATTTTCAAAAACACTAACGCCCACACATGTGTTGAGTAAATAGGCAATTTCTCGATTAAATTAATCCACGAGAAAATCACTAGCATGGCATTGACAGAAAATAAACACATACTGATATTCAGTCAAGCTAGCACATACTACGCTAATTGCAGAAAGATCTACGTATAACGCTAGCATGGCTAAAATAGAAAACAGTATGAGCGGGATAAACGAGTTATACCCTCCAGTAGGCCATGCAGAGGCCGCGGCTTTGGTGGCAGCAGCGGCGTCCTCGGCGGCCTTCTTGTCGGCTTCAGCTTTCTCGGCGGCGACACGTTCGGCGGCGGTGGACATGATGATGATGAAGGCGACGCGGACATAGAGGAAGTAGACGATCGGAAGCGAGCAGTCGTGTAATCGCTGCCCAAAAACATATTCGCCCCTCACCCCGTACAGAAACCAGAAGGGCGTGGTTTCGGAGACCTGCTCTCCCGTCGACCGTGTACGCGGCGGACGGGATGGAGTCACCGGCGGCAGCAGCAGCAAAGGAATGACGGTGGGCGTGCGTGTGGAGCAGATGTGATCTGTTCGTGGCGGCTAGGGTTAGGAGACGCCGCACACTTATATAGGCGTAGCCGCGTGGAGAGACGTGGGCTCGACCCACGTCCGAGTCCGTGACAACCCACGATCTGACATCTCAGATCGTGGCCCAACTGTCAGAGAACTCTCCGTTAGTGACTGGCAAAAATAAGCGCGTAGGTGTGAGCTCGGCTCGGCTTAATCACGCAACCCGCGTCGTGACGAGGCGAGGCGAGGCGAGGCGTGGCAGGCGGCGGAGGAGGAGTGCGCGAGGGCCTCTTCTCTTCTCAATCTCCAATAGCATGTAGAAGAGAAACCCTTATAAGGAAGTCCAACTGCTCTTCCACTTTTAGGGTGGGACTAAACTTCCCACTATATCTAGTGCCATATAACCCACATGGGCCCTTAGAGATTTTTTAGAAATTGCTATATGGGCCTAGAGCCCATCTCAAATTTCAGCAATCCCCCACCAGATCTCGAGGGCCCATTGTGTCCTCTGTTCCAATTACTGTTTCGATATACCAATGTTTCAGTGAAGACTTGTTAAGGTTGAGCTTCACCTAGAGTAAGTAGTTACACTCCTTCACAACTGAACAATGGACTATGCCTTGAATTATCAGTTTGGCGTAAAGAAGTTTCACCACATGTCTTACTAGTACTAGGCTGCTGAAGGCTGACCCCTCGGGTGGAGCATATAAGTCACACTCCTGGCCTATTCATGAGCTTACTAGAGATCACCCCAATCTCAGAGACTGTGACCAGTTGTCGGGCTCATATAGGTGTGTTCCTCCAAAGATCGCTCTGTAGGATAGCATCTTGCTTATATAAGCTTCGGAACACATTAAGACAGTAGTCATCCTACCATACAGTATCGAGAGTATTGCATCTCCAACGGAGTGGGTTAGTATAGTTACTCTCCTCAGTTCACCAATGGCTTGTTTTCCCAGGTCCTAATTCACGGGATCTCCGATCACATAGGTTGGGTTACTACCATGGCAACTATGTGGGTCCCATACCCATCTCCCTCGATGCATTATCTATCACTACACGTGATAGCCCTTTCGTAAAGGGATCTGCCAGATTCTTAGCCGTATGGACATACTCCAATGCTATCACTCCGGAGTTTCTTAATTTTCTGACAGCCTTTAAGCTCATTCTTATGTGTTTGTTGGACTTCATGTTGTCCTTTGAACTTTTCACCTTGGTGATGACAGTCTGATTATCGCAGTTCATAAGGATAGCCAGAACCGGTTTATCAACCAATGGCAAGTCCATCAAAAGATCTCGAAGCCATCCTGCTTCGACACCAGATGTGTCTAATGTTGTTGATCCTACTTCCATAGTCGATCTCGTTAAGATCGTTTGCTTGCAAGACTTCCAGGAAACAGCGCCACCTCCAAGAGTAAACATATACCTAGTTGTGGCCTTCCCTTCATCAGCATCAGAGAGCCAATTTGCATCACTATACCCTTCAAGTACCGACAGGTATCCGGTATAGTGAAGTCCATAGTTCATAGTACCTTTCAGATAGTGCATAACTCTTTCAACAGCATGCCAATGTACATCACCCGGTTTGGAAACAAACTGGCTCAGTTTGCTCACAGCAAACGCGATGTCAGGCCTCGTTGCGCTCGCTAGGTACATCAATGAACCAATGATTTAAGAGTATCTCAATTGATCTATAGCCGTGCCTTTGGACTTTCGAATCAACACGCTAGGATCATATGGTGTTTGAGATGGTGTGCAGTCCGAATATCCAAAACGACTCAACACCTTCTCAATATAGTGGGATTGCAGAAGTGTAATCCCACCCTCATTATTTCTCAATAGCTTGATGTTCAAGATAACATCAGCCACACCAAGGTCTTTCATCTCAAAGTTTTGAGACAGAAACGACTTGACCTCCTCAATGACTTTGAGGTTGGTTCCGAATATCAGTATGTCATCAACATACAAGCACAGTATAACTCCTTCGCCCCCACCATGGCGATAGTATACACATTTGTCAGCCTCATTAACAACAAAACCAACAGATGTCAGAGTTGTATTAAACTTATCATGCCATTGCTTAGGTGCTTGCTTCAGGCCATATAAAGATTTCAGCAACCTACACACCTTTCTTTCCTGACCATCTATCACAAAGCCATCTGGTTGTTGCATATATATTTCCTCATTTAGCTCTCCATTCAGAAAAGTCGTCTTAACATCCATCTGGTGGACGAGAAGACCATGCGAGGCCGCCAATGAGAGTAATACTCTAATGGTGGTCAGTCTAGCCACAGGTGAATAAGTATCGAAGAAATCTTCCTCTTCTTTCTGGTCATAACCCTTGGCCACAAGCCTAGCCTTGTACTTTTCAATCGTACCATCGGGCCTAAGCTTCTTTTTGAATACCCACTTACATCCCAATGGTTTGCAACCATAGGGACGCTCAGTGATCTCCCATGTCCCGTTAGCCATGATGGAATCCATCTCCCTACGGACCGCATCCTTCCAGTAGTCAGCTTCTGGAGAGGCATGCGCTTCTGAAATAGAAGTAGGAGTATCATCCACGAGGTACACGAAGAAATCATCACCAAAGGTCTTTGCAGTCCTTTGTCTCTTGCCCCTACAAAGTGTTTCCTCATCATCCTCCTCAGGATTTTCATCATGTGTTTGTTCATAATATTCCATAGGGATGACAGGTTCAGGAGTCTCCTCAGATTCCTGTCTAGAAGTGCTTTGCATGTCTCTCATAGGAAGAATATCCTCGAAGAATGTAGCATCCTTAGACTCCATAATTGTACCGACCTTCTGGACAGGTACCTCAGATTTCACTACTTGAAATCTATAGCCAACGTTGTTCTTAGCATAGCCCAAATTAACGCAGTCCACAGTCTTTGGTCCAAGCTTACGCTTTTCGGGGATCGGCACATTGACTTTCGCCAAACAGCCCCAAGTACGCAAGTACGAGAGTGTTGTCCTTTTCTTTGCCCATTTCTCATAGGGAGTGATCTCATTATCCTTTGTCGGAACTTTATTGAGGACATGACATGCCGTCAATATAGCCTCCCCCACCATGCCTTGGATAACCCGATGTATCTAACATGGCGTTAACCAAATCAGTTAGAGTACGGGTTTTTCGCTCGGCAACCCCGTTTGACTGGGGTGAATAGGGAGGCGTCCTCTCATGAATAATGCCGTGTTCCGCACAGAAAGAATCAAACTCACTCGAGAAGTACTCTCCACCATGATCTGAGCGGACTCGTTTAATTTTCTTTTCAAGTTGATTCTCAACTTCTGCCTTATAGATTTTAAAGTAGTGTAGAGCCTCATCTTTAGTGTTTAATAGATACACATAGCAATATCTAGTGGAGTCATCTATCAATGTTATGAAGTATTTCTTTCCACCTTTAGTCAACACACCATTCATCTCACAAAGATCAGAATGTATGAGTTCTAATGGTGCCAAGTGTCTCTCCTCCGCGGCCTTGTGAGGCTTGCGAGGTTGCTTAGCTTGCACACATGAAAGGCACTTAGAACCTTTGGCTAAGGTGAAACTCGGGATTAAATCCAACTTGACTAGCTGCGTCATAACTCCGAAACTAATGTGACAAAGACGTGAATGCCAAACTTCAGATTCATTAACATTCAAATGAATATGGTTCACGACTTTATTACAAAAATCTGTGAGGGAAAGGCGGAACATCCCTCCGCTTTCATAACCTTTTCCAATAAAGAGTCCATATTTGGTAACAACTAATTTATTAGACTCGAAAACCAACTTAAACCCTTCTCTACATAGAAGGGAGCCACTAACGAGGTTCTTCTTGATGGCGGGGACATGCTGCACGTTCTTCAGCTGCACGACCCTTCCCAAAGTAAACTTCAGATCGACCGTGCCAACACCATGAACAGAAGCACTCGCGCCAATCCCCATCAATACGGACCCGTGGCATGTGACCTGGTAAGAAGTGAACAATGAAATGTCAGCACACACATGTACACCTGCACCTGTGTCCACCCACCAATCGGTGGGCTGAAACACTAAAAAAACAGTAAATAAATTACCATACCCAGGTGCACCATTCTCATTGTTGTCCACAATCATGTTGACGGACTTGGAGTCCTGTCCTGACTTCTTGTACTTGTTTGGGCACTTGTTGGCCCAATGTTCAATCGAACCGCAAGTAAAGCAGCCCTCATCCTTCTTGTTCTTCTTGAAGGTCTTCTTACCTTTCTTCTTAAAGTCGGTATTGTGTTGGACACTGTTCTTTCCCTTGGGCTTGTGGGAGTTGAAGTTCTTCTGGTTCACCATATTGGCGACAGAAGTCCCTTCGGCCCCTTTTCAGTGCGAGTCCTTTGCCCCTGAATTCTGCTCAACACTCAGATGGCCAATGACATCCTCCACAGAGAATTCACGCCTCGGATGTTTCAGAGTGGTGGCAAAGTTCCTCCAGGAATTAGGGAGCTTAGCGATTATGCTGCCCGCGGCAAACTTTCCCGGTAACTCGCACTTAAGAAGTTCAAGCTCCTTAACAATGCATATTATATCATGAGCCTGCTCCAATATAGGACGGTTTTCAACCATCTTGTAATCGTGGAACTTCTCTATAATATACATCTCGCTCCCGGCATCGGCTGCCCCGAACTTAGATTCGAGCGCCTCCCACAAGTCCTTGGTGACATGCACATGTAAATATGCGTCGACCAGTTTGTCTCCGATCACGCTAAGAACTGCTTCGAGGAACACAACGGTGGCCTCCTTGAACGCCTTCTCCTGTTCAGGAGCAATCGTTCCCGTGGAGACACCGGTGACCCAGAACACGTTCATAGCCGTGAGCCATAAAGTGGTCTTAGTCTGCCAACGATTAAAATACGAACCGGTAAACTTATCCGGTTTTAGTCCAGCGGTAAAGCCACTTGCCGAAAAATTCCTACACATAATATGTTTTTGGATTGTTGAGTAAATAGGCAATTTCTTGATTAAATTAATCCATGAGTAAATCACTAGCATGGCATTGACACAAATAAACACATACTGATATTCAGTCAAGCTAGCACATACTACGCTAATTGCAGAAAGATCTACGTATAACGCTAGCATGGGTAAAATAGAAAACAGTAGGAGCGGGATAAACAAGTTATACCCTCTAGTAGGCCATGCAGAGGCCGCGACTTTGGTGGCAGCAGCGGCATCCTCGGCGGCCTTCTTGTCGGCTTCAGCTTTCTCGGCAGCGGCAAGTTCGGCATCGGTGGATATGGTGATGATGAAGGCGACGCGGACGTAGAGGAAGTAGACGATTGGAAGTGAGAAGTCGCGTAATCGCTGCCCAAAAACCTATTCTCCCCTCACCCTATATAGGAACCAGAAGGGTGTGGTTTCGGAGACCTGCTCTCCCGTCGACCGTGTACGCGGTGGACGGGATGGAGTCACCGGCGGCAGCAGCAGCAAAGGAACGACGGTGGGCGTGCACGTGGAGTAGATGTGATCTGTTCGTGGTGGCTAGGGTTAGGAGACCCCGCACACTTATATAGGCGCAGCCGCATGGAGAAACGTGGCCTCGACCCACGTCCGAGTCCGTGACAGCCCACAATTTGACGTCTCAGATCGTGGCCGAGCTATCAAAGAACTCTCTGTTAGTGACTGACAAAAATAAACACGTAGGTGTAAGCTCGGCTCAGCTCAATCCCGCAACCCGCATCGTGACGAGGCGAGGCGAGGCATGGCATGGCGTGGCAAGGCGGGCGGCGGAGGAGAAGTGCGCGAGGGCCTCTTCTCCTCTCAATCTCCAATAGCATGTAGAAGAGAAACCCTTATAAGGAGGTCCAACTACTCTTCCACTTTCGGGGTGGGACTAAACTTCCCACTACACCTAGTGCCATATAACCCACATGGGCCCTTAGAGATTTTTCAGAAATTGCTATATGGGCCTAGAGCCCATCTCAAATTTCAGCAATCCCCCACCAGATCTCGAGGGCCCATTGTGTCCTCTGTTCCAATTACTGTTTCGATATACCAGTGTTTCAGTGAAGACCTGTTAAGGTTGAGCTTCACCTAGAGCAAGTAGTTACACTCCTTCACAACTGAACAATGGACTATGCCTTGAATTGTCAGTTTGGCATAAAGAAGTTTCACCACATGTCTTACTAGTACTAGGCTGCCGAAGGCTGACCCCTCGGGTGGAGCATATAAGTCACACTCGTGGCCTATTCCTGAGCTTACTAGAGATCACCCCAATCTCATAGATTGTGACCAGCTGTCGGGCTCATATAGGTCTGTTCCTCCAAAGATCGCTCTATAGGATAGCATCTTGCTTATATAAGCTTCGGAACACATTAAGACAGTAGTCATCCTACCATACAATATCGAGAGTATTGCATCTCCAACGGAGTGGGTTAGTATAGTTACTCTCCTCAGTTCACCACTGGCTTGTTTTCCCAGGTCCTAATTCACGGGATCTCCGATCACATAGGTTGGGTTACTACCATGGCAACTTATGTGGGTCCCATACCCATCTCCCTCAATGCATTATCTATCACTACACATGATAGCCCTTTCATAAAGGGATCTGCCAGATTCTTAGCCGTATGGACATACTCCAACGCTATAACTCCGGAATTTCTTAATTTTCTGACAGCCTTTAATCTCATTCTTATGTGTTTGTTGGACTTCATGTTGTCCTTTGAACTTTTCACCTTGGTGATGACTGTCTGATTATCGTAGTTCATAAGGATAGCCGGAACCGGTTTATCAACCAATGGCAAGTCCATCAAAAGATCTCGAAGCCATCCTGCTTCGACACCAGATGTGTCTAATGCTGTTAATTCTGCTTCCATAGTCGATCTCATTATGATCGTTCGCTTGCAAGACTTCCAGGAAACAGCGCCACCTCCAAGAGTAAACATATACCCAGCTGTGGCCTTCATCTCATCAGCATCAGAGATCCAATTTGCATCACTATACCCTTCAAGTACCGACGGGTATCCGGTATAGTGAAGTCCATAGTTCATACTACCTTTCAGATAGTGCATAACTCTTTCAACAGCATGTCAATGCACATCACCCGGTTTGGAAACAAACCGGCTCAGTTTGCTCACAGCAAACGCGATGTCAGGCCTCGTTGCGCTCGCTAGGTACATCAATGAACCAATGATTTGAGAGTATTGAAGGAAATATGCCCTGGAGGCAATAATAAAGTTATTATTTATTTCCTTATAATCATGATAAATGTTTGTTATTCATGCTAGAATTGTATTAACCGGAAACATAATACATGTGTGAATACATAGACAAACAAAGTGTCACTAGTATGCCTCTACTTGACTAGCTCGTTAATCAAAGATGGTTATGTTTCCTAACCATGAACAATGAGTTGTTATTTGATTAACGGGATCACATCATTAAGAGAATGATCTGATTGACATGACCCATTCCATTAGCTTAGCACACGATCGTTTAGTATGTTGTTATTGCTTTCTTCATGACTTATACATGTTCCTATAACTATGAGATTATGCAACTACCGTTTACCGGAGGAACACTTTGGGTACTACCAAACGTCACAACGTAACTGGGTGATTATAAAGGAGTACTACAGGTGTCTCCAAAGGTACATGTTGGGTTGGCGTATTTCGAGATTAGGATTTGTCACTCCGATTGTCGGAGAGGTATCTTTGGGCCCTCTCGGTAATGCACATCACATAAGCCTTGCAAGCATTACAACTAATATGTTAGTTGTGAGATGATGTATTACGGAACGAGTAAAGAGACTTGCCGGTAACGAGATTGAACTAGGTATTGGATACCGATGATCGAATCTCGGGCAAGTAACGTACCGATGACAAAGGGAACAACGTATGTTGTTATGCGGTCTGACCGATAAAGATCTTCGTAGAATATGTAGGAGCCAATATGGGCATCCAGGTCCCGCTATTGGTTATTGACCGGAGACGTGTCTCGATCATGTCTACATTGTTCTCGAACCCGTAGGGTCCGCACGCTTAAGGTTACGATGACAGTTATATTATGAGTTTATGCATTTTGATGTACCGAAGGTTGTTTGGAGTCCCAGATGTGATCACGGACATGACGAGGAGTCTCGAAATGGTCGAGACATAAAGATTGATATATTGGAAGCCTATGTTTGGATATCGGAAGTGTTCCGGGTGAAATCGGGATTTTACCGGAGTACCGGGAGGTTATCGGAACCCCCCGGGAACCATATGGGCCTTGATGGGCCTTAGTGGAAAGGAGAAAGGGGCAGCCCAAGGTGGCCGCGCGCCTCCCCCCTTCCCCTAGTCCTATTAGGACTAGGAGAGGTGGTCGGCCCCCTCTCTCTCTTTCCCCCCTCAAGGAATCCTATTCCAACTAGGATTGGGGGGGGGGAGTCCTACTCCTAGAGGGAGTATGACTCTCCTGGCGCGCCCTCCCTTGGCCGGCCAGCCTCCCCCCTCTAGTCCTTTATATACTGAGGCAGAGGCACCCTAGATACACACAAGTTGATCCACGTGATCTATTCCTTAGCCATGTGCGGTGCCCCCTGCCACCATAATCCTCGATAATACTATAGCGGAGTTTAGGTGAAGCCCTGCTACTGTAGTGCGTCAAGATCATCACCACGCGTCGTGCTGACGGAACTCTTCCCCGACACTTTGCTGGATCAGAGTCCGGGGATCGTCATCGGGCTGAACGTGTGCTCGAACTCGGAGGTGCCGTAGTTTCGGTGCTTGATCGGTTGGATCGTGAAGATGTACGACTACTTCCTCTACGTCGTGTCAACGCTTCCGCAGTCGGTCTGCGTGGGTACATAGACAACACTCTCCCCTCTCGTTGCTATACATCACCATGATCTTGCGTGTGCGTAGGAAATTTTTTGAAATTACTACGAAACCCAATAGTGGCATCCGAGCCTAGGTTATTTATGTTGATGTTATATGCACGAGTAGAACACAAGTGAGTTGTGGGCGATATAAGTCATACTGCCTACCAGCATGTCATACTTTGGTTTGGCGGCATTGTTGGACGAGACTACCCGGACCAACCTTACGCGTACGCTTACGCGAGACCGGTTCCCCCGACGTGCTTTGCACACAGGTGGCTTGCGGGCGACTGTCTCTCCAACTTTAGTTGAACCAAGTATGGCTACGCCCGGTCCTTGCGAAGGTTAAAACAAAGTCTATTTGACAAACTATCGTTGTGGTTTTGATGCGTAGGTGAGATTGGTTCTTACTTAAGCCCGTAGCAGCCACGTAAAACTTGCAACAACAAAGTAGAGGACGTCTAACTTGTTTTTGCAGGGCATGTTGTGATGTGATATGGTCAAGGCATGATGCTGAATTTTATTGTATGAGATGATCATGTTTTGTAACCGAGTTATCGGCAACTGGCAGGAGCCTTATGGTTGTCGTTTTATTGTATGCAATGCAATCGTGATGTAATGCTTTACTTTATTACTAAGCGGTAGTGATAGTCGTGGAAGCATAAGATTGGCGAGACGACAACGATGCTACGATGGAGATCAAGGTGTCGCGCCGGTGATGATGGTGATCACGGCGGTGCTTCGGAGATGGAGATCACAAGCACAAGATGATGATGGCCATATCATATCACTTATATTGATTGCATGTGATGTTTATCCTTTTATGCATCTTATCTTGCTTTGATTGACGGTAGCATTATAAGATGATCTCTCACTAAATTATCAAGAAGTGTTCTCCCTGAGTATGCACCGTTGCCAAAGTTCGTCGTGCCCAGACACCACGTGATGATCGGGTGTGAGAATCTCTACGTCCATCTACAATGGGTGCAAGCCAGTTTTTGCACACGCAGAATACTTAGGTTAAACTTGATGAGCCTAGCATATGCAAATATGGCCTCGGAACACGGAGACCGAAAGGTCGAGCGTGAATCATATAGTAGATATGATCAACATAACGATGTTCACCATTGAAAACTACTCCATCTCACGTGATGATCGGTTATGGTTTAGTTGATTTGGATCACGTGATCACTTAGAAGATTAGAGGGATGTCTATCTAAGTGGGAGTTCTTAAGTAATATGATTAATTGAACTTAAGTTTATCATGAACTTAGTACCTGATAGTATCTTGCTTGTTTATGTTGATTGTAGATAGATGGCTCGTGCTGTTGTTCCGTTGAATTTTAATGCGTTCCTTGAGAAAGCAAAGTTGAAAGATGATGGTAGCAATTATACGGACTGGGTCCGTAACTTGAGGATTATCCTCATTGCTGCACAGAAGAATTATGTCCTGGAAGCACCGCTGGGTGCCAGGCCTGCTGCAGGAGCAACGCCGGATGTTATGAACGTCTGGCAGAGCAAAGCTGATGACTACTCGATAGTTCAGTGTGCCATGCTTTATGGCTTAGAATCGGGACTTCAACGATGTTTTGAACGTCATGGAGCATATGAGATGTTTCAGGAGTTGAAGTTAATATTTCAAGCAAATGCCCGGATTGAGAGATATGAAGTCTCCAATAAGTTCTATAGCTGCAAGATGGAGGAGAACAGTTCTGTCAGTGAGCATATACTCAAAATGTTTGGGTATAATAATCACTTGATTCAATTGGGAGTTAATCTTCCGGATGATTGCGTCATTGACAGAATTCTCCAATCACTGCCACCAAGCTACAAGAGCTTCATGATGAACTATAATATGCAAGGGATGAACAAGACTATTCCCGAGCTCTTTGCGATGCTGAAAGCTGCAGAGGTAGAAATCAAGAAGGAGCATCAAGTGTTGATGGACAACAAGACCACTAGTTTCAAGAAAAAGGGCAAAGGGAAAAAGAAGGGGAACTTCAAAAAGAACGGCAAGCAAGTTGCTACTCAAGAGAAGAAACCCAAGTCTGGACCTAAGCCTAAAACTGAGTGCTTCTACTGCAAGCAGACTGGTCACTGGAAGCGGAACTGCCCCAAGTATTTGGCGGATAAGAAGGATGGCAAGGTGAACAAAGGTATATGTGATATACATGTTATTGATGTGTACCTTACTAGAGCTCGCAGTAGCACCTGGGTATTTGATACTGGTTCTGTTGCTAATATTTGCAACTCGAAACAGGGACTACGGAATAAGCGGACACTGGCAAAGGACGAGGTGACGATGCGTGTGGGAAACGGTTCCAAAGTCGATGTGATCGCGGTCGGCACGCTACCTCTACATATACCTTCGGGATTAGTATTAGACCTAAATAATTGTTATTTGGTGCCAGCGTTGAGCATGAACATTATATCTGGATCTTGTTTAATGCGAGACGGTTATTCATTTAAATCAGAGAATAATGGTTGTTCTATTTATATGAGTAATATCTTTTATGGTCACGCACCCTTGAAGAGTGGTCTATTCTTATTGAATCTCGATAGTAGTAATACACATATTCATAATGTTGAAGCCAAAAGATGCAGAGTTGATAATGAAAGTGCAACTTATTTGTGGCACTGTCGTTTAGGTCATATCGGTGTAAAGCGCATGAAGAAACTCCATACTGATGGACTTTTGGAACCACTTGATTATGAATCACTTGGTACTTGCGAACCGTGCCTCATGGGCAAGATGACTAAAACACCGTTCTCCGGTACTATGGAGAGAGCAACAGATTTGTTGGAAATCATACATACCGATGTATGTGGTCCGATGAATATTGAGGCTCGTGGCGGATATCGTTATTTTCTCACCTTCACAGATGATTTAAGCAGATATGAGTATATCTACTTAATGAAACATAAGTCTGAAACATTTGAAAAGTTCAAAGAATTTCAGAGTGAAGTTGAAAATCATCGTAACAAGAAAATAAAGTTTCTACGATCTGATCGTGGAGGAGAATATTTGAGTTACGAGTTTGGTGTACATTTGAAAAACTGTGGAATAGTTTCGCAACTCACGCCACCCGGAACACCACAGCGTAATGGTGTGTCCGAACGTCGTAATCATACTTTACTAGATATGGTGCGATCTATGATGTCTCTTACTGATTTACCGCTATCGTTTTGGGGTTATGCTTTAGAGACGGCCGCATTCACGTTAAATAGGGCACCATCAAAATCCGTTGAGACAACACCTTATGAACTATGGTTTGGCAAGAAACCAAAGTTGTCGTTTCTTAAAGTTTGGGGCTGCGATGCTTATGTGAAAAAGCTTCAACCTGATAAGCTCGAACCCAAATCGGAGAAATGTGTCTTCATAGGATACCCAAAGGAGACTGTTGGGTACACCTTCTATCACAGATCCAAAGGCAAGACATTCGTTGCTAAGAATGGATCCTTTTTAGAGAAGGAGTTTCTCTCGAAAGAAGTGAGTGGGAGGAAAGTAGAACTTGATGAGGTAACTGTACCTGCTCCCTTATTGGAAAGTAGTACATCACAGAAAACTGTTTCAGTGACACCTACACCAGTTAGTGAGGAAGCTAATGATAATGATCATGAAACTTCAGATCAAGATACTACTGAACCTTGTAGATCAACCAGAGTAAGATCCGCACCAGAGTGGTACGGTAATCCTATTCTGGAAGTCATGCTACTAGATCATGATGAACCTACGAACTATGAAGAAGCGATGGTGAGCCCAGATTCCGCAAAGTGGCTTGAAGCCATGAAATCTGAGATGGGATCCATGTATGAGAACAAAGTATGGACTTTCGTTGACTTGCCCGATGATCGGCAAGCAAATGAGAATAAATGGATCTTCAAGAAGAAGACTGACGCTGATGGTAATGTTACTGTCTACAAAGCTCGACTTGTCGCGAAAGGTTTTCGGCAAGTTCAAGGGATTGACTACGATGAGACCTTCTCACCCGTAGCGATGCTTAAGTCCGTCCGAATCATGTTAGCAATTGCCGCATTTATGATTATGAAATTTGGCAAATCGATGTCAAAACTGCATTCCTGAATGGATTTCTGGAAGAAGAGTTGTATATGATACAACCGGAAGGTTTTGTCGATGCAAAGGGAGCTAACAAAGTGTGCAAGCTCCAGCGATCCATTTATGGACTGGTGCAAGCCTCTCGGAGTTGGAATAAACGCTTTGATAGTGTGATCAAAGCATTTGGTTTTATACAGCATTTGACTTTTAGTTGTACAATAACAAGAATACATAATGACCTTGATAATAGCTAGTGCTAATGTACTAACGTTTTCTTAATCATGCATGGGTCAATGCTGGACTTCTAGACTATGTGGGGCACAACATTATGAGAACTGACATGTGATTAGATAAATAGATGAGTAGTTGTACCCAGCCCATCATGGATCAAAAGCCCAGGTTGACAAATGTGTGTCTCACACTATGGGAAAATACGTCTTTGCCGAGAGTTTGGGTGTTGCCAAGTGTCTTTTATCGAGCACTAGGCAAACAAGCCCTTTGCAGAGTGCCTAGAGGAACATCATCGAGAAGGAATCGTTGTTTCGAGGAACAGATAAGATTTGAAGGCAAAGCAATCACTTCTTTAGCGTTTGCCTTAAAAAAATCTACACTCAAGATACACCCTAAAATGTTCTATGTCAAAATTTGACATTTTTTGGGGTTCGTTTGCTACATTCAGTCCGTGTAGTGCATATCTAGGCATTTAGTATAATTAAAATTTGAACTGGAAGTTCATGAAAAAAGATAGAAAATTTGGGTTAAAAAAATCATATTTGTGTTCTTGAGACTATGTTTAGGTCTTATCCAAGAAAAGAAAATGAAACTCAAACATCAAGGTGTCAAGACCCGACCCCGAACATGGAGCTTATTGGATTTTACAATCTAAAAAATGCAAACGAAGTTTGGAAAACATACATGGCATGGTGTCATTATATGACCTCAATGGGAAGCGATAAAAAATTAAGAAGATATCACGAAAGACGTACACTGCTTAGAAACTGGAACATCTTGAAGGAAGAACCGTAGTTTCGAAAGGAAACGAGTTAGCTTTGAAGAAGAAGCGACCGTTGCTTCGTCCAGTGGCCTTGATTTTTTTTCTACACTCAGGATGCACCATCACATGTTTTATGTCAAACTTTGGCATCGCGGGGTTCATTTTCTATATTTAAGTCATCTAGTGTATTTCTAGGCACTGAGTGAATATAATTAAAATTTGAACAGCAAGTGCGTGAAAAGGTTGGCAAAATTGGGTTGAAAATTATATTTGTGTTCTTGACTACATATTCAAGCCTTATCCACGAAAATAAAAAGAATCACAAACATCAAGGTGCCAAGACTCGACCACAAACATGGAGCTTATTGGATTTTTAATTCTAGAAAATGGAACGAAGCCTGGAAAACATGAAACTTGCCACGGTGTAATTATATTATCCCTAGAGGCTGTGGTAAAAATTGGAGAAGGCTTCACAAAATTTGGAATGTACACACGTTAGAAAACCACACCATCTCTAAGGAAGAATCGTGATTTTGAGAAGAAATGAGTCTGGTTTGAAGGCGAAGTGTTGGTTACTTTGGTTTGATATTGAAACTTTCTCTAGCTCAACATACACCATCAAATGTTCCATGCCAGAATTTGGCATTTTTCCTGGCCCGTTTGTTCTATTTAATCCATTAAGCGCATTTAAAGACATTTAATAAATTAAACACATTTATAAGCCCTTTTCTTGCTGGTATTTTCCTGGGGATGGTGAGGGCCGACACCACTATCTTGAAAGAATTGTATCCGGGGGTGCGAAGTACGGAGCCCCTGCTAGAAAAAAAATAGCAATGAAAAAATAGTATTAAGAAAAAGGAAAAATGTTTGCCGGGTGTCGTGCTATTTACACTCGGCAAAGATTGTTTGTTGGGTGTCCTCTGTTTACGCTTGACAAAGATGTTGCATTTTGATTGGTTAACACACTCCTCTTTACAGCAGGTCCCTTGGGAGATTAGAGTGCAAATTACAAATTTTCACAAAATAGTACAATTTCTATCCCATGCAGTGTATCATATTAAAAAAAGATATAAATGGGATAGCGCATAACTGTGCTCATCAGGCAATTAGACAATCTTTGTCTAGGCCTATCTTTAGTTGCACTAATTCTTCTCATAGAAATAGCTGCTGTCTAGTTGAGTCCATCTTCCAAACTCTTTGCTCGCAGGGCTATGTAATCACTGCTATACAATGTCTATGAGATGAATGGAATATTGGCGCCTCCGGCGCCTCTCTCTATTCAAAAGAAAAAGAAAAAGAAAAATGGTCAACACAAGCTTCCCACGGATCACACCTCATGGCCGTCGGATGCTTCTCTCTCTCTGCCCCGTCTCCCATCTCGCAAGCCGTCGCTGCCCCTCTCCCGCCTCCGTGACCGTCTCTCTCTTGCGTGTTCCTAATCTCTTTCGCATCACCGCGTTGAGCGTCTAGCTAGCCTAAGGACGCATGTGGCAGCTAGCTTGCAATGGATTGATCTAGAGACTGGTTCGCTACAGATCCAACTGGTAGACTACAAATTTTAGCTTAACTGCCAAAATTGAAGGCTGGTGCGGACCAAGTAAGCTCTCTAGAAATGCAATCTACAGTTAGAACAACCTAAAGCAAGAAAAGGTATGAAAGGAAACAAACTAATTAGCAAGCAAAAATGCACACAAAGCAACTAAAGGTGCGGGAACGAATAAACCACCGGTGAGCAGAGGACGTAGATTTTCAAAAACACTAACGCCCACATATGTGTTGAGTAAATAGGCAATTTCTCGATTAAATTAATCCACGAGTAAATCACTAGCATGGCAGTGACACAAATAAACACATACTGATATTCAGTCAAGCTAACACATACTATGCTAATTGCAGAAAGATCTACGTATAACGCTAGCATGGCTAAAATAGAAAACAGTATGAGCGGGATAAACGAGTTATGCCCTCCAGTAGGCCATGCAGAGGCCGCGGCTTTGGTGGCAGCAGCGGCGTCCTCGGCGGCCTTCTTGTCGGCTTCAGCTTTCTCGGCGACGGCACGTTCGGCGGCGGTGGACATGGTGATGATGAAGGCGACGCGGACATAGAGGAAGTAGACGATCGGAAGCGAGCAGTCGCGTAATCGCTGCCCAAAAACCTATTCGCCCCTCACCCCGTACAGGAACCAGAAGGGCGTGGTTTCGGAGACCTGCTCTCCCGTCGACCGTGTACGCGGCGGACGGGATGGAGTCATCGGCGGTAGCAGCAGCAGCAAAGGAACGACGGTGGGCGTGCGCGTGGAGCAGATGTGATCTGTTCGTGGCGGCTAGGGTTAGGAGACCCCGCACACTTATATAGGCGCAGCCGCGTGGAGAGACGTGGGCTCGACCCACGTCCGAGTCCGTGACAACCCACGATCTGACGTCCTAGATCGTGGCCCAGCTGTCAGAAAACTCTTCGTTAGTGACTGGCAAAAATAAGCGCGTAGGTGTGAGCTCGGCTCGGCTCAATCCCGTAACCCGCATCGTGACGAGGCGAGGCGAGGCGAGGCGTGGCGTGGCGGGCGGCGGAGGAGGAATGCGCGAGGGCCTCTTCTCTTCTCAATCTCCAATAGCATGGAGAAGTGAAACCCTTATAAGGAAGTCCAACTGCTTTTCCACTTTTAGGGTGGGACTAAACTTCCCACTACACCTAGTGCCATATAACCCACATGGGCCCTTAGAGATTTTTCAGAAATTGCTATATGGGCCTAGAGCCCATCTCAAATTTCAGCAATCCCCCACCAGATCTCGAGGGCCCATTGTGTCCTCTGTTCCAATTACTGTTTCGATATACCAGTGGTTCAGTGAAGACCTGTTAAGGTTGAGCTTCACCTAAAGCAAGTAGTTACACTCCTTCACAACTGAACAATGGACTATGCCTTGAATTGTCAGTTTGGCGTAAAGAAGTTTCATCACATGTCTTACTAGTACTAGGCTGCTGAAGGCTGACCCCTCGGATGGAGCATATAAGTCACACTCCTGGCCTATTCATGAGCTTACTAGAGATCACCCCAATCTCATAGATTGTGACTAGCTTTCGGGATCATATAGGTGTGTTCCTCCAAAGATTGCTCTGTAGGATAGCATCTTGCTTATATAAGCTTCGGAACACATTAAGACAGTAGCCATCCTACCATACAGTATCGAGAGTATTGCATCTCCAACGGAGTGGGTTAGTATAGTTACTCTCCTCAGTTCACCAATGGCTTGTTTTCCTAGGTCCTAATTCACGGGATCTCCGATCACATAGGTTGGGTTACTACCATGGCAACTTATGTGGGTCCCATACCCATATCCCTCGATGCATTATCTATCACTACACGTGATAGCCCTTTCGTAAAGGGATCTGCCAGATTCTTAGCCGTATGGACATACTCCAATGCTATCACTCCGGAGTTTCTTAATTTTCTGACAGCCTTTAAGCTCATTCTTATGTGTTTGTTGGACTTCATGTTGTCCTTTGAACTTTTCACCTTGGTGATGACAGTCTGATTATCGCAGTTCATAAGGATAGCCAGAACTGGTTTATCAACCAATGGCAAGTCCATCAAAATATCTCGAAGCCATCCTGCTTCGACACCAGATGTGTCTAATGTTGTTAATTCTGCTTCCATAGTCGATCTCGTTAAGATCGTTTGTTTGCAAGACTTCCAGGAAACAACGCCACCTCCAAGAGTAAACATATACCCAGTTGTGGCCTTCCCTTCATCAGCATCAGAGATCCAATTTGCATCACTATACCCTTCAAGTACCGACGGGTATCCGGTATAGTGAAGTCCATAGTTCATAGTACCTTTCAGATAGTGCATAACTCTTTCAACAGCATGCCAATGTACATCACCCAGTTTGGAAACAAACTGGCTCAGTTTGCTCACAGCAAACGCGATGTCAGGCCTCGTTGCGCTCGCTAGGTACATCAATGAACCAATGATTTGAGAGTATCTCAATTGATCTATAGCCGTGCCTTTGGACTTTCGAATCAACACGCTAGGATCATATGGTGTTTGAGATGGTGTGCAGTCCGAATATCCAAAATGACTCAACACCTTCTCAACATAGTGGGATTGCAGAAGTGTAATCCCACCCTCATTATCTCTCAGTAGCTTGATGTTCAAGATAACATCAGCCACACCAAGGTCTTTCATCTCAAAGTTCTGAGACAAAAACGACTTGACCTCCTCAATGACTTTGAGGTTGGTTCCGAATATCAGTATGTCATCAACATACAAGCACCGTATAACTCCTTCGCCCCACCATGGCGATAGTATACACATTTTTCAGCCTCATTAACAACAAAACCAACAGATGTCAGAGTTGTATTAAACTTATCATGCCATTGCTTAGGTGCTTGCTTCAGGCCATATAAAGATTTCAGCAACCTACACACCTTTCTTTCCTGACCATCTATCACAAAGCCATCTGGTTGTTGCATATAGATTTCCTCATTTAGCTCTCCATTCAGAAAAGTCGTCTTAA
Source organism: Triticum dicoccoides (assembly GCF_002162155.2). Taxonomy (NCBI): domain Eukaryota; kingdom Viridiplantae; phylum Streptophyta; class Magnoliopsida; order Poales; family Poaceae; genus Triticum; species Triticum dicoccoides. The sequence goes on from NC_041386.1 coordinate 583,484,020, forward strand.
CATCCATCTGGTGGACGAGAAGACCATGCGAGGCCGCCAATGAGAGTAATACTCTAATGGTGGTCAGTCTAGCCACAGGTGAATAAGTATCGAAGAAATCTTCCTCTTCTTTCTGGTCATAACCCTTGGCCACAAGCCTAGCCTTATACGTTTCAATCGTACCATCGGGCCTAAGCTTCTTTTTGAACACCCACTTACATCCCAATGGTTTGCAACCATAGGGACGCTCAGTGATCTCCCATGTCCCGTTAGCCATGATGGAATCCATCTCCCTACGAACCGCATCCTTCCAGTAGTCAGCTTCTGGAGAGGCATGCGCTTCTGAAATAGAAGTAGGAGTATCATCCACGAGGTACACGAAGAAATCATCACCAAAGGTCTTTCAGTCCTTTGTCTCTTGCCCCTACGAAGTGTTTCCTCATCATCCTCCTCAGGATTTTCATCATGTGTTTGTTCATAATATTCCATAGGGATGACAGGTTCAGGAGTCTCCTCAGATTCCTGTCTAGAAGTGCTTTGCATGTCTCTCATAGGAAGAATATCCTCGAAGAATGTAGCATCCTTAGACTCCATAATTGTACCAACCTTCTGGACAGGTACCTCAGATTTCACTACTTGAAATCTATAGCCAACGCTGTTCTTAGCGTAGCCCAAATTAACGCAGTCCACAGTCTTTGGTCCAAGGTTACGCTTTTCGGGGATCGGCACATTGACTTTCGCCAAACAGCCCCAAGTACGCAAGTACGAGAGTGTTGTCCTTTTCTTTGCCCATTTCTCATAGGGAGTGATCTCATTATCCTTTGTCGGAACTTTATTCAGGACATGACATGCCGTCAATATAGCCTCCCCCCACCATGCCTTGGATAACCCGATGTATCTAACATGGCGTTAACCAAATCAGTTAGAGTACGGGTTTTTCGCTCGGCAACCCCGTTTGACTAGGGTGAATAGGGAGGCGTCCTCTCATGAATAATGCCGTGTTCCGCACAGAAAGAATCAAACTCACTCAAGAAGTACTCTCCACCATGATCTGACTGGACTCGTTTAATTTTCTTTTCAAGTTGATTCTCAACTTCTGCCTTATAGATTTAAAAGTAGTGTAGAGCCTCATCTTTAGTGTTTAACAGATACACATAGCAATATCTAGTGGAGTCATCTATCAATGTTATGAAGTATTTCTTTCCACCTTTAGTCAACACACCATTCATCTCACAAAGATCAGAATGTATGAGTTCTAATGGTGCCAAGTGTCTCTCCTCCGCGGCCTTGTGAGGCTTGCGAGGTTGCTTAGCTTGCACACATGAAAGGCACTTAGAACCTTTGGCTAAGGTGAAACTCGGGATTAAATCCAACTTGACTAGCTGCGTCATAACTTCGAAACTAATGTGACAAAGACGTGAATGCCAAACTTCAGATTCATTAACATTCAAATGAATATGGTTCACGACTTTATTACAAAAATCTGTGAGGGAAAGGCGGAACATCCCTCCGCTTTCATAACCTTTTCCAATAAAGAGTCCATATTTCGAAATAACTAATTTATTAGACTCGAAAACCAACTTAGACCCTTCTCTACATAGAAGGGAGCCACTAACGAGGTTCTTCTTGATGGCGGGGACATGCTGCACGTTCTTCAGCTGCACGACCCTTCCCGAAGTAAACTTCAGATCGACCGTGTCAACACCATGAACAGAAGCATTCGCGCCATTCCCCATCAATACGGACCCGTGGCATGTGACCTGGTAAGAAGTGAACAATGAAATGTTAGCACACACATGTACACCTGCACCTGTGTCCACCCACCAATCGGTGGGCTGAAACACTAAAAAAACAGTAAATAAATTACCATACCCGGGTGCACCATTCTCATTGTTGTCCACAATCATGTTGATGGACTTGGAGTCCTGTCCTGACTTCTTGTACTTGTTTGGGCACTTGTTGGCCCAATGTTCAATCGAACTGCAAGTAAAGCAGCCCTCATCCTTCTTGTTCTTCTTGAAGGTCTTCTTACCCTTCTTCTTAAAGTCGGTATTGTGTTGGACACCGTTCTTTCCCTTGGGCTTGTGGGAGTTGAAGTTCTTATGGTTCACCATATTGGCGACAGAAGTCCCTTCGGCCCCTTTTCAGTGCGAGTCCTTTGCCCTTGAATTCTGCTCAACACTCAGATGGCCAATGACATCCTCCACAAAGAATTCACGCCTCGGATGTTTCAGATGAAGGAAATATGCCCTAGAGGCAATAATAAAGTTATTATTTATTTCCTTATATCATGATAAATGTTTATTATTCATGCTATAATTGTATTAACCGGAAACATAATACATGTGTGAATACATAGACAAACAGAGTGTCACTAGTATGCCTCTACTTGACTAGCTCGTTAATCAAAGATGGTTATGTTTCCTAACCATAGACAAAGAGTTGTTATTTGATTAACGGGATCACATCATTAAGTGAATGATCTGATTGACATGACCCATTCCATTAGCTTAGCACCCGATCGTTTAGTATGTTGCTATTGCTTTCTTCATGACTTATACATGTTCCTATGACTATGAGATTATGCAACTCCCGTTTACCGGAGGAACACTTTGGGTACTACCAAATGTCACAACGTAACTGAGTGATTATAAAGGAGTACTACAGGTGTCTCCGAAGGTACATGTTGGGTTGGCGTATTTCGAGATTAGGTTTTGTCACTCCGAATGTCGGAGAGGTATCTCTGGGCCCTCTCGGTAATGCACATCACTTAAGCCTTGCAAGCATTGCAAGTAATGAGTTAGTTGCGGGATGATGTATTACGGAACGAGTAAAGAGACTTACCGGTAACGAGATTGAACTAGGTATTGGATACCGATGATCGAATCTCGGGCAAGTAACATACCGATGACAAAGGGAACAACGTATGTTGTTATGCGGTCTGACCGATAAAGATCTTCGTTGAATATGTAGGAGCCAATATGGGCATCTAGGTCCCGCTATTGGTTATTGACAGGAGATGTGTCTCAGTCATGTCTACATTATTCTTGAACCGTAGGGTCCGCACGCTTAACGTTACAATGACAGTTATTATGAGTTTATGCATTTTGATGTACCGAAGTTAGTTCGGAGTCCCGAATGTGATCAAGGACATGACGAGGAGTCTCGAAATGGTCGAGACATAAAGATTGATATATTGGAAGCCTATATTTGGACATCGGAAGTGTTCCGGGTGAAATCGGGATTTTACCGGAGTACCGGGAGGTTACCGGAACCCCCCCGGGAGCCATATGGGCCTTAATGGGCTTTAGTGGAAAGGAGAAAGGGGCAGCCCAAGATGGCCACGCGCCTCCCCCCTTCCCTAGTCCTATTAGGACTAGGAGAGGTGGCCGGCCCCCCTCTCTCTCTTTCCCCCTCGGGGAATCCTAGTCCAACTAGGATTGGGGGGGGGGAGTCCTACTCCCGGAAGGAGTAGGACTCCTCCTGCGCCCTCCTCCTGGCCGGCGGCCCCCTCCCCCTTGGCTCCTTTATATACGGAGGCAGGGGGCACCTCTGGACACACAAGTTGATCCTTGAGATCGTTCCTTAGCCGTGTGCGGTGCCCCCTGCCACCATATTCCACCTCGGTCATATCGTTGTAGTGCTTAGGCGAAGCCCTGCGTCGGTAGAACATCAAGATTGTCACCACGCCGTCGTGCTGACGGAACTCCTCCCCGACGCTTTGTTGGATCGGAGCCCGGGGATCGTCATCGAGCTGTACGTGTGCTAAGAACTCGGAGGTGCCGGAGTAACGGTGCTTGGATCGGTCGGATCGTGAAGACGTACGACTACTTCCTCTACGTTGTGTCAACGCTTCCGCAGTCGGTCTGCGTGGGTACGTAGACAACACTCTCCCCTCTCGTTGCTATGCATCACCATGATCTTGCATGTGCGTAGGAATTTTTTTGAAATTACTACGAAACCCAACATCAGAGTGGTGGCAAAGTTTCTCCAGGAATTAGGGAGCTTAGCGATTATGCTGCCCGCGACAAACTTTCCCGGTAACTCGCACTTAAGAAGTTCAAGCTCCTTAACAATGCATATTATATCATGAGCCTGCTCCAATACAGGACGGTTTTCAACCATCTTGTAATCGTGGAACTGCTCTATAATATACATCTCGCTCCCGGCATCGGCTGCCCCGAACTTAGATTCGAGCGCCTCCCACAAGTCCTTGGCGACATGCACATGTAAATATGCGTCGACCAGTTTGTCTCCGATCACGCTAAGAACTGCTTCGAGGAACACAACGGTGGCCTCCTCGAACGCCTTCTCCTGTTCACAAGCAATCGTTCCCATGGAGACACCGGTGACCCAGAACACGTTCATAGCCGTGAGCCATAAAGTGGTCTTAGACGAACCGGTAAACTTATCCGATTTCAGTCCAGCGGTAAAGCCACTTGCCGAAAAATTCCTACACATAATAGGTTTTTGGATTGTTGAGTAAATAGGCAATTTCTTGATTAAATTAATCCACGAATAAATCACTAGCATGGCATTGACACAAATAAACACATACCGATATTCAATCAAGCTAGCAAATACTACGCTAATTGCAGAAAGATCTACGTATAACGCTAGCATGGGTAAAATAAAAAACAGTAGGAGCGGGATAAACAAGTTATACCCTCTAGTAGGCCATGCAGAGGCCACGGCTTTGGTGGCAGCAGCGGCATCCTAGGCGGCCTTCTTGTCGGCTTCAGCTTTCTCGGCGGCGGCAAGTTCGGCATCGGTGGATATGGTGATGATGAAGGCGACGCGGACGTAGAGGAAGTAGACGATCGGAAGTGAGAAGTCGCGTAATCGCTGCCCAAAAACCTATTCGCCCCTCACCCTGTACAGGAACCACAAGGGCGTGGTTTCGGAGACCTGCTCTCCCGTCGACCTTGTACGCAGCGAACGGGATGGAGTCACCGGCGGCAGCAGCAACAAAGGAACGACGATGGGCGTGCACGTGGAGCAGATGTGATCTGTTCGTGGCGGCTAGGGTTAGGAGACCCCGCACACTTATATCGGCGCAGCCGCATGGAGAGACGTGGGCTCGACCCACGTCCGAGTCCGTGACAGCCCACAATCTGACGTCTCAGATCGTGGCCGAGCTGTCAGAGAACTCTCCGTTAGTGACTGGCAAAAATAAGCGCGTAGGTGTGAGCTCGGCTCGGCTCAATCCCGCAACCCGCATCGTGACGAGGCGAGGCGAGGCGTGGCATGGCGTGGCGAGGCGGGCGGCAGAGGAGAAGTGCGCGAGGGCCTCTTCTCCTCTCAATCTCCAATAGCATGTAGAAGAGAAACCCTTATAAGGAGGCCCAACTCCTCTTCCACTTTCGGGGTGGGACTAAACTTCCCACTACACCTAGTGCCATATAACCCACATGGGCCCTTAGAGATTTTTTAGAAATTGCTATATGGGCCTAGAGCCCATCAAAAATTTCAGCAATCCCCCACCAGATCTCGAGGGCCCATTGTGTCCTCTGTTCCAATTACTGTTTCGATATACCAGTGTTTCAGTGAAGACCTGTTAAGGTTGAGCTTCACCTAAAGCAAGTAGTTACACTCCTTCACAACTGAACAATGGACTATGCCTTGAATTGCCAGTTTGGCATAAAGAAGTTTCACCACATGTCTTAATAGTACTAGGCTGCCGAAGGCTGACCCCTCGGGTGGAGCATATAAGTCACACTCCTGGCCTATTCATGAGCTTACTAGAGATCACCCCAATCTCATAGATTGTGACCAGCTGTCGGGCTCATATAGGTGTGTTCCTCCAAAGATCGCTCTGTAGGATAGCATCTTGCTTATATAAGCTTCGGAACACATTAAGACAGTAGTCATCCTACCATACAGTATCGAGAGTATTGCATCTCCAACGGAGTGTGTTAGTATAGTTACTCTCCTCAGTTCACCACTGGCTTGTTTTCCCAGGTCCTAATTCACGGGATCTCCGATCACATAGGTTGGGTTACTACCATGGCAACTTATGTGGGTCCCATACCCATCTCCCTCGGTGCATTATCTATCACTACACATGATAGCCCTTTCGTAAAGGGATCTGCCAGATTCTTAGCCGTATGGACATACTCCAACGCTATAACTCCGGAATTTCTTAATTTTCTGACAGCCTTTAATCTCATTCTTATGTGTTTGTTGGACTTCATGTTGTCCTTTGAACTTTTCACCTTGGTGATGACTGTCTGATTATCGCAGTTCATAAGGATAGCCGGAACCGGTTTATCAACCAATGGCAAGTCCATCAAAAGATCTCGAAGCCATCCTGCTTCAACACCAGATGTGTCTAATGCTGTTAATTCTGCTTCCATAGTCGATCTCGTTAAGATCGTTCGCTTGCAAGACTTCCAGGAAACAGCGCCACCTCCAAGAGTAAACATATACCCAGCTGTGGCCTTCATCTCATCAGCATCAGAGATCCAATTTGCATCACTATACCCTTCAAGTACCGACGGGTATCCAGTATAGTGAAGTCCATAGTTCATACTACCTTTTAGATAGTGCATAACTCTTTCAACAGCATGCCAATGTACATCACCCGGTTTGGAAACAAACCGGCTCAGTTTGCTCACAGCAAACGCGATGTCAGGCCTCGTTGCGCTCGCTAGATACATCAGTGAACCAATGATTTGAGAGTATCTCAATTAATCTATAGTCGTGCCTTTGGACTTTCGAATCAACACACTAGGATCATATGGTGTTTGAGATGGTGTGCAATCCGAATATCCAAAACGACTCAACACCTTCTCAACATAGTGGGATTGCAGAAGTGTAATCCCATCCTCATTATCTCTCAGTAGCTTGATGTTCAAGATAACATCAGCCACACCAAGGTCTTTCATCTCAAAGTTCTGAGACAGAAATGACTTGACCTCCTCAATGACTTTGAGGTTGGTTCCGAATATCAGTATGTCATCAACATACAAGCACATTATACCTCCTTCGCCCCCACCATGGCGATAGTATACACATTTGTCAGCCTCATTAACAACAAAACCAACAGATGCCAGAGTTGTATTAAACTTATCATGCCATTGCTTAGGTGCTTGCTTCAGGCCATATAAAGATTTCAGCAACCTACACACCTTTCTTTCCTGACCATCTATCACAAATCCATCTGGCTGTTGCATATAGATTTCCTCATTTAGCTCTCCATTCAAAAAAGCCGTCTTAACATCCATCTGGTGGACGAGAAGACCATGCGAGGCCGCCAACGAGAGTAATACTCTAATGGTGGTCAGTCTAGCCACATGTTAATAAGTATCGAAGAAATCTTCCTCTTCTTTCTGGTCATAACCCTTGGCCACAAGCCTAGCGTTGTACTTTTCAATCGTACCATCATGCCTAAGCTTCTTTTGAACAGGCACTTACATGCCAATGGTTTGCAACCATAGGGACGCTCAGTGATCTCCCATGTCCTGTTAGCCATGATGGAATCCATCTCGCTACAGACCGCATCCTTCCAGTAGTCAGCTTCTGGAGAGGCATACGGTTCTGAAATAGAAGTAGGAGTATCATCCACGAGGTACACGAAGAAATCATCACCAAAGGTATTTGCAGTCCTTTGTCTCTTGCCCCTACCAAGGGTTTCCTCGTCATCCTCCTCAGGGTTTTCATCATGTGTTTATTCATAATATTCCATAGGGATGGCAGGTTCAGGAGTCTCCTCAGATTCCTGTCTAGAAGTGCTTTGCATATCTCTCATAGGAAAAATATCCTCGAAGAATGTAGCATCCTTAGACTCCATAATTGTACCGACCTTCTGGACAGGTACCTCAGATTTCACTACTAAAAATCTATAGCCAACACTGTTCTTAGCGTAGCCCAAATTAACGCAGTCCACAGTCTTTGCTCCAAGCTTACGCTTTTTGGGGATCGGCACATTGACTTTTGCCAAACAGCCCAAGTACACAAGTACGAGAGTGTTGTCCTTTTCTTTGCCCATTTCTCATAGGGAGTGATCTCATTATCCTTTGTCGGAACTTTATTCAGGACATGACATAAACTTATCCGGTTTCAGTGCAGCGGCAAAGCCACTTGCCGAAAAATTCCTATACATAATAGATTTTTGGATTGTTGAGTAAATAGGCAATTTCTCGATTAAATTAATCCACGGGTAAATCACTAGCATGGCATTGACACAAATAAACACATACTGATATTCAGTCAAGCTAGCACATACTACGCTAATTGCAGAAAGACCTACGTATAACGCTAGCATGGGTAAAATAGAAAACAGTAGGAGCGGGATAAACGAGTTAGACCCTCCAGTAGGCCATGCAGAGGCCGCGGCTTTGGTGGCAGCAGCGGCGTCCTCGGCGGCCTTCTTGTCGGCTTCAGCTTTCTCGGCGGCGGCACGTTCGACGTCGGTGGATATGGTGATGATGAAGGCAATGCAGACGTAGAGGAAGTAGACGATCGGAAGGGAGAAGTCGCGTAATCACTGCCCAAAAACCTATTCGCCCCTCACCCCGTACAGGAACCAGAAGGGCGTGGTTTCGGAGACCTGCTCTCCCATCGACCGTGTACGCGGCGGACGGGATGGAGTCACCGGCGGCAGCAGCAGCAAAGGAACGACGGTGGGCGTGCATGTGGAGCAGATGTGATCTGTTCATGGCGGCTAGGGTTAGGAGACACCGTACACTTATATAGACGCAGCCGCGTGAAGACCCACGTCTGAGTCCGTGTCAGCCCACGTGTCAGCCCAGCTGTCAGAGAACTCTCCATTAGTGACTGGCAAAAATAAGCGCGTGGGTGTGAGCTCGGCTCGGCTCAATCCCGCAACCCGCGGCGCTCGTGACGAGGCGTGGCGAGGCAGGCGACGGAGGAGGAGTGCGCAGGGGGCTCTTCTCTTCTCAAGCTCCAATAGCATGTTGAAGAGAAACCTTATAAGGAGGTCCAACTCCTCTTCCACTTTCGGGGTGGGACTAAACTTCCCACTACACCTAGTGCCATATAACCCATATGGGCCCTTATAGATTTTTCAGAAATTGCTATATGGGCCTAGAGCCCATCTCAAATTTCAGCAACGTGTGGTAGTTTTGCAACTCGTTCACACGCGTGGATCACCGTCCAGTCGAGTTGGCATGAATCTTGATACATTGAGGCGGATTTTACGTGTCACGTAGGACGGGGCTGGTGTTTGGGCATTGGAGAGTTCGCTCACACGCTCCGCAACACGCGGTTTGCCAGCTACGCTGTGTGGGCGAACTAGTTTCTGCCCACACAACCATCACCTAGTCCACGCGCGTGTGGGCGAACTGATTTTCGCCCACACGACACTCATACGTTGTTGGATGGCAATTGCAGTTACGCGTACGTGGCAATTAGGTAAACACACATGGCAACTATGATTCGTTGCTAGACGACAACGGTAGTTGTGGTACGTGGCAACCAGATAAACACACATGACAACTGTGATTAACCATACATGGCAACTATGGCTGGACCACATGTGGCAACTAAGTAAACACACATGGCAGCTATTGTTTGATCATATGTGGCAAGTAGTTAATCACACACGACAACTATGGTTTGATTACACGCGGCAACTATCACAAATTAGACATGACAACTATAGTTAACCAAAACAGATAGAGTTGCCATGCTTTTACAACTACATTTGTCATCCCGGATAACTACATCTGCCATCCTGGATGGCAACTAAATCGTCATCCCACGGGGTACCTAACATAGTTGCGGCAGGATGTGTGGACATTTTTGCTTCGTGCCACACGTGCGGGGTGAAGATGAGTAGTACTTGTTGGGCGTGTGGCATGAAATACCTGCGCCCACACGTGTGGGCAATTCTAATGTTTGCCCACACACAACCCGTGTGGGCTGCCTCTTGCTCACGCTATACACAGTGTGTGGACGAATGTCTAGTATACCACACATGTGGGCGTTACCGGCATCCTAGATTTTATCTGAAAGTTCACACTCTTTGGGGAGTTCTAACACCCATTGGAGAGGTGCCAAAGCCAAAGTTCTGTACCACCAAAGTGGCTCACCTTATTCTCTCTTTGAGCCACCGCCAACAGATGAGCCTCAAATCACACATGGTTGGTCACGAAGGCGACCACCCGAACCTTTACAAACTTTCTGAAGCACACCACAAAACAAGGAAGCTTCTGGGCCTTGACCCCTACCATACAGGAGCCCAAATATCCAAGGGGAACAAGTTTGATGACGAATGAGTTGGGGAATCACAAATTAATTTGGTGGAAGCGTAGATAGAGTGATCCTCTTTCGATCGCCAGAGAATCAAAGAGTTTGAGTGGAGGGATTGGGAGGAATTGAGATTTTAGAATTTCAGATTGGTGGACCAAGCTCAAGTCAATGGGTTAAAGTTGAAAGAAAGAAGAGCCAATGTAGTTGTTGCCCTGCAATGGACTGAGGGTAAAGGGCATGGGTACTTACACTAGCCCGAGCACCAGCACACACACCACTACGGAGAGTCGGGGCTTCGAACCTGAAGGACTCGATTGTCTAGAGGGAATATCCCTACTTCGGGGACCCAGTCCATCCAAGAGACAAACACGGTGGAGTCCTTGGGGACCCCAGGGACCCGGAGGTTCGAGTGTCCGGGGACCAGGGTGTACAGAAAAATTCCATCCAATCAAGGGACATGCGAGTCCTAACATCCGAAGGTCCCAACAATTGCACAGGTTGGTCTAGCGTTTTACCCTTTTGAGAGAAATTTCGCAATGGGGTGGTTGTATTTACATGATAGCCTAATCCCTAACTTCTTCAAACACCACGCCCCCTCTCAATAGTGTGGTGGTACTTTGGCTCAAATAAAATCGAAAAATCTTTGAGTCTTCGAAAAACCGATTCCGTTCCCCCCTTTTTGAAATAAGGGCTCAATCATGTCCGTAGACGATCACTGAGAGACCATGCCTTTTCCCCTTTTTTTGAAATAATGGCTCAATCACGTTGGTAGACAATCACTGAGAGACCAGTATCCGTAAGATAAACTTGATAAACTACATTAGTCCTCACTAACCCCATTGTCATCAACACCAAAGTAGCATTGGGGAAACAATGCACTTTCGGTCTTCGTCATTTTGGTGAATTGATGACAATATGACTAGAGAATGGCAATATATATAATTAATGAATGATGTCATGCAATAGGTGGGTCCTACTTAGAGGAAAATTTGTGCAAGCTGTTTTGTAATGATTTTGACTTTGCAGTCGATCATTTCAGTATCCATATTTGTTGGCGACTGTCTCCATAGCATTTTTGGCAACCCAAATTTTGACGACTCTACTATAGTTGTTCTACACTACCGGAGTGTGTGGGGGTGCGTTGCGCATCATGTGTGTGACGCCTATAACACGTCAAGGCGCTGGTCAGTAACAATGCTTTGGCTGTTCCAAAAAAAAAAAAACAATGCTTTGGCGATGGTATTTTCGTGTCTAGACTAGAGTACGTCTTGCCAGATGAATAAATTGGAGTTATCCGCGCGAAACAAGAAAAGTAGTGACAAACTTGCCCACGTAATTAGGCGCAGCACCCCTATTTATGTGCGGCTGAGATACCGATGTGATTCCAAGAAATATGTTTAAGTTTGATCTGATGTATGTATTTTTTTACACCTAAGGCCCTGTTTGGAATCGGTGTATTTTTATACACCTGTATTTGTTTTACAAGTGTATTTTACCAGCCGTGTGCTAATTCCAGCTGAGAATCAAAACGACGGGTCGTGGTCTGTATATTTTACAGGTGTAAAAGCGCTGGAAACGACATTCCAATCGAGGCCTAAGACATGATTAGCCAACAAAATTTAGTGGTGTGTATATATTCTGGCGAAAGAAGAGTGAAATGGGTGACAGACTTGCTTACATACATTCTGCATGGGTGACAGACTTGCTTACGTACATTTTGCATTACTCCTAAATTTTGATATATCATCTGTCGGAGATGCTCAAATAAAAGCACTGAAACAGAAGGGAGGAGTCCTCCTGTCCCCCGAATAATTTATAAAGAGAAAAAACGGACGGCGCACACCGACCGAATCGAGGGGGACGTCGATATAGACGGGCGGATCGCGCGAACGCATACGAATTCCATCGGACCACCGCCCGCATCATCTTGCGGCCGAAGAAAGGAAAAAAAAAAGAAGACCAGCGCGGAGAGGAGGAGAGGAGCGGCACCGCACCGCACGCGAAGCAACCCCGCGGCCATGTGGCGGCGGGCCGCGACGGCGGCGCTGGCGCTGGGCGCCGGCGCCGGCGCCCACGCCATCGCCACCTCCGAGGACCCCGCCAGGACCCTCAAGATCTGCCGGCACCTGCCCCCGCGCCTCCTCCGCGACTCCGTCGCCGCCGCCGCCATCGCCTTCGACTACCAGTACTCCCTCTGGGGCCTCCAGCCGGACTCCCCCGCCTGGCTGACCGCCAAGCACGACGCCCACCTCCGCTCCGCCAACCGCCTCCAGGAGCTCTGCTTCCGCAACGGCGGCATCTACATCAAGCTCGGCCAGCACATTGCGCAGCTGGTACGGGAACGGGGAATTCCTAACCCTGTGCCGACGCGCCTGAATTCCTAACTCTTTGTTCGTTTATCTGTTTGCTTTGTGAGATTTCGTGATTTTGTCGCTGAGGATCAGCTGCTTGCTTTTTTCAGGAGTATGTCCTGCCGCAGGAGTATGTGCAGACGATGAGGGAGTCGATGCTGAAGCGGTGCCCAGTCTCCTCGTACGAGGACGTCCGTGGGGTCTTCAAGAAAGAGATTGGAGAATTGCCAGAAACTGTTAGTTCCTTCACTGCATTACTGCATTTTCCTACATTGATTAGCTGGAGGAACTTAGCTGCTGTATTTGTTGGCAAAACCAGACAATTGGAATGAGCGTGCTTAGTTCAGTTGTTGGCCAACAGAGCATTCACCTTTAACCATAAGATGGACTTATGCTCAGCTTGTTTGTACTTTAGAGGAAACTCTCACACATAATTTGTATTTCCCCTGTTCCTGGTGGTGTAGGTTTTTGCAGAATTCGACCCTGTCCCAATTGCAAGTGCTTCTCTTGCGCAAGTCCATGCCGCCACAACACATGATGGGAAAAAAGTCGCTGTTAAGGTTGTAATACAAGAAAATACTGCAGTTCATTTCAAGTTGACTTATGTTAAGTTTGAACTCTTAAATTATGACACCAGAGGCTTGCTGTCTGTCTTCCACTTTTCTGACCCCTGTCTTGGCTTACAGGTTCAACACGACCACTTGCTGGATACTTCTGTAATAGATATTGCCACCGTGGATTTAGTAGTGAATGCTCTTAATTATATTTTCCCTACATTTGACTACAGGTACAACCAGTTCTTTGTTTATTACCTCGTTTTCTCTTTCTTTTTTTAACATACCACCTCGAAAGCTTTTAGGCTTATGCTGATGTTTAGAATTAGTTAAGATAGGGACATGTTCTCTCAAATCGATAGCTAGGTCAAGCACGATATTGACATTTCCATCTTGTTAATTACACATGGGAATCATTCCCCAGCGTATACCTGGCATAACAACTCAATTTATGGAATTAGAAGCACCTAATTTTATATTTCAGCTCGCTTGCTATGGTTAGGAATTAGGAGGACATATTTGATGCTTTCCATTAAAGAATTGTTTTTAATTCCTTCATTTTTCTGGTTGACACTGCAAACACAGTTCCTAAAAGATTCCATTCGTTGACAGTCACCTTTCTACAATGATTGTGTAACTCTAAATCACAGGAAAACTGTTGTATGTTTAGTTGTTTACCCTTAATCCAACCTGTTGTCCATTGCCATGTTTTTATACTCTAGCTATTCATCAGGAAGTAAGATTTGCATGCAGTGTTTATATTATGTTAATGCAACTGTAAATTCTGTGATGATAATGCTTCTTTCCATGCTGTGCCATTTCACATTAATACCCCGAAAATTGGTCCATGCAGGTGGTTAGTTGATGAAATTCGAGAAAGTGCGCCTAAGGTACCACTTTGATATGTTTAAATTATTTACCTCCTTGCCAATTGGTTCCTGGACTTCAATATATCCAATATAATCGCTTTTCGTTTCCCTGGAAAATGCGCTATCCTTTTGCTATGCTTTGTCATGTTGTAATTATTTGTCTATTTTGTGTCCATGATCGCCTGCTTGTAGGATCCCTATCTTGCTATTGAATATTGTGCTTTACTAGATGATATATTTATCTCACTTGAACACCGTCCTTTGTAGTGAAATGCAAAGGAACAAGTTACATAATCCGGAGGCTGCATTAACCTCTTTCATGTTTTCAGGAATTAGATTTTTTATGTGAAGCTCAGAACAGTGAAAGATGTCTGGTTAACTTTAGAAAGTTGTCTCCTCACATTGCGAATAGCATATGCACCCCCAAGGTTTATTGGAACCTCAGCACGTCAAGAATTCTTACTATGGAGTACATTGATGCCAAGGAGGTAACTGATGTCAAAGGCATTAAAGACCTCGGAATTCGCCCTGTTGATGTTTCAAACCTAGTAAGTTGTCACAGTACAGTTATTTGAAAACGAATGTGCCAATGAGTTGTGTATGGATACTCACTTCACAGTTTTGTAGGTGAATAAAGCATTTGCTGAAATGATTTTCAAGCATGGTTTCGTGCATTGTGATCCCCACGCTGCCAATATGATGATCCGACCCTTGCCACAAGACAGTAAAAAATGGTTTGGTGAGTGTCTTACTTACTAGTATCACAAAATAATCCAACAAGTTATCCAATATATTGCTAGCTTTTCTTAACTGCATCAGAGGTTATCTCCTGTGCATTAGTAACTATGCTACACTAAATGAATAAATTGAATAGTGCATAATATCGATATTTGTCATTATGTTTGATGAAGAGAGTGGTAGGCAGTAGGTAGCTTCATCATGATCATCAGTACAATGAGATGATTCTTGTTATGTGATACGGGGGAAGTGAGATGTGTGAATTTATGAAAACATGATTACATGGCGGCCTATATTTGTTGGAATGATCAGTTTACTGTGTTTTCTATGTGGTGGCACATTCGTATAACAGAGTGAACTGACTGAATATTTTGCTGGAGTGTTAGGATCGAAACGGCCACAACTGGTTCTTCTTGACCATGGTCTTTACAAAGAACTTGATCACGCTACAAGGATAAACTATGCTTCTCTTTGGAAGGTGAGAATCCTATTACAACTTTTCTGATTACGTTTCGGTACTCAGTACTTTAATACTTCTACCACATTTGTTCAATGTAGGCGCTTGTTCGCGCCGATCAGAATGGAATTAAGGAGTACAGTATCAAACTAGGTGCCGGGGAGGATCTTCATGCACTTTTTGCTGGGGTTCTCACAATGAGGCCATGGGAACGTGTCATTGACCCATCTTTTGGTCATCTTGTGCTGGATGGGAATAATACTGATCGTTCTGAAATGCAGGTGATTGTTTTATGTGTTATTTTGTTCTTATTGGACACCCTAGGTGCTGCATAAACCAATGCAAATTAACAACATTCAGTAAGCCATGAGAACTTATTAATATTAGCATGCCATCACACCGTAAAATTTACCATGTCATAACCCTCTAGAATTTTTTTTTACTTACTGCTGGTGATGTGATTTGTCTTAATTGTTTCAACAGATACTAGGACTCTAAACTTTGATTTTTCCTACCGTAGGAAAACGGTAAAATGTAATTGCTAAACTAGGAATGCTTTTAAACCTATTTCCCACATGTAACATGTTTTTCAAAATAGATTCATATTCCTCCTCTTTTTATTGAAGATGTCTACTATTGTCGTTCTTTTCATAAGTTCATATTTGACTGGCCATTGTGCCTTTTTGACAGTCAAGTTCTACATATTTAGCCTATTTTCAGATGGCCTTGAATCTCGAGGTCCTTGATGATGGTCCACTCTTACCTGGTTTTTAATTCTCGGTCACAGATGTATGCTAACTTGTATTTCCCACAAATCTCGGAGCTCCTCAGGAGACTACCAAATGTCATCTTGCTGATGCTTAAGACGAATGACTGTTTACGTGCAGTCAATCATGCCCTGGTAAGTTAAATGGAAATACTTGCATGAAATGTGGGTTGTTTTATCCTGTTGCACCTGTTATCCCCTTTCATCCCCCCC